>NW_027507718.1:22006786-22371786 GCF_037356315.1 Lithobates pipiens | reverse complement strand
AACCCCCTAAAGTCAATACTTTGTGGAGTCATACTTTTAGTCTCATCAGACCAGAGCACCTTCCCCCATACATTTTGGGAGTCTCCCACGTGCCTTTTTGCAAACTCAAAATGTGCCATTTTGTTTTTTGCTGAAAGAAATGGCTTTCTTCTGGCCACTCTGCCATAAAGCCCAACTCTATGGAGCGTACAGCTTATTGTGGTCCTATGTACAGATACTCCAGTCTCTGCTATTGAACTCTGCAGCTCCTCCAGGGTTACCTCAGGTCTCTGTGCTGCCTCTCTGATTAATGTCCTCCTTGCCCGGTCTGTGAGTTTTGGTGTGCGGCCGTCTCTTGGCAGGTTTGCTTTTTTGCCATGTTCTTTCCATTTGGTTATGATAGATTTGATGGTGCTCCTAGGGATCATCATTTGAATTTTTTTTTATAACCTAACCTTGAGGAGGGGGGTGAATACTTTTGCAAGGCACTGTATATAATTCTAAAAGTTTGGGGGTCATAAGTAACTTTCTAGCAAAAAAATACTTTTATATAGACCTGGTCTTCGAGTGGTTAAGTTGGTTTACAAGTTAGTATTTACCGTATTTATCGGTGTATAACACGCACCTCAAGTTTAGGAGGGAATTTTAAGGAAAAAAAATTACATTTAAATGCCCATCAATGCAGCCTTGCCCAGTGTCCGTTTGCAGCCTTGCCCAGTGTCCGTTTGCAGCCTTGCCCAGTGTCCGTTTGCGGCATGTAACCGTTTAAATTTGCTGTTGCCGAGACAGAGCCTGCGTATTTGTATGTACTCGGTTCGTCTCGCAGTCCCGCCCCTTGGCCCGGCTCCTATGATGGACATAACACAGGTCCAATGGCGGGACTGCGAGTGGAGCCGAGCCAAATACACAGTACACTCGGCTCAGTCTTTTTCAGCAGCGCTCGCTCCTCATCCCCTCAGACAGCAGGGAGGCGGGACAGCATGACTCCGAGCGGAGCTGAGCACTCTGCCTTTTTTTTGTGGCGCTCACTCTTTTTCTCTTCACAGACAGTGGGGATCGGCGTATAACACGCACCCACAATTTTACCCTGATTTTAAGGGGAAAAAAGTGCATGTTATACGCTGATTAAATACGGTAATATGGTTCTATATGCAAACTTAACGTTTCCATGATTGTTGAATCTTCCAGTAGTGTGCATTGGCTATTGCTGCTTTTGGGATTTCAGGTTAAGTCAATTTTTCCATGATGGGTAAAGGAGGAGTAATCAATCGCTATCAAGATATCATTGAATGTAGGATAAGCCAATCCTTTTGACTGAAGCTTTCTTTGTGATTTGTTTCTCATGGTATTGTGTTCCAATCAGGTCCACCTGAAAAACTGTCCGTTTTTCAGGTAGACCTGACCGGAAGGTCCATGCATCCCTATAGACTGGCGGGTGTTAGTTTTACACCCATCTACCTTCAGGTCTGATCAGGTCTGGTAAAAAATTAAAGGGAAGAGGACTGCATCCTTTTTCTATTTTGGTTGACCTAATCGGAGGTAGCTGAATGTAAAGGGACAGCCGAGTCTGTTTACACCTGGCTGCCTATAGAGCAGAGTAGGGTCTATTAGGGTCCACTCTGCATAAACTGCGCCGACATCCAACAGGGGAATGGCTGCTGATCGGTGTGTAAAAAGGACCATAAAATTACTGCTTTCTGCAGTGCTTTTTAATGCCATCCTTTTCATTTATTGTTGGATGTGCTTTCCTTATTATAACTAATTACTATAATTCAGGTGTCCATGGGGACGACTCTAAGACACGAAACACTGACTTTCAAGTAATTCCCTTGGTAAATTTAGTGCATGAAATGCGTATTGTATCACTACATCTAGTGGAACATTAAATGTGTGTTTTTTCACCCTTAGCGATTTTATCTGTAGTGTTATTTTGAACAAAATGTGTTTTAGTAAGGTCTTTAACTGAGCACTGTAAGCCTAAAGAAGGGTATACACTAGTATATTTTCAAACAAAAATTCTTCTGAAAAATCATACAATGTCTTGACGGTTGTCATTCCAAATTTCGTTTGATTTTTGGAACGATTGTTATTTCCAGAACAAAAACAAAATACACTGTTAGAAAAGTATTTATTCAAAATACATTTTTCATTCTGCTCCTTCGAATTTTGAATGTCAATTTGACCCCACAAATTAATAGAAAAAATAACGATATTCTTACAATGAAAAATGTTGAATGAAATTCCACTATACCCAGCTTAAACCGGGCACACGAAGGTTGGACAAAAAAAAAAACTGTCAGCTCCGGCCATAGCCGCTGTACCAACCTTGCGAGGTTCGTTTATCGATCTCTCTCACTGAGCTTTTGTGTTCTGACAGAGGGATGCCCCACTCACCAGAAAACTCTGATCAGCGCGCTCTGCCATTGGCTGGGAGCGTTGATCAGCTGCTGGTTTTCCAGCATGCACATCCGATAGAAGCTGGCTTCTGTCAGACAGACAACATATACACGGGCTGAATGTCGGTTCGGTTTTTTTTTTTTTTTTTACCGGTTGTTGTCTCCCGATATTCAGCCTGTGTGTACCCGGCTTTAATGTGGTTCTAAAGGCAAAAGTTTTTTTTATCTTAATGCATTAAGATAAAAAAAAATTCAGTGTGCGGCAGCTCCCCTCAGCCCCCCTAATACTTACCTGAGCCCCTTCTCAATCCAGCAATGTTCCATGAGAGCCTCGGTTGTCCGAGACTCCCTCCTGATTGGCTGAGACATGGCACTGGGAGCCAATCAAAGTCAGTGAGCCAATGAGAGAGTGGGCACACAGCAGCAGCTCAGCTCAGGTGCCCCCATAGCAAGCTGCTTGGTGTGGGAGCATTTGGCAGGAGGGAGGGGCCAGGAGCGCCACTAAGGGACCCAAGAAGAGGATTTGTGCCGCTATTCAGCCACTAGCAGAGCAGTTTTACCCCCACTAGCGGCCGAGAAAGGGTTAAAAACTACTGCAAAGCGCCTCTGCAGAGACGCTTTGCCAGCAGTATAGCCACTCTGTCCCATTAATTTCAATGGACAGGAGCAGTGTATAAACTGCTCCAAAGATGCTGCCAGCAGGACTTTCTTTACCGTCCTGCCAGTGCACCGCTCCAGTGTGAAAGCCCTCGGTGCTTTCACATTGGAGGCGCAGCAGCGGCTCTTTCAGGTCAGTTTGCAGGCAGTATTTTTAGCGTAATAGCGCTTGCAAAATGACCCAGTGTGAAAGGGGTCTAATGCAGAAATGAACACCACTGCCACCTCTCTATAGTTCCCAGTACAGTACACAGGCCCGTGTGAGTTGTAAAAGGGCAAAGTATTAAAGTAGCTATAAAGCCTAAACATTTTTACTTTTTTTGCATTAAGGTAAATGTTTAGGTAGTAGTATTACCCCCCACCTTTTTTTATTTTTTAACCTGAGCCCTCATTTGATTGAGCACTGTGCACGTCTGCAGCTCTTCTCTTCCCTCGCTTTCTGATCTCATTGGCTTTGCTGCTCAAATCAGTTACAAGGGGGAGGGGCCAAGTCCCGCTGTCAGTGTCAATAGATGCAGACAACAAGGCTTGAGAGCGAGCCCACATGCATGAGAAAGCAGTTTTCAATGGGGGCACTCAGCAGATGGGAGGCGTGCCAGCGGGGGACCCAAGAAGAGGCATTTTGGGGAGGAGGCAACTATAAACTATTTAGATTTTTTAAGAGAACATTTACAATCGCTATAATTGGCTCAATTATTTTATTTTTTTTTCTGACTATTCTGGTTACAATCCCAGTAGGGATAATTATTGGATTGTTTTAGCTTAAACCCTAGTAAAAATGTGCAGAGAAGAAATCCCAAGCTTGTTAAGTGAAATAACAGGTAGACACGTCATGATGAGGTCAGTCTTGTATACATGTGGGTGTTTTAAAAGATTTTTTTGATAGTTGTGCACGCTTTTGCAGCAGGGTTTTTTTTTTTTTGTAGAAGAAACTAAGCATAGGTAAAAAAAAAAAAAGTTTCTTGCCTTAAAACAGACATGATGGAGTCAATGTAAATGGAAGACCTTGGTTTACATCTGTTCCAGTCCATCTAAATGCGCATGCCTCCTGCTGACCTGTGCTGTGATTGGACATGGCATGAGTTTGGCAACAGGTTCCAGCCAATGATTTTGGCTGAAACCTGCTGATCCGCTGTGTCCAGTCACACAGAGTTCTGTGTTTACAAATGCAGAACTCTTGTGTACAGTGAGCAACAGTCTCCCTGGAAAGCAGGGAGTAATATCAAAGCACATTACTTATTAGGCACAGTTGACCCCCTTGATTGCCCCTAGATGTTAATCCTTTCCCAAAAAGTGTCATTAGTACAGTATTATCACTGTATTATTGTCACAAGCGACATCAGTGTCAGCTATTGACCCTCCCAGCCAGTGTCTGTTGGCCACCACACCATCAGTCCCACTATAAGCTGTTGATCACTGTCATTACAGTAAATGCCACTATATATAGTTTGTAGACCTATAACTTTCACATAAACCAATTAATGTACACTTATTGAGCATGTAGCAGAAAACATTTTGGCCTAGTTATGAAGAGATTAGATTTCTTGATTTTCTTTTTAGAACATGTAGAATTTGCCTAGGAAATGCACTTACCAGATGATACTGGGTTATACGCTTATCTGTCAATGGATGATGTCTGCTCACTGCATACACTCCCTCAGATGATCCTGAGTTATACACTTGGCTTGCAGTGGGTGTTGTGAGCTCTCTGCATGTATTCCATCTAGATGTTTGCTCATCACTAGCAGAGAACACGGCGTAATCCAGTACTAAAAGGTATTTATTATAAGTTTTCTTAAGATTGCACACTTACAATGTGGTTCAAAATAAAAAAGCATGCAACAACAATGTATCGCAAGTCGATATTCCTGACTAGCTCTCACCGCTCCAGCGGTGTTCCCGGACAAGCAGGAAAGCCGATGATGTAGGTTGATGCGTGGTCAGGCCCCTACATCTGACAGAAATGCAGGGGTGCTAATATTTTTGCCTATGATTCCAGGAACCTGGCATGATGAATTTATACTATTTGCTCCCAAATCCATAATTCAGCCATATTTAAAAGTTATGAAGCAATAGGGGGAATTCCTTTGTGTCACTTGGTAATACGGATAATCTTTATTGGCTTACTTATGTTTACGTATTTTTGCTCTCGTTTGGCCTTAGAGGGTGTGCTTGTGTCTCTTCAAGGCAAAAACTCGGGATGAGCTTCATGTTCAAGTCGTCCACCAGCGCGGCGGCCTTGTGTAGTGTGTTGGCATCTGTAGCAGTTAGTGGGTGTTCTGTGTACCTTCAACACAGTATACACCGATCGTTATCGGCCGATTTTTCGTTCTTGCTCTTCTGTAGTGGTTGTTGTCTGCGTGCCCTGACCGCAGTATACACTGCTATATTCACCTATATAGCTAGCGATATATCTATCTTTTATAATAGATCTTGCAGTCAGTGTTAGGAGATTGTGCGTGCTGTCTGCGTGCTCTGAACGCAGTATACACCACTATATCCACCTATATAGCTAGCGATATATCTATCTTTTATAATAGAGCTTGCAGTCAGTGTTAGGAGATTGTGCGTGCTGTCTGCGTGCTCTGAGCGCAGTATACACCGCTATATCCACCTATATAGCTAAATATCTTGCTAGTTTTAAATAGAGCTTTCAGTCAGTGTTAGGAGATTGTGCGTGCTGTCTGCATGCTCTGAACGCAGTATACACCGCTATATCCACCTATATAGCTAAATATCTTGCTCGTTTTAAATAGAGCTTGCAGTCAGCGGTAGGAGATTGTGCGTGCTGTCTGCGTGCTCTGAAAAAGACGGACGGCAAAACAAATTATACAGGGGTGATAACCCTTCCCTATGTTTTCCAAAAAGCTTAAAAAATTTTTTTTTTGACTGGAGCTACACTTTAAAAATGTACCAGTTGAAAATTACAAACAGATTCAACTTAACACAACAAACCTACACAGTCCCTGTCTTGTTTGCACCGCCTGTATACTGCTGTTCTGAGTATATAGGGCCTGGGGGCCACACGTATTTCCTTTTTTTTTAATATGGGTATGGGGTTCCCCTTAATATGCGTACAAGACCCAAAGGGGCTGGTAATGGGCAGGGAGGGCTACCCATGCCATTTTTCTCAATGATTTTCAACCATATTGCAGGAACCAGATATAACATTAAAACCGCAAGCAGTTTTAAATGACGTTATTTCCGTTAAATGTCATTTTGTGCAGGGACTGTTCTAAACACGGGAAACACGTGGCACTTCACAGGCATACTACAGACACCCCCCAGGCACGACATTTAAAGGAATATTTCACTTTTTTTTTTCACTTTAATCGTCATTAAAATCAGTGCTCCCGCCAAAACGGCCGTTTTTAAAAGTATTTTTTGCATTGACCCATGTCCCCGGGGGAAGGAGCCAGGTCCCCAAACCCTTTTTAGGACAGTATCTTGCATATTAGCCGTTAAAATTAGCACTTTTAATTTCGAATGCTCGAGTCCCATAGACTTCAATGGGGTTCTAACGTTCGTACGAATTTGGGGTCCGTTCGAAAGTTCTGGTGCGAACCGAACCGGGGGGTGTTCGGCTCATCCCTAGCAAAAACTTGTGTGATGTGGTTAATCCTCTGTGGAAAAAAGTGTTGCGTATGTACAGTATATGTAAAATAGTAATTTGCATAGTGGAGCAGTGAATATTGCAGTTGGTTTTCCTTTTAAAATCACAAGGATTTTTTTTTTTTTTGCCTTAAAATAATAAATAAAGAAATAACATTAATTTGGTAATGAATGTTCTTCGAAATGTAGACCTTTTTTTGAAGACTGCTGGCATTTATATTAAGGTAAATATTAAGTTACCAGGTAACCTTACACTTTCCTAAAGAAAAAAAAAAATGCCTAAATGGAGAACTGAAAAAGCCGCCGTGCTAGCTAGCATAAAGTACTGCTTTCAGAGTCCCAGCTACTGGCGAGCTCTGTGTTTTCACACATGAATAAGGGTGGACTTTCATACATCTGATCTCAAACAGGAACACATCCCGCACTATGAGTGTGTGTTTATGTGCGTAGAATACATGTGCTTTGCATTTTATCAGCTGGTAAAACCTGAAGTGAGCCCTGCACTACAAAAAGCATTTAGCCGTCTTTTACTTTAGTTGAGACTTCTATGTAATGCCTAGTACACACGATGAGAAAAATGGACGAAAAATGACGCTTTCAAATCGATCGTATGATAATCTGATCGTTGGTGCACAGTTTTTGAGAACCCATCATGGCAGCTCATCCGAAATTTCCCCAAGGGACAAACGCACAAAAATATTTCTTGTACAATACCAGAACAATTTTTTTATTTAATCAGTAAATGATAAAAAAATTTTAAATAAAATTTAATTTGGATGAAAAAAACACAAGACTGTGCATGCTCAGAAATGAAAGAATACCATACAAAACATTATATCACTTCCGAAGTTATATTCTGTAATACGAGAATTTTCATAACTTTAGCAACCTATTGGTTTTCGATATTAGGCAAATTTTTAAAAATAAATGGTCGATCATTTGTCCGATCTTCTTATCGTGTGCTATTCCCCACTTTTGACATTACAATTCTTATTTATGCACAAAGGACAATTTGTTAACAATGACAATCTGTATTCGTTCCCACGCCTCCCCTCCAAAAACCCTACAACTCCATTGTAGGCCAAGTTCAACTTTTAGGCTGGTGCCAAGGTGACTGCCTCAGGTTTCCAGTTTCAGGGTGGCTCTTTTCAGTTAGAGTATCCTATGGCCCTGGCATGCCAGTACTAGAGCTGTGTCTCTTTACACTGTGTGCATCAATAGATACACACAGGCCTGTAGCCTAGGATGACAAGGCACTCCCTGACTCTTTCCTCCTCCTCCCTTTTCCTTCTCCAAGCTAACAGATTGACTGGGGACTACACTGTCCATTGTTAATTCTTTCCTGTGAAGACCATAAGTTCAAGAGGGATGCAATGTAGAGAAATATTTGATCTCTCGATCCAATGGCAGCTTGTGTTCTACTGAGTTCTAGCCTCAGAATGTGTGCATTATCCATGATGATGGTAATGGTCATGAATACTGAAACTGGTGAAAAAGAAGCCTGCTGAAGTGTGGAATAAGCAAAGTAATATATTTTATTGTATGCCTCCCACACGAATACCCCTTTAACACTGAAGCGCTTTTTCTTTTTTGAAATCTGCTTCCCATTCATTTCAATGGTTCCTTTCACACTGGTACGGTGCAAAAATTCCTGCTAGCAGCATCTTTGGGGCATGTTTGGAGTGCCTCAAAATGCCCCTGTCTATTGAAATGAATGGGAAGTGGGGTTTAGTCCCAGAAATCTTACACTCCTGGTTTCAAAATATTGTTTCTAGGAGCTACAAAATTGAGTTTTGCACCCTCCCAGATTCATGCTTCCCATCATGGCTGGTGGATCTGCTTACTGCTGTACAAATGCTCTGGGGTCAAAAGGGTCCTTCCCCCTGTTCAAGCTAAACAAGCTTTCTAAGTTTCTACTATAACCTCTTTACGATTCCCAAATTGAATGGGAAGTGCTTGGCCTATTCCAGAGCAAGTGACTGGCTTTGGGGGACACTTAGCAAGGAGGAGGGGCCAGGAGCGCCAGTGTGGGACCCAAGAAGAGGTGGATCGGGGTTGCTCTGAGGAAAACCATTCCACAGAGCAGGTAAGTGTGATGTAGCCTTTAAACCCACTTTAAGCACTTGGCAGATACTCAGCAGGACCTTTCTGTATCGTCAGACCCCTGTTCCAGGAGTCAGTGCTCCATCTTCCTTTCTCTACTATTGCACCTGGAAGTCCTAATTTGGTTGGTGTGGGTCAAGGAACTTTCATCCTTGAAATAACTCTATGGGATGCATACTGTTCTTTGTCCAGTCTGGTTTAGACCAACATTTGTCCTTAAGAACCATTAGAGGACTAAACCTTGGCATTCTTTTATAGGGACCTTTTGGCCTCTCATTTCGCTAGTTAAGGTCTTTGTTCAGTAAGTCACTCGTATATCTCCCCCTGGTAATTCGCCTGTATCTTTGTGGGATGTCAGTGGCTCTTTTGGCTTTCAGAAGCCACCCATGAACCAATAAAGTTTTTTTCCCCTAACTGTTCTTAACCATAAGTGGTCCTTTTCCTTGTTGGGCCTCCTTTTTTTTTTTTTTTTTCCCTGTATTAAGATGTTCTCTGCTTTCAGCATCGTTCAGGATATTGTCCTTCCTTTATTATCTCATGTTTGAAGCATCCTATGGAGAATTTCTGGCTCTGTGTGCGTACTGTGAGAGTTTACCTCTGTTACTGCTTCCTTTCAGAAATAGAATTCCTGTTTGTGCTTCCTGAGTAAACCTTGCTTATCACTCCACCATTGCTAGGTGGCTTACAAAAGCTTTTGTCTAAGCCTAAAATATAGTGTTCCTTCCCTCCCTGTTCAGACATGCACTGTTGTGCTTCTTGGGCCTCAGCATCAGGCAACTGTGTCTCAGATTGCCTGGCTGCTATTTGGGCTTCTTTTCGTTTTTGTTTAAATTTGACTTGATATAATCCATTACCCTCAAGTACTGTAGAAGACCCTTGCTTCTATTATGGTGATCTCTGCATGGCTTGCTTCAGAAATGAGGCTAGCTGGGATTGGACGGGATTATGAGGAAGGATGTCCCTGCAGTCCTTTTTTTTGCCAGCGTCCAATCACCTGAAGGTGTCCTGTACTGTATTACAGGAAAGAGAAATTACTGGTAAAGGAAAATCTAAAGGGGCTTTCTACTCCCCCATTTTCTGTTCAAGTGACCAGACACTTGTGGCTGCCTTATCCTCAACTGGATGACCAGTCCCCTCACTGTTTCTGTATAGTTTCAGTGGCTATTTCTATGACATCACATCCGTTTTAAAGGAACAGTGGTTTGTACTAATCTAATGTATTCAAGGGGTTAAAACAAGCTCACATCAGCAAACTTTGTTTTGTTGTTGTATTTGGCCTTTAAGCCACTTTCAAGTAAAAGTGACCTGGGTAGCTCTAGAGATCCCTTTTACAGAAGGTGTCTAGGGCTGTAAATCATGGTTCAGTCAGTCTAACCTGATAACCTGTAAAGGTTTAAACCAGGGGTCTCAAACTGGTGGCCCTCCAGATGTTGCGAAACTACAAGTCCCATCATGCCATTGCCTTTGGGAGTCTTGCTCTTAACTGTCAGCCTTGCAATGCCTCATGGGACTTGTAGTTTTTCAATAGCTGGAGGGCCACCAGTTTGAGACCTCTGGTTTAACCATTGCCTATGGACAATATTGGATTCTGTTGTTTTTTTTTTGTAATTTTAATGAGTGCTCGCAATTTTAGAGATTGACATGTTTGGTATCTATTTACATGACACCAACTTTTATATTTTGCCAACAAATTCATATTATGTTGGTTTGCACAAAAAATTAATTTCTAGTGTATTTTTTACTGAAATTGTTTGATAACCAGTTGCCCAAATTTCATTCAGCATAAAAAATTTAACTTATTTTCTAAAAAAAAAAAAAAAAAAAAAAAAAAAAAATGCAGATGTATGCAAAATTATTTTAAAATGCCCTCAAAGAAAAGTGGTTAATAATGCATATGCTTACCTAAAATTTCCAAAAAGATTCAAATATTGCTTTGCAACCATGGCATTATGATTACTGCTCAGTGCAGAAAAGCCACAGAACTCCATTTTCCTGCATTTACCAGCAGTTTGTTTATTAAAACTCGGGGATTGATCATATGATAGACAATTTCAGTTTCTTCAGTTTGGGGGATTTGGTGGACTGAAGCAGCATCTGATGTTTATCTAGTGCCCATATATATTTCAATCTGATCACTAGATGATCGACATTTTATAAATATTGCATCTGTAAAGAAGAAAATAAATTGTGTGGACACTTTGCAATCACTTTCAAGTTTCTAATGAAAATTAAAGACTCCAGAAAACAAGCAATAAAAAGTTGGTGAAATTACTAACCCAGTGGTTCTCAACCCCTCTAGTGCCGTGACCCCTCAATAAAATTTCCCAAGTTGTGGGGACCCCTAACCGTGAAATTATTTTTATAACCTGGGTTCTCAGCACCCAAGGCAAGACAAGTAATTTGTACCCCTGACCCATGGACATTTAGCATTTCCTGAGTCCCTTCCACTCGCACAGTATTAAAACCCCTTATGGTACATTTTAGGATGTACCACTCTTTCTTCGTTCTCCTTTCTTTCCCTTTTATCTCTCTCTAGCCTATTCCCCCCCCCCCTCTTTTTAGCCATCTTTCTTGTTCTTTCTCTCATTCTTTCTCTCCCTTTTTTCTTTTGTTCCTTCCCCTCTTTATCTCTCTTTTCCACGTATTCTCTATTTTCATTCCTTCTCTTACTCTTTGGTGGGGGGAATAGGATGAGTGGCAGTACTGGGTGGAGTTCTGATCAGCCAACTTAGGTGCACTTGATCAAGGTCATCTGCTGATCGGAGAACTGTAGTGGGGACTTTTAATAGCAACTCTAATCACAGGTAGTGTTACTCACTGTGTCTCCGACTTTGTGGTGTCTCGTAGCAGTATCACCTGTGCCAAAATTAGGAGATGGGGTCTCCTCCAGCCCCTCCCACTTCACATTCCTCACCAGTCAGCAGACCTCTAGTCTCTGGCCCCCAGCCATGCCATGAACTGAATGGGTGGCTGAAAAGAGGCTGAGTGGGCGGCTGTGGGGGACACCCCTGCTGGGTGGCTGTAAAAAGGCTGGGAGAGTGGTGCAGGTTTCAGGAACAGCCAAGGATTTGATAACCCCTGGCAAGTCATCATTCGCCCCCCAAGGGGGTCCTGACCCCCAGGTTGAGAATCACTGGTCTAACCCTTTCCCACTCTGTTCTATTTAAAAAAATAGCCTTTCCATACATTTTAACTTGAGCTGGTGTGGTAAATTGTAACTTTAGCTTTCACATTTTGATCAAATAAAAAAAAAAAATGCAAGTGCTATGTGTGGACAAGATTGTCAGCAGAGCTTATGTATAAAAATTGAGGAAGGAAATGTGAAGTCACAGCCCACCTAAACCATTCCCTTCACTAGAAAAATGACAGCTAGAACTGAAAATTGGGCGTGAAGATGAAACTAAATCGCTATAAACCATTGAGGTGCCTTTTTTTTTTTTTTTTTGTTTCAAAATGACCAACACACCAAAAGTAACGCATGCAGTCATTTGTAGCAAGTGTGGAAACAATGTGTGCAGCATCCACTATTAATTCTCATGGAAAGTCTATACTGGTGGGTGGAGCGAAGACAGATGAGTATGTGGCTTGTCAGGAATTCCGAGAGTGTGCTCAAACAGTGGAATTGCCCTTCAAAAAAAGTATGCATTGATAAAAGAATATTTACATAAAAAAATTAAAATTTTCTACAATTTGGGGAACTGTAGTTATGCTGGTACATAGCATGTTGCTGTGTTGTGTTTGCTACCAGGGGCGGCCCGTCCATTAAGGGCGCATGGGCAGCGCCTCCCCTATTCATTGCTGCCACCCCGCCGTATCTATGCCCCCAGCCCCTTTTAGGATGCCGAGCTCATGAATTTCAATGAAGGGTGGGTAGTTTTTTTTTTTTTTAAACACCGATTAAAGCCAGAGGCTTCAAAATAGGGTGGGCTCGGGTCACTGAGAATTCGCTTGGGGCCCACCCAGGTGTGTGAGAATAGCGAATGAATATTCCCTATTCTGACACTGAATCGCAACTCTGCCAATCAGGAAGCACGGGTCTGAGACCCATTTCCTGATTGGAAGAAAGGAGAAGCGTTTTGATTGGCTGCCGAGGAGGAGGGAGGAGACGTAAGCCATCGAGCAGGGGAAGGAGAAACTGCTTGTGATGCTCGCAAAGGAGAGCTGGGGAAGCTGTCCATAATTGCTTGCCATGGATGCATTGTTGGCAACCCCCCGCCCCAAAAGAAGTCTCATTATGCAATAGCATTAACCATCATGACTGTGCCAGTGATCACTTAATGGAAACCTTCTTTTTTTTTTTAAAGAAATCTGAAATATTTGTTTATTTTTAAATAGTGAGGAAGGGTTACAATCTATGATGAGATTTTTTATTGTGGTGGTCTGTGACTCTATTACCAAGATTTCCTCTTTTTCTCTGTCACCAAGAAAAACGCAGACCTGACCCAAGGTTTACCCTGCTAAAAAGTTATTTTTTTTGCAGTCTGTTTCTATTGGAAAGATTTTCTGTTACTTCCTATACATATTAACCTCTGAACAGGAAGTGAGGGAAAACATCTGTTGGGGACACATACAACAGGGAAAACCTGGCAGACCTCCTTATACCTTCCCTACTTCATCAAGATGACAGTTTTAACTACAGTTGATCTTTAAGTTCCTTTGACTATTCAAGTAAATTACACATTGTAAATTATTACTGCATTTTGAATAGAGGACTTGCAATACTAATTAATAGGTTTTAATAAACTGCCTGTCTGAATTTTAAGCGTTCAATAAATAGTTCAGGAAATCCTTGCTTTTTATAGTGCAGGATTTGATTATTTTTTTCCTAAATGAGTAAATTAATATTCACTCAACAAATTTAAGTGAAAATTCTCTTTAATCGTCCAGTCAAGGGACAAAAAGATTCATTTTTTCTGCACATGATTGGGTATTCAAAGTAAACACAGCTACAGTTTGAGATTAAAGATGAACTATGGGAAACATTCAAAACTCCTTGCAGTGAGACACCCCATACACTGCAAGAGTTAAATGCTATTTTTAGTTCTAGGAAACCATTAAATAGCACATTTAATTACTTTATCTATTGCTCCCCTGGCACTCCTCTCTTTCCTCTGATCCTCTGGATAGTGGGGGGGCCTCTTCCTTATTTACAATGAAGGACTGCTAAGCAGCTCCGGAGGACCATTAGAAGAGGAGAGAGCCTACGGAGCAGCTACGGACTTAAAATTGCATTTAAAGGTACCCTAGACAAAAAGGACCCTTTATAGGTGTAAAGTCTCATACATTGCATTGAAATATTAAAGGTTTTCTTTTTTTTTTTTTACGTAAAAATAGGCATACCTGCTCTGTGCATTTATTTTGTACAGAGAAGCCTCAATCCTCCTCTTTTCAGGTCCCCTGCCAGTGTTCTATCAAATAGTGCCCTCCGTCGAAAAGTGCCCACATGTGCAGTACGGAAGGGCACTCCTGATTTCCTGATCAACTGGCGTGACATCGCCATACCACATGAGCACATCAAAGGAGGCATTTTTCGATGGGCAGAATTGAAAGCTATGCTAACAGCGGAGGGAGACCGTAGTTGTGAGATTGTGCCTCCCTGTTGCAGGGCGGGTTTTTCCTGTGTCTAAGGGCAGGTTGCAACACAGACAAAACCCATTGTTCAACATACCAAACCCACCCTGAAACGCAGACAAAACCCGATCTTGAGCACACTGTAAACCCGCCCCACAACAACGAGGCACAATCTGACAACTGCGGTCTCTCTCCGCTGTTTGCATAGGTTTCAATTTTAGCCTGTCAAATGCTATCTCCCATGTGCGCATGCGCTATGGTGATGCCACACCAGCTGATCGGGAAATCAGCTAGAGTGCCCCTCCATGCTGCGCATGTGTGGCCACTTTTTCGATGGCGAGCACTATAGAACACCAGTTCTCCTGGCTCCTTCGTCCAGCCGAGTGCCACAAAAGGAAGCTACTTCTCATGGGGGCACTCGTGTGGGCTCACTCCCAATCCGGGCTGTTTGCCCGCCTTGGCCCCACCCCTCTGCTTTACTTACATGTTTTGACTGACAGCAGCAATGGCTCCCGCTGCTCTCAGCTGCACCCATGCGAGAAGAGCTGCTGCAGAGTGCACTGCGCTGGAACACGCTCGGGGTCAGGTGAGTATTTAGGGGGGTTGCGGGGGGAGCTGCATGTAAAAGGTTTTTAATCTTAATGCATAGAAAAAAACCTTTTACAACTTCAAGTATTTAGAAAGAGAGCATTAATCATGACTTTAAATGCTATATTAGTAGTGTTGTAATGTTTTTTGAAAATTTGTACATGTCCCCTGTCCATCCATGTAGCTGCTGTTTTTTAGTATTTACTGAGTTGTATAGACTTTTGAGTATGCATTCTGCCCATTGCATGTTGTGTTTTTTTCTTTTTTTTTTTTTTTTTTAACATTTACAGACCTGCTTCGGAAACCACAATCGAACAACTGATCGGCACAGCACTGCTATGCCTAGTACACGGGGGCCAAATTCCGGGCGACATCGGCTGATTGTAATAAAAATTGACTGACATTCGGCCTGTGGTGGCTGATATCGCTGATCTGAGTGTTCTGGCGGGGGATGTCCCCCTGTCAGAACACCAGTGGCACCCCCATGGCACTTCAAAGAACCCCCTTGCTCGCTGTCTGCCAGTCGGTCCACTTGCCCCAT
Source organism: Lithobates pipiens (assembly GCF_037356315.1). Classification (NCBI taxonomy): domain Eukaryota; kingdom Metazoa; phylum Chordata; class Amphibia; order Anura; family Ranidae; genus Lithobates; species Lithobates pipiens. Next base: position 22,356,339 of record NW_027507718.1, on the reverse strand, counting down.
CTAGGCAGTGGGCATCGGCTGCAATCGGCCAGCAGTGGACATCAAGGAGCGGCGGGGATCGTGGACATCAGGCTGCGGCAGGTAGCAACTCCTGTGTCTAATCCCCCTCCTCACTTCCGCTGTGCATCTCCTCCCCTCTCCTAGGTATCAAATAGGATCACCTGTCCTTTCAGCCAGTCGGGTAACTGGTATCAGACCCGCTTCCCGATTGGCCAGGGGGAGGAGCAGTGCTGCAACAGCGAATATTTATGCACTGTTGTAACACCTGGGTGGCATCGTAGCGCAATGCTCTGCGCCATGAGCCCACCCTATTTTGAAGCCTATTAGAACCCCTGGCTTTAACCAGGTGCTTCAAAAAAACACCCCCACCACTGTAATTCAGGCGCCCGGCATCCTGAAAGGGACCAGGCGCATGAATAGGGGGTGGTGGTGGCAATGGATAGAGGATCGCATCGCTAGGAAGTGGAGGGGTGGTGGCCATGAATAGAGGGGGCAACGCTTGGGTGCCCCTAATGGACTGGCCACCACTGCAGAACACAACAGCTCAGTGGGGGAGATCACAACATTAACTTCGGATTGTTAGTACAGCGACTCCGACCGGAGCTAATATGGTGTGTACCAGGCTTTAGTCTGCGCTATCTAGTGGCTAGCAGGGAGGTACATACTTGTCTAAAGGATTGCCGGAGATGTGTTTTTTCACATGTGATTACATACACACTCCATCTGAATGGTGGCTACTAGTGATGGACTCGAGCGTGTTCGGATCGGACACGCCAGGAAGCCATCACTGCACACCGCTTATCATAGGCAGTGAGGCATTTCCTAACCGGCAGCTGCACATACACTTGCTGCCTATGATTGGTGGTGTGCAGTGATGGCTTCTTGGCGGATTCGATCCGAACACACCTGAGCCCATCACTAGCTATTGGATCTTGAAGCTCCTTACATGTGGTTATTTCAAAGTATGATGCAATGATGTCATCTCATTCAGCAACAATGTACATTTGTTTAGATACATCTAAATAAGAAGGGCTTAGTTTACAAATGCAGCATCATTTTAGCTAAAAGACGCTGATGTATAAGTAGTTTGCTTTTTCTCTTTTTTTTTTTTAAATAATCTTAAATATAACTATAGTTTGTTTTTCTGTTTCAGGAGCTGCCTGGCCCATACTCTTTAAAATTACACTTCTGCAGCTGATATTTGGTGACAACTAGGCCGTACAAGATATTCTTCTCCATTGTACTTTTTTCTTATGTTAAAGTGCTCCATTCATTTTTGAAATGCTGAGAAGAAGACTCCGCCATTGCAAAGTGAATTGCGTAAGCCTTTTTCTCTTTATAACTCTAACCGCTGTGACTCTTACGCTGTTTAGGAACCACAACAAATCTCAGTTTTTTAGCAAAAGAAACTTGGAGTTGGTAGAAGAAAACCAAGACCATGTCAACTGCACCAAAATCATCAAGGGGGACATTGAGGAAATTCAGACTGCCAAACTGGAACTGCTAAAAGTGGATTACAAAAAAAAGCACAGCTGGCTGACTGAAAAAGACTTCATCAATATGACAAAAGACTGCAACTCATTTACTAGAAATCGTAAATATTTCCTGTATCCCCTTAGCCAGGAGGAGAGTGAATTTCCTATAGCCTATTCAATAGTGGTTCACCAAAAAATTGACATGCTGGAAAGACTTTTACGCAGCATTTATATGCCTCAGAACTACTACTGCATCCACGTTGATAAAAAGTCTTCAGAATCCTTTTTGTCCGCCGTGAAGGCAATTGCGTCTTGCTTTGAAAATGTCTTTATTGCATCTGAGCTAGAGAATGTTGTGTATGCATCTTGGACTCGGGTTCAAGCTGACCTTAACTGCATGAAAGATTTATACAAGGCCAATGTACAATGGAAGTACTTAATAAATCTTTGTGGCATGGACTTCCCAATAAAGACCAACGGGGAAATAGTGCAAATGTTAAAAGCGTTAAAAGGAGAGAACAGTCTAGAAACAGAAAGGATGCCAGTGCACAAAGAAACCAGATGGCGAAAACACTATGACATAGAAAACGGTGGTATTCATAAAACGGACATTGACAAAGAACCTCCACCTTTTCAGATTACAGTATTTTCTGGCAGTGCCTACTTCATTGTCAGCAGGGCATTTGTTGGACATGTTTTGGAAAATCAAAAACTTAGAACGTTTTTAGAATGGTCCAAGGATACCTATAGTCCGGATGAATTTTTGTGGGCTACCCTAAATAGAATTCCAGAAGTGCCTGGGTCAGTCCCTGCAAATAGTAAATATGATGTATCTGACATGAATTCCATAGCCAGGTTTGTGACGTGGGAATACTTGGAAGGAGATGTCAGCAAGGGTGCCCCATATCCTCCATGTAGCGGTACCCATATCCGCTCAGTTTGTGTCTTTGGTGCGGGGGACTTGCAGTTCATGTTGAAGCAGCACCACTTGTTTGCTAACAAATTTGATGTAAATGTCGACCCCATTGCTATTCAGTGCCTGGAAGAACATTTAAGACACAAAGCTATATATCCAGATAGACACACTTGAGCTGTATAAATGGTCATTGGTATACATAGTGCTATAATCCTGGAATGTGTCGTTTTTTTTTCTTTGATGTGACAAATCAACCTTGCACATTGTACGTAGCACTAGATTGTAACAGAAATAAATGTACACATTTAGCCTATGCACTGTTCCACAGCTGGAAAGATGAATACAATTTTTATTTTAACTCCGTAGGAGTTGCAGTGCAATAAAATCCCAGCTGCATTTTCATATCCTCATGTCAGATTGAGGCGTTATGTATACTTGTGACTGTTTAAATGATGTTGACAGGGTTAGGTAACATTATAACAACCAAAGAAAACATTTTAATATTACATTTTTGTGTAAAATATGGAGCATCTGTTACTTCTCTGAGGCTTTCCCTAAAAAGTTGACATTTTTATGTATTACATGCAGTGTGTCTGATCTACTGATGTGTTCCATTTTGGGCCATTGTTGGGTAGAATTGCCAAATCTTAGCTGCCTGTCATACCATGCATTCTTGGAGAAATTGCTTTGTTATGAACATCCACAGTAATTTCCTGAAACGTTTTTCAACAGTCATACAAACTGCAGACAATGGGGGTTGTTTACGAAAGGCAAATCCACTTTGCACTACAAGTGCAAAGTGCACTTGAATTTGCACTGAAAGTGCATTTGGAAGTAAAGTCGCTGTAGATCCGATGGGGGACGTGCAAGGAAAATAAACAGCATTTAAGCTTACACATGATAAAATCAGCAGAGCTTCCTCCTCATTTCAGATCGACCCCTCAGATTTACAGCGACTGCACTTCCAAGTGCACTTTCAGTGCATTTTCAAGTGCAATTTGCACTTGTAGTGAAAAGTGGATTTGCCTTTCATAAATAACCACCAGTGTCTTTTGCATGGAAGCAAAAAAAAAAAAAAAAATCTTAATTTCTTGTAAGTTATACATAAAGTTCAAGTCATTTGTTAAGTGCCATCCAGTAAACGCTAGTTCCACCCATAATATGCTGTATTTTACCCTAGGGCAAGCCATAGATGATTTTATTTGATTTTCCTTCCACCACGGATGGAAGAAAAGAAAATCGCTCAATTTCCTTAGCAACGCATTCAGTGTTGTGCCTTCCCAGCCAGCAGAACATGATTACTGCTAGCGGCTATAGCCACTTGCAGTAACCGTATATAAAAAAAAAAAAACCTGACAGGCTGGCTGTAGCCAAGTCGATTGATGAATCGGCTTGGGCACAACCAGCCTGGCCGACATTTGATCCATCTATGGCTGGCTTAAGGGTTGTAGTCAGACATTTGGACAAAGTAGTTAATTTGCCAAAATCGTGCTTGATTCAGCTTTCTGAAAGAATTAATTAATGTCAGCTATTCCTTATTGGTAAACCGACTGAGCCTATTAAATGGGGGGAGGGGGACTATCATTCACCCACTTCTGAGTGCCCTCTCTTTAGATCATTCCCGGCTGTGTGTAGCCAGATATTTAACATATTGATTTTCCACTGGAACATTTTTCTTGTTTTATCCAATATGGAGGTTATGTATAAGAGTTTTTGCTACAGCCAGAATTCATATGTTTATGAATTTGTGACCAAAAGATAAAAATATTTTATCCAATCTGTAATTCAGTTTTATGTATAGCTGATGTAAAAATAATCTAGTAATTGTGAAACCCCTTTACTGGTGTTTAAATATTCTTGTCAGCTGAAAGTTATTTAATATCTGTAAAATGTTGTTTGTTGTATTTTGATACACCATTTATTTTAAGTATTTCAATAATCCTTCAATTTTTTTTTCTATCTTCCTCCAAATCAAAAAGGCCTGCATTATAGGTTGATATGCAGAGCACCTTTCCTCAGGGCATTTTTTTAGTATCGTTAAGTGCCTGTCAAATGTTCATATAAAGAATATTTTATATTTTTCTACAAAATTAAGCACCTTTATTTTTCTGGGTCATGATTGTCAAAATGGGTACTATACAGTAACTGTAAATTGGTTTTGATGCTGATTGAATAAAGCCAAAACTTAAATTGCATGAAGTGTCAGATTCTTTACATTCTCTGATGCAGTTTTCATAATATGTGTTCGCCATTTTTTTTCTTCCTCCTTTTTATCAATGAGTGTTTTATGAGTGTGTGTTCACTAGAACAATGAAAATGGACATATCCAGTTAGAAATTGAACATTTTGAATTTCCCACAATTTGGTAACAATTAAAGCACATTTATTGCTTTTGGTACTTTCAGTTTCTCAACTCCTGACAACTGCGGTCTCTCTCCGCTGTTTGCATAGGTTTCAATTTTAGCCTGTCAAATGCTATCTCCCATGTGCGCATGCGCTATGGTGATGCCACACCAGCTGATCGGGAAATCAGCTAGAGTGCCCCTCCATGCTGCGCATGTGTGGCCACTTTTTCGATGGCGAGCACTATAGAACACCAGTTCTCCTGGCTCCTTCGTCCAGCCGAGTGCCACAAAAGGAAGCTACTTCTCATGGGGGCACTCATGTGGGCTCACTCCCAATCCGGGCTGTTTGCCTGCCTTGGCCCCACCCCTCTGCTTTACTTACAGGTTTCGACTGACAGCAGCAATGGCTCCCGCTGCTCTCAGCTGCACCCATGCGAGAAGAGCTGCTGCAGAGTGCACTGCGCTGGAACACGCTAGGGGTCAGGTGAGTATTTAGGGGGGCTGCGGGGGGAGCTGTATGTAAAAGGTTTTTAATCTTAATGCATAGAAAAAATGGAAAATTTATATCAAATACTTACCGTAATTTTCCTTTCCTGATGGGCTCCATGGCAGCATACGTGTGGGTTAGCCCCGCCTCCATAATTACCCAATAGGACCTCTACTCCCATAAATCTTTGCTCCAAGCTGCTATCCGTGTTCCGTAACTAGCCTACTCCAACATTTGGGAGGGAACTCCTGCTGCCATGGAGCCCATCAGGAAAGGAAAATTACGGTAAGTATTTGATATAAATTTTCCATTTTCCTGACAGGCTCCATGGCAGCATACGTGTGGGAAATAACTCGCCAAACACACCCGGGTGGGCTAAAAATGTTGAGCAAAGAAACTAGAATTTTATTTTTCATTGTCCACTGACAATACCAAAAATTAACAGAAGAAAGCGCAGCTGGCTCTACACAATAATGGGAAACAAAGGTATTAATTGAAGACCAGGAAGCTGCTCTACAGATAACTTCTGGTGCGACATGTCGAACTGCTGCCCAAGAGGTCGAGATGCCCCCAGTTGAATGAGCCGTCACTGCCTCAGGAGGAACCATGCCCTTTGCCTTGTATGCCCTTTGAATCGTTTGGACCACCCAAGATAAGATTGATCTTACTGATGCTCGCATCCCTTTATTTTTGCCATGAAGAAGGACAAAAAGAAAGTCTGTTCGTCTGAACGAGGCTGTAGCGTCCAGATATTGTTTCAAGGTGCGACCAACATCCAGGGGATGAATCTCTTGGTTGTCTGACATTCTAAACGTAGGAAGCACGATCTCCTGATTTTCGTGAAATACTGATGTGACTTTTGGATTTGATCCAAGCATAGGGATCAGGACCACTCTGTCCGGAAAGAAAGTTAGAAATGGTTCAACTGACCCAAGATTCCTAATTTCCGACACTCTTTTGGCTGAAGTTATTGCCACCAGAAACACCGTCTTGATAGTGAGATCTCCTAAAGACAGGGGAGCATCCAAACCTTTCCCAAGATCAGAAAGAAAGTCCAATACTAACGGAAGGTCCCATTTGGGAAACCTGGGCCTCTTTTGAGGCCTAAGCCTGATGGCTCCTTTAAAGAATTGTTGAATTAAGGTGTGATTCGCCCACGAAACTCCTGTAAAGGCTGAAATGGCTGAAACTTGTACTCTAAGAGAGCTAACTGCCAGAGACAAGTCTAACCCTGACTGAAGGAAAGACAAGATATCTTGAACTGCCGGAGAATTATATGAATTTGACCTAGAAGACATGTGGCCCATAAACCTGGCCCATATACGTTCGTACACTTTATTGGTACTCTTCCGTCTGGCACTAAGAAGGGTTGGAATCGCTTCTTCTGGGCAACCTAGAGCTTCTAGCCTTCCCCTCTCAAGAACCATGCCCTGAGGTGTAGACAGGATGGGCACGGGTGTAACAGTGTGCCTTGAGACAGTAGATCTGGCCTGAGAGGCAGGGGAACTGGATCCTGATAGCTGAGGAGCAACAGCAGAGGAAACCAAGGCCTGTTGGGCCAGAATGGTATTATCGCAATGATTTCCACCTTCTCCCCTCTGAGCCTCCGAAGGAACTGTAGGATTACAGGAACTGGAGGGAAGGCATAGGCTCTCTGGAACTTCCAACAATCCGTGAGAGCCTCTATCCCGAACGCCTGAGGATCCCTGAACCTCGAGTAGTATCTGTGCATCTTGCGATTGTACGGCGAAGCGAACAGATCGACCTCTGGAGATACTCCCAGAGTCAGAAGCCACTCGAAGACATCCCTGTGAAGGGACCACTCGTTGTTGTCTATTTTGACCCTTGACAGAAAATCTGCTTGAACATTCTGGACCCCTGGGATTTATACAGCAGAAATGTTGACCACATTCTTCCGAGCCCAGTTCATTATCGGTTCTACTTCTCGTAATAGAGACCAACTGCGAGTCCCTCCTTGTTTCTTTATATAGGCCACCGCAGTTGTGTTGTCCAGTCTTAACATTACTGACGACCCTGCCACCAGATGGCGAAATGCTATGAGTGCTTGAAAGGCTGCTCTCAACTCCAGGATGTTGGAGACCACATACCGCGACGGGAACGACCACCTTCCTTGAGCTACTTCCGTAAGGCAATGGGCGCCCCAACCTTTGTTGCTGGCATCTGAGGTTACTATTATCCAGGAAATGGGAACTATCGAATGATGGTTGCGTAGATTCTTCTCTTGAAGCCACCAGAGGAGAGACATCCTCATCGCTGGTGTAGGGCGTATGCGCTGTGTTTGATTGGACGAGTCCCACTGTTGCAGAAACCCTTTCTGGAAGGGACGAGTGTGCCACTGGGCCCACTTCACCATAGGGATGGTGGCCGTCATTGTGCCGATCACTTTCAAGCATTGTAGAGCCGAAAGATGAGATGATTCCCAAGCCTTGTGAATCCTGTCCCGGATCACACTGATTTTTTCCTCCGGCAGGGAGATAGTGCCTTTTTAATGTGTCGAACTGAGCCCCTAGAAACACGATCACTTGAGTTGGAACCAGATGGCTCTTCTCTAGGTTCAGGAGCCAACCAAACGTCTGCAGAGTGGAGATGACTAAACTCTTGTGTTCCAGAATTTGATCTCTGTCCTGAAATAATAGGAGCAAATCGTCCAGATAATGATGGAGACGAACTCCTTTGACTCGTAAAAGAGCTACTATCGCTAGGAGTACCTTGGAGAAGACCCGAGGAGATGTTGTCAACCCGAATGGGAGACAGGTAAACTGGAGGTGTTGATCGCCAACTGCGAAACTGAGAAATTGCTGGAAATCCCTTGCTACTGGCACATGAAAGTATGCGTCCTTCAAATCGATTGAGATTAACCAATCCCCTAGCCTTCGCCACGTTCGTCTTCTGGCACGGGCACGGCTGCGCCTTGATCCAGCAAACAACTTACGTAGGTCAATAGGACCTGTTTCTTTTCCTCTGAGCCTGGAATTGTTGTGGGAATGAACCTTAACCTCGGAGTGTTGATGAAAGTCCACTTGTGACCCGAGGAAACCGTCTTGACGGTCCAATAATCTTGAATTGAGGCCGCCCAAACATGTCGGTAGTGAAGAAGGCGAGCCCCCACCTGACATGTTTGAGGGGGCCCAATTTCAAAAAGATTTGGTAGAATCTTGATTACCTGCGGAAGCCCCCTTTGAGGTTTTCTTAAGGGAGGATTGTCTGGACCTCCAAGATCTAGAGAACTCCCTGCCGGGCCTATAACTGCTTGCTTCTCTAGCGCGATCCGAGGTCTGCCTTCTTGAGAAAATACGTTTTTGGTTTTGAAGACGTCTGTCCTGAGGGAGGAACCCAGACCTCCCACCCGTGGCCCGGGATATGGCGCTATCTAGTTTATTACCAAACAAGGAGGTACCCTCAAATGGTATACGACACCATGCCTGCTTAGATGTTGGATCCGCCAACCAGGGACGGAGCCACAAAGCACGGTGTGCCGAGACTGCTGCCAACATAGCCCAAGACAGAAGGCGGGTAATGTCAATAGATGCCTCCCCCAAAAAGGCTGATGCCATTCTGATCTCCTGAATAGGAGAGTCTTTAGCCGTATTCACTGAGATACCTCTCAAGAACTCTTCAACATTGTCGGCCCATGTTTCAAAAGCCTTTGAGACTGCGGCTAAAGCCAAAGTTGGTTTACAAGCCATCCCTGAAGTTAGATAAATTCTTTTCAGATCTGAGTCAATTCTTCTCTCTAACGGATCTTTGAAAGATACCGTGTCTTCCAAAGGGAGAGTCACGTATTTGACTAAACGCATAAGTGCTGCGTCTACCAGAGGAGCGGATTCAAGGTGCTTCACATCATCCTCCTTAAAGGGGTACAATTTAGACACCTTTGATTGCATGGAGCTCTTCCTATCAATCTTGCTCCACTCTTCAGTAATGATTTCTCCCAATTCAGATAGGAAAGGAAAATGTTGCCGTTCCTTTTTGAGTTGTTTGAAAAACTTTCTTTGTTTGGGGAGGGGGGAAGTAGTGGGTTCTTCCCATTTTAAAGCTTCTTTCACTGCCTTGACAAGAGCAGGTACTAAAGCATAATCAAATCCTACTCCTGGATCCGATTCGCTGTCAGACAAGAGCATGCTGCAGGGATTCCTTTACCACTCTTCTCACCATAGATTCCAAGCGTTGATCCGCACCATCTCTTTCATCTGCGACTTTAGAGAAGCAATGATCGCAGAGCGATTTGTCTGATGGAATGGGCATCTTACAGCCCCAACATGAATTATCTGGTCCTCTGCTTGAGTGCGAGTGACCACTGCGTTGTTCAGATCTGGAAGACCTATGGTAACCAGACTTTGACGATGATTTGCGGTGGTGCGATTTTGACGATCCACTGCGACTATGCGCACTGTAATGCGGTTCAGACCTAGAAGGGCTATAAGGAAATATACAAAAAAGAGAGAGAGAGATACAGACCAGGCTGGTATCAAATGCTAAGGAATACTCCACATATACACAGCAATCCAGCCATGCACATACCTGTTACAAGCGGGCAGGTCACTAGTAGGCAGTGAGGCATCCATGACTAAGAACGCTGACTGTAACAACAATAGACCCTCATAAGCAGCCATACAAAACACAGGAGCAATAATACATCAGAGCAGATCATAACCTACCTTACACCAACCAGAGAATGGCCCCGGGAAGTCGCTGAATTTCCTGCAATCATTCCCAAATTCTGACATCTCTCACTGTGTTTTAAATATGGCGCCCATGACGTCATCAGCGGCGTCAGACGCGAGATGCCCGCGCGTATGCGCGGGAACCAAGCCTCGCTTTGGATTTGGGTCCGCGCATGCGCAGAACGCAGCGCTGGACCCGGAAACAGGTGAGAAAGGCTGCTGGAACGCGGAAGCGTCAGCGCCTATGCACAAGAACCAGCTGGCATATGAAAAGACACAGGTAGAAAAAAGAAAAACACATAAACACTGCTGCCATGAAAAACTGAATTTTTACAGCTCACCACTCCACCAACGATCGTCTGGCCGAACAGGTTCAAGCACACACCACCGATCCACCGGGCAGATAATGGCCACCTTACATAGCAGGTAATAAGCCGTGCGCACTTATCTTCGGACAAACCAAGCCTTCAGCGCTACTCTGCCATACACTCCATACCCATGCTTAACAGACAGGGCCTATCGGAGGAACAAAAGCTTGATAGTCGGCCGACTTGATCGTAGTGAAGATCTCTTCAGATAGGAAACACCTGTCCTATGGAGGAGGACAAAAAAGGAACACGGATAGCAGCTTGGAGCAAAGATTTATGGGAGTAGAGGTCCTATTGGGTAATTATGGAGGCGGGGCTAACCCACACGTATGCTGCCATGGAGCCTGTCAGGAAAAACCTTTTACAACTTCAAGTATTTAGAAAGAGAGCATTAATCATGACTTTAAATGCTGTATTAGTAGTGTTGTAATGTTTTTTGAAAATTTGTACATGTCCCCTGTCCATCCCTGTAGCTGCTGTTTTTTAGTATTTACTGAGTTGTATAGACTTTTGAGTATGCATTCTGCCCATTGCATGTTGTGTTTTTTTTTTTTTTTTTTTTTTTTTTTTTTAACATTTACAGACCTGCTTCGGAAACCACAATCGAACAACTGATCGGCACAGCACTGCTATGCCTAGTACACGGGGGCCAAATTCCGGGCGACATCGGCTGATTTTAATAAAAATTGACTGACATTCGGCCTGTGGTGGCTGATATCGCTGATCTGAGTGTTCTGGCGGGGGGTGTCCCCCTGTCAGAACACCAGTGGCACCCCCATGGCACTTCAAAGAACCCCCTTGCTCGCTGTCTGCCAGTCGGTCCACTTGCCCCATCTAGGCAGTGGGCAGCGGCTGCAATCAGCCAGCAGTGGACATCAAGGAGCGGCGGGGATCGTGGACATCAGGCTGCGGCAGGTAGCAACTCCTGTGTCTAATCCCCCTCCTCACTTCCGCTGTGCATCTCCTCCCCTCTCCTAGGTATCCAATAGGATCACCTGTCCTTTCAGCCAGTCGGGTAACTGGTATCAGACCCGCTTCCCGATTGGCCAGGGGGAGGAGCAGTGCTGCAACAGCGAATATTTATGCACTGTTGTAACACCTGGGTGGCATCGTAGCGCAATGCTCTGCGCCATGAGCCCACCCTATTTTGAAGCCTATTAGAACCCCTGGCTTTAACCAGGTGCTTCAAAAAAACACCCCCACCACTGTAATTCAGGCGCCCGGCATCCTGAAAGGGACCAGGCGCATGAATAGGGGGTGGTGGTGGCAATGGATAGAGGATCGCATCGCTAGGAAGTGGAGGGGTGGTGGCCATGAATAGAGGGGGCAGTGCTTGGGTGCCCCTAATGGACTGGCCACCACTGCAGAACACAACAGCTCAGTGGGGGAGATCACAACATTAACTTCGGATTGTTAGTACAGCGACTGAATGGTGGCTACTAGTGATGGACTCGAGCGTGTTCGGATCGGACACGCCAGGAAGCCATCACTGCACACCGCCAATCATAGGCAGTAAGGCATTTCCTGACCGGCAGCTGCACATACACTTGCTGCCTATGATTGGTGGTGTGCAGTGATGGCTTCCTGGCGGATTCGATCCGAACACACCTGAGCCCATCACTAGCTATTGGAACTTGAAGCTCCTTACATGTGGTTATTTCAAAGTATGATGCAATGATGTCATCTCATTCAGCAACAATGTACATTTGTTTAGATAAATCTAAATAAGGAGGGCTTAGTTTACAAATGCAGCATCATTTTAGCTAAAAGACGCTGATGTATGAGTAGTTTGCTTTTTCTCTTTTTTTTTTTTTTTTTTTTAAATAATCTTAAATATAACTATAGTTTGTTTTTCTGTTTCAGGAGCTGCCTGGCCGATACTCTTTAAAATTACACTTCTGCAGCTGATATTTGGTGACAACTAGGCCGTACAAGATATTCTTCTCCATTGTACTTTTTTCTTATGTTAAAGTGCTCCATTCATTTTTGAAATGCTGAGAAGAAGACTCCGCCATTGCAAAGTGAATTGCGTAAGCCTTTTTCTCTTTATAACTCTAACCGCTGTGACTCTTACGCTGTTTAGGAACCACAACAAATCTCAGTTTTTTTAGCAAAAGAAACTTGGAGTTGGTAGAAGAAAACCAAGACCATGTCAACTGCACCAAAATCATCAAGGGGGACATTGAGGAAATTCAGACTGCCAAACTGGAACTGCTAAAAGTGGATTACAAAAAAAAGCACAGCTGGCTGACTGAAAAAGACTTCATCAATATGACAAAAGACTGCAACTCATTTACTAGAAATCGTAAATATTTCCTGTATCCCCTTAGCCAGGAGGAGAGTGAATTTCCTATAGCCTATTCAATAGTGGTTCACCAAAAAATTGACATGCTGGAAAGACTTTTACGCAGCATTTATATGCCTCAGAACTACTACTGCATCCACGTTGATAAAAAGTCTTCAGAATCCTTTTTGTCCGCCGTGAAGGCAATTGCGTCTTGCTTTGAAAATGTCTTTATTGCATCTGAGCTAGAGAATGTTGTGTATGCATCTTGGACTCGGGTTCAAGCTGACCTTAACTGCATGAAAGATTTATACAAGGCCAATGTACAATGGAAGTACTTAATAAATCTTTGTGGCATGGACTTCCCAATAAAGACCAACGGGGAAATAGTGCAAATGTTAAAAGCGTTAAAAGGAGAGAACAGTCTAGAAACAGAAAGGATGCCAGTGCACAAAGAAACCAGATGGCGAAAACACTATGACATAGAAAACGGTGGTATTCATAAAACGGACATTGACAAAGAACCTCCACCTTTTCAGATTACAGTATTTTCTGGCAGTGCCTACTTCATTGTCAGCAGGGCATTTGTTGGACATGTTTTGGAAAATCAAAAACTTAGAACGTTTTTAGAATGGTCCAAGGATACCTATAGTCCGGATGAATTTTTGTGGGCTACCCTAAATAGAATTCCAGAAGTGCCTGGGTCAGTCCCTGCAAATAGTAAATATGATGTATCTGACATGAATTCCATAGCCAGGTTTGTGACGTGGGAATACTTGGAAGGAGATGTCAGCAAGGGTGCCCCATATCCTCCATGTAGCGGGACCCATATCCGCTCAGTTTGTGTCTTTGGTGCGGGGGACTTGCAGTTCATGTTGAAGCAGCACCACTTGTTTGCTAACAAATTTGATGTAAATGTCGACCCCATTGCTATTCAGTGCCTGGAAGAACATTTAAGACACAAAGCTATATATCCAGATAGACACACTTGAGCTGTATAAATAGTCATTGGTGTACATAGTGCTATAATCCTGGAATGTGTCGTTTTTTTTTTCTTTGATGTGACAAATCAACCTTGCACATTGTACGTAGCACTAGATTGTAACAGAAATAAATGTACACATTTAGCCTATGCACTGTTCCACAGCTGGAAAGATGAATACAATTTTTATTTTAACTCCGTAGGAGTTGCAGTGCAATAAAATCCCAGCTGCATTTTCATATCCTCATGTCAGATTGAGGCGTTATGTATAATTGTGACTGTTTAAATGATGTTGACAGGGTTAGGTAACATTATAACAACCAAAGAAAACATTTTAATATTACATTTTTGTGTAAAATATGGAGCATCTGTTACTTCTCTGAGGCTTTCCCTAAAAAGTTGACATTTTTATGTATTACATGCAGTGTGTCTGATCTACTGATGTGTTCCATTTTGGGCCATTGTTGGGTAGAATTGCCAAATCTTAGCTGCCTGTCATACCATGCATTCTTGGAGAAATTGCTTTGTTATGAACATCCACAGTAATTTCCTGAAACGTTTTTCAACAGTCATACAAACTGCAGACAATGGGGGTTGTTTACGAAAGGCAAATCCACTTTGCACTACAAGTGCACAGTGCACTTGAATTTGCACTGAAAGTGCATTTGGAAGTAAAGTCGCTGTAGATCCGAGGGGGATGTGCAAGGAAAATAAACAGCATTTAAGCTTACACATGATAAAATCAGCAGAGCTTCCTCCTCATTTCAGATCGACCCCTCAGATTTACAGCGACTGCACTTCCAAGTGCACTTTCAGTGCATTTTCAAGTGCAATTTGCACTTGTAGTGAAAAGTGGATTTGCCTTTCATAAATAACCACCAGTGTCTTTTTTTTTTTTTTTTTTTTTTTTTTTGCTTCCATGCAAAAATCTCCTTAATTTCTTGTTAACTAAGTTATACATAAAGTTCAAGTCATTTAAGTGCCATCCAGTAAACGCTAGTTCCACCCATAATATGCTGTATTTTACCCTAGGGCAAGCCATAGATGATTTTATTAGATTTTCCTTCCACCACGGATGGAAGAAAAGAAAATCGCTCAATTTCCTTAGCAACGCATTCAGTGTTGTGCCTTCCCAGCCAGCAGAACATGATTACTGCTAGCGGCTATAGCCACTTGCAGTAACCGTATATAAAAAAAAAACCTGACAGGCTGGCTGTAGCCAAGTCGATTGATGAATCGGCTTGGGTACAACCAGCCTGTCCGTAGATGTATCGAATCTTGGCTGGCCGACATTTGATCCATCTATGGCTGGCTTAAGGGTTGTAGTCAGACATTTGGACAAAGTAGTTAATTTGCCAAAATTGTGCTTGATTCAGCTTTCTGAAAGAATGAATTAATGTCAGCTATTCCTTATTGGTAAACCGACTGAGCCTATTAAATGGGGGGAGGGGGACTATCATTCACCCACTTCTGAATGCCCTCTCTTTAGATCATTCCCGGCTGTGTGTAGCCAGATATTTAACATATTGATTTTCCACTGGAACATTTTTCTTGTTTTATCCAATATGGAGGTTATGTATAAGAGTTTTTGCTACAGCCAGAATTCATATGTTTATGAATTTGTGACCAAAAGATAAAAATATTTTATCCAATCTGTAATTCAGTTTTATGTATAGCTGATGTAAAAATAATCTATTAATTGTGAAACCCCTTTACTGGTGTTTAAATATTCTTGTCAGCTGAAATTTAATATCTGTAAAATGTTGTTTGTTGTATTTTGATACACCATTTTATTTTAAGTATTTCAATAATCCTTCAATTTTTTTTTATATCTTCCTCCAAATCAAAAAGGCCTGCATTATAGGTTGATATGCAGAGCACCTTTCCTCAGGGCATTTTTTTAGTATCGTTAAGTGCCTGTCAAATGTTCATATAAAGAATATTTTATATTTTTCTACAAAATTAAGCACCTTTATTTTTCTGGGTCATGATTGTCAAAATGGGTACTATACAGTAACTGTAAATTGGTTTTGATGCTGATTGAATAAAGCCAAAACTTAAATTACATGAAGTGTCAGATTCTTTACATTCTCTGATGCAGTTTTCATAATATGTGTTCGCCATTTTTTTTCTTCCTCCTTTTTATCAATGAGTGTTTTATGAGTGTGTGTTCACTAGAACAATGAAAATGGACATATCCAGTTAGAAATTGAACATTTTGAATTTCACACAATTTGGTAACAATTAAAGCACATTTATTGCTTTTGGTACTTTCAGTTTCTCAACTCCTGACAGGATCACTTAGAATTTTAAAAAAAGTTTAGGTACTAAACAGAGCCTATTGGCAATACCCAGGCTTGGTACATATACATAAAGGGGAAAAAATATATATACAATCAACAATTCTAATGCCCTAACTGGCACTGAAGCAGGGGTACACTCCATTAGCCATTAGGATTCCTACAAAATAATGTGATTCACTCATTTAGGGTCTACAGTAAGAACTTGGTAAAGGGTGAAAATTTCCACCCCATAAATTCCAACTCAAATCAAATTTCTTGCATAGAATAAAAGCAGTCTACCAAGGGTTCTTGGGGCTCTATGGTGGGGAGGGGGGGGGGGTTCACTAGACCCTGCAGACAGACCTCCACTGTCTGAGTTATCTGTATGGTGGTCATTGAGTAATGATATTACATCCACCCAAAATGTTTGAGGGCATGAAAATATGAATAGTGTCCACGGAGTCTGCGGCGTACCGCCAGCACACCGCAGGGAGATGTATTCTGTGTAGTCGTACAGGGGTGAGATAAATTAGATAATTCTATGCAGGATTTTAAATTGTACAAGTATATCTTTTACTGAGACTAGTTGGAGAAAGGAACATTCCCATAGTCACCCCCCCCCCCCCCCCCGTGTCATCTAACCCAGGAATGTCTAATGTCCATCTAGCTTTAAGATATTCAAATCCCAAGTGGACAGAGGAGAATAGCCGTAGATATTTGAGAGACGCTTAACTAGAGTCATCTCTCAGTACAGTCTCAAGGGTGGAGGTATGGAAAGCTACCGATGAAGTTTAGATTTGTATATAAAATGCCTGCCTCAGCTGCAAATATCTTAAAATATATGTTAGGAAGGCCAAACTGTGCTTTTAGAGCATCAAATATTTATAGCCCAGATCTGGGGATCAGGTATGGAAGCAAATTCTGGTAGGGATGGGTGGAACTATATCTGGGTATATGGAGAAACGTGCCTGGGGGATGGGGGTCACTCTGCCCGAGCCATCGACCACATCCTCAGGACAGCTTTCGTTACCACTGTCAAGGGAAGAGATTCAGTTGAACCTCTATAGACAAGGTTTGTAAGCGCTTCATAAGAGCCCACATAGAATGCTTCTAATACCATTGCGGCATTAGTCATCCGCTATCAGCCAGTTGTGGGCATGCATTAGCATAGCGGCTAAAAAATATATATGTAGAGGTCAGGACATGCTAATCCACCCTGTAACCAGGATCTTTGTAACATTGTGAGTTTAAACCTCAGTTGCTGGGAACCCCAAAGGAAAGAAACTTAAATGGAGTTGATCATCTTAAAATATCTCTTGGGAATCCATACAGGGAAATGCCGTAAAATATAAAGAACACCTTATAAGAATTAATTTGTAGATATTACTTTCTCATTTGATGGACATGGAATTTAGAGTCTGTCAGGTTATACTACTACAGTAGACTGGTAATTAGAAAATCCATTTGTTTTTGTTTTTGTCTTTGCTAGTGCTTTTTTTTTCTGATGAGAAAAGGTCTTCAGATTTCCTGCTACATCACTGCTGGGCTGGTCTCTGCGTAGCTATCTTAATCAGCCTTCACAACTTTTGAGTGCCATACCCAGATCCAGCTGGACTGAGTGTTGCGGAGCTAGTCTGGAGGGTGGACCTTTTTGGTTGCTGGGTTCTGCACTGTGGTGCCTTAGAGAGTTTACTGGTTTAAAGAGATCTGTAGCCACAGCATATACACAACATCTGAATAGCAATGTATTAATAGCAATGCACACAATAGTTATTTTTGACAGTCCGATATTAGATTACTTGAAAAATCTCCTTTTTTATGTTATTGCTTATTTGCTGGCTATCTTTCAACAATTTCCTGGATTCCCTGCAATAAATGCAGCTTCTTCTCTGCTCATTCCTTTGTTTTACTTTCAAATTCTAAAGACTAAAAATCCAATGCTATGTTTCTGCCTGCAAGCAGGATTCCTATACTGACTATGCCTTCTTAAACTTCTATTCTCAACTCCTCTGTAGATGGGTGACACAGCAATGCATAGTGAATGTGTAAATTCAAGGAAATGTGTGGGATTCTTTAGAAAGTAAGTTTACAAAGATTGCTCAAATTAAATTGGCCTAGGACAAATTTAAATTCAATGTTGGAATTTATATTGTATAAGTTGATCATAGATGCACTTTGTTAGCCACAGGGTGCTCTCCAGGTCCAGAGCTGTGGCACAGCCTCAAGCGTGACCCTGTCTCTGAAGACTCACATTTGTGAGTAAGCTATGGGGCCAAGCACTGGGAGCTACCTTGTTACTAGAACTGGTGGGTTCCATTAAAAGAAAAATCCCCACTTTTTTATCGGTCTTGCAACAAAAGGGATTAACGCTGATGGATTGAGTGCTGGTATCATGGTGAAGTGGTGCTCGCTCTTCACTGTTTCACTCCATTCAGCATTTTTAAGGAAGCACCTTTCCACAGCTGCTTCTCTGTGCAAGTGACATGTGGAATTCTACTTGATTCATCTTTGCTCTCCACCTTCATTGACTTGGTCAGTTTTGGCCACCTGACCCTATTTCTGCTGCCCAGCAGCTGGGTTACAGAGAATGATGCCTAGTCTCTTACCCCAAGGTATGTTATGTTCGGCAGAGAGGTATACCATGCACAGTTCTAGACAGATGGGGAACAGTCCCATAATACTGGTTGACGTGCACACTCCACTAACAGTTTTAGTTCTGCCTTCATATTCTACCTGATGTGTCTGACGCAGATGGCCAAGAATTTGGCCCTCTGCTTTTTCTTATCTCTGTTGGGTGTCCATGCTTCTCAGCTCTATCACAGAAAGGTCTCACTGCAGGTCTGCAGGAAAACATAAGACAACTTGCTCCTTTTTTTTGCTATATCTGACTGTAGAGTCCATACGCATGGCAGGTAATTCAGAATCCCTATCCAAAGTGCCTGCAGCTTTAGCAACCTCTGAGCCCTTCGCCCACCAGAGTCCTGTCTGATTCGGAGTCTCTTAAATCCTTAACGGACAAATATTGTACCAGTTTGAGGATGGTTTGGTTAAAAAGTGGGCTGCTCCGGTCTGTGGATCTGGCAGTATCCCATTGAAGGTTGCAGCTGTCCATAAGGACCACATCAATAAATGGCTAGAGGCCCATTCTAGACCACTATTCTTTCTGATAAGTAACTAAAAAGAGATTTGTTAAGGGCATTGGTGCAACTACCAGAAAAAAAAGGCAAGGAATGATGAACAAATGAAAGGGGTCTTTTTAGTCCTTGAGAAAGATCAATAAAAAACCCAGTGGCATGAATTTCAAATTATGGCAGCGTCAACAGTCTCCCTTCCAACAGGATCCTGAGGAGGCTCCATGTATAAACAGAGGACAAAGGAGAGAAAAAGCACCACAACCTTTAGTGTAATATTTATTAAAACATTGGTGTAATAAAAGCCAATAAATTTAAAAGACATTAAGGCATATCAATGAATCTCCATCAGGTGCTGATCTTCCAGGTGGTCAATGGTGAGCAAGCCAGTCTACATGGATGTGATTTAAGGTGCTTGGAACCTTACAAAATGCCCACAAAATGGCTGTGATGTAATGTGTGATGTCATTGGACATGGTTATGCCATTTGGGGTGTGGCTCCCTTTGCATAGCCTTTTTTGGATGTCAGACAGCCTGAGGAAGACTCTATACAGTGTGCTAAACACATTTAGGGTTTATATGCACTTTAATGCATACTGGGATTATTTCCATTGCCTCTACAGATCACTTTCAGAGGAGCAGAAACAACAGCTGCAAATGTGAACAAGCCCTTAGTATATTATCAACAATGACATTATCATCCACTAGGTTGCTGCATCTACAAGTTATGGTATATTTTAATTTTTCTTACTAGTAATGATGGCGATCAATGACTTATAGCGGGACTATGATATTGCGTTGGACAAATTGGACACTGACACTTTTTGGGGACCAGTGA
Source organism: Lithobates pipiens (assembly GCF_037356315.1). Lineage (NCBI taxonomy): Eukaryota > Metazoa > Chordata > Amphibia > Anura > Ranidae > Lithobates > Lithobates pipiens. Next base: position 22,336,546 of record NW_027507718.1, on the reverse strand, counting down.
CACTAATACGGTGATCAGTGCACTGTCACTGTAATAATGATAAAGTGTACTGGAGAGCCTTTTACTAAGGGAAGGCATGGAGCTGTGTCCCAGCTTTTCAAAAACACAGGATCAGTACCTTCCCTCCTGACAGAACAGTGATCTGCCTTTACATAGGCTGATCTCCATTCTGCCTGTGCACTGAACAATCGGTGGACATTGAGGCTGCAGTATCCACTGCTGGGCTCCCGCTGTGTGTAATCACAGTAGGAGTAGGCTGCCGGCAGTGCCCATGCATGCCCCACACATGTTGGATTACGTACTAGGTACATGATCCGGTGTGGCTGTGCCACTTTGCTGCCATATATCTAAGTTATATGGTCGGCAAGTGGTTAATACATTCTTGCATTAAGGAAAAAAAATGCCCCAGCACTGCTGTGTAAAATGATAGGCTCCTGCCAGTCAAGTTGCTGGGAGAAGGAAGCAGTGGCATGTGTCTATGGACAGCACACAGCATTACCTAGGAAGACGTATAAAACAGTGTTTCCTTAACTGCTCGCTAGCTAAGAAGACATCAACAAACATGGTGGGGTACTATATAGCCATTATATAGCTCTGAATATATACTTTCAGCTAGGCTGTCTTACATGGTGTATATTCCTTTAAGAATAGCTCCTGTTTTAATTGGCCTATTATGTGTACATAATGGTTTTCCCGCCTCTATGACTAAGCCTTTGATGAGATCCGTCAGTTGGGCATCTCTTCCATGGTGTGTTTGAAGTGTGGACAGCCCTTTCAGTCCAGTACCTGTCTTCAGGAAGGCAGTGGGAGGAGTGGCTTTAGAGCGGAGGATTGCTTTATTCTCTAACAATTTATATAATGTTAACGTGGACCTTCTTTTCTTAAAAAAAAAAAGAAGGGGGGGGGGGGTTTAATACCGTGTACTAAATCCCACTAACTTATTCACTGTTCCAGTACCCCAGTGAGGAAAACCCATGGGCCAGAGGCCCAGTTCTTAGGTCAGTCATTAGGTTTGAGGCAGCCAGGGCAATTACACTCATAGGGATGACACATACAGGTGCATCTCATAAAATTAGAATATCATCAAATAGTTAATTTTATTTCAGTAGTTTTATTCAAAAAGTGAAACTCGTATATTATATAGATGCTTTACAGACGGGGTGATATACTTCAAGCATTTCTTTCTTTTAACTTCAACTTTATGGCTTACAGCTAGTGAAAACCCCAAATTCTGTATCTCAGAAAATTAGAATGTTACAGCGTGAAGTGCTCTAGAATGTCCTGCTAGAGGACGGCGCTGACTTTGGACTTGATAAACTACAATGGACCAACACCAGCAGATGACACGTCTCCCCAAATCATCACTGACTGTGGAAACTTCGCACTGGACCTCATGCAACTTGAATTTTGTGCCTTTCCACTCTTCCTCCAGACTCTGGGACCTCGATTTCCAAATGAAATGCAACATTTTCCACTGTACATGATCTGCGGAACCATGTCATCTGCTGGTCTGTTGTGTTTTATCAAGTCCAAAGTCAGTGCAGTCCTCTACCAGGAAATTCTAGAGCACTTTGTGCTTTCCTCTGCTGACCAGCTTTATGGAGATGCTGATTTAATTTTCCAGCAGGACTTGGCACCTACTCACACTGCCAAAAGTACCAATACCTGGTTTTATGATCATGGTATTCTTGATTGGCCAGCAAACTTGCCTGACCTAAGCCCCATAGAGAATCTCTGGGGTATTGTCAAAAGGGAGATGAGAGAGACCAGACCCAACAATGCAGAGGAGCTGAAGGCCACTATCAAAGCAACCTGGACTTCCATAACACTTCAGCAGTGCTACAGGCTTATCGCCTCCCTGCCACACTGCATTTTATGCATTAATTCATGCAAAAGGAGCCCTGACCAAGTATTGAGTGCATACTGTACTGTATATGGACATACTTTTCAGTAAGCCAATATTTCTGTATTAAAAATCTTTTTAATTGGTCTTCTGTATTCTAATATTCTGAGTTACTGAATTTTTGTGTTTTCACTAGCTGTAAGCCATAATTATCAAAATTAAAGAAGTGCTTGAAATATATTACCGTGTGTAACGCTTCTATATGAAAGATGTGAGTTTTACTTTTTGAATAGAATTACTGAAATAAATTACTTTTTGATATTCTAATTTTATGAGATGCACCTGTATATCTGAGATGGCATATGATGCCCAGTAACAAAAACATACCAACAGAGGAAATATAATGTACAACTTGTATTTAATATTTTGTATCTGACGCCACCATGGCAATACGCAAAATGAGCTTTGTCATCAGAATGTTAAAAAAGACTATGGGGGCTACATATGATAGTTTTGCCTCCTGCACTGCTTCCTAACCTATTCTTACATCCAACCAATGCTGCACATCTTGCATCAACCATCACATGTGCACTTAATAGTTTAACTATGTTCTTTAGCACCTTTTTTGTATAGCCACAAGGATTAACCAAACCTGTATCAAGTCTCACCAACAGATTAAATGTATGTAAAGCAAAACGTTTTTTCGAGTTTTGGAATAGGTCATGCAGGGTTAGAATCCATGCTCGGTCAAGTTTTTATAGCTGTCTGTGATCCCAATGGACAGATTCAATCATTTATATGTACAGGGACTATGTAAAGAGATAGGATTACCACCACTCCAGGTAAGTCTGCTGAAACAAAAAGCTTTTTCCTCCAGGAAATGAAGAGCCCCAGGTGTCGGCTAATGCATATAGCAAATCAAGGTGAGTAGAAAATTCTGGACAGCCGCATTCCAAATTAAATTTCTCGTGCCTTTATTAGAACATCGGGAACACACTGTACATGTCACAGCAAAGTATACAGAACCAAAAACAGCTAACACGTTTCACACTAAACGTAGTGATTACTCATAGCTAATGATCACTAAAAATGCTAACTATTATATACTATTTGTGATAAAACGTGACTGGTTGATTAACACCCCTGGCGGTATTCCCAAGTCTGGTTCGGGGTGGAATTTTTATACCAAAAGTGGTAACCCCGAGCCAGACTCTGGACCGCATCGCTGGGTCCAGGAGGACGCCCCTTTCTTACCTTCTCCCTTGGATCCAGCCATGTCCCCGTGCTGTACAAGCGGCTCGTCCTCCGATCGATTCATTACGGAGCCGATCTCCATTCCCTGCGAGCGTTGCGCCGCATGGGGCGGAGATCGGCGCCAAATTCAAAAAGTGAAACATACACATTACATACAGTATAATGTAATCATACAGATTACATTGCTGTATGTAATTATTTTACATTCCCTTTGTCCCTAGTGGTTTGCCCAGTGTCCTGCATGCAGTTTTATATTATAAAATCTGTTCTTTATGCCTGGAAACTGGAGATTGTCCATAGCAACCAAAACTGTCCCTTTACATCAAAAATGATTTTAGACCAGCTAGAAAACAGCGATAAATGGGAATCACTTGCAGAATTGAGGAATAGCGATCTGTGGGGAGATCCGTCATCAAATACTGAAAAGTAATGACAGTGACAATTCTGCAACTGAGCAAATTTCAGTGTTTTTGACTTGATTACATTAGTGAATAATTTTTATTATTGTTATATTATTATTTGGTACAATTTATAATGATTATATTATAATTTATGATTTCATTTTTCAAACTTTATCATACCCGGGATGTCTGCTAGACTCTGGTTTGGACAGATTTAAGTGAGTTATTGCTAAGAATTACAGGACTACAATATAAAACACCAAATTTTCATGCAAAATAATTGTACCGCTTTTAGCACCTAAAATCCGAAATAATCGTACCGCCAGGGAGGTTAATTAATTGACTGGCTAACTCACTGGCTGAAAAAATCAGTCCTGCCAGATGACCCCAATCTTGTGAAGTCTCAGTACATGTTGCAGAACCATCAATCCCAAACTTAACCAAATTGTGATCATACAATATATAAGCACAAAGATAAAGTATCTGTGCACAAATAATTCGTAAAAAGATATATCTAACAGTGAATAAGAATGAAAAAAGTGAAGTAGTAAAAAAATATTGAAAAATATAGAGAATTTGTTTTTTCATGGTCTTAGAGTCCTTCAGGTGCCTTTTGACAAACTCCAGGTTGGCTGTCATGTGCTTTTTTTTTTTACTGAGGAGTGACTTCCAGATGGTTGTTCTTCTGGAAGATTCTCCTCTTTCTCCAGAGAGAAATGCTGCAGCTCTGTCAGACTGACCATCGGGTTCTTGGTCCTTTCCCGCTCAGCTTGGCCAGGCGGCCCGCTCTAGGAAGAGTCCTGGTGGTTCTAAACGTTGTCCATTTATGGATGATGGAAGCCACTGTGCTCATTGGGACCTTCAATGATACGATGCAGACATTTTTCTGTACCCTTCCCTAGTGTTCGATACAATCCTGTCCCAGAGGTCTACAGACAATTCCTTGGACTTCATGGCTTGGTTTGTACTTTGACATGCACTGTTCACTGTGAGACCTTATATAGACAGGTATGTACCTTTCCAAATTATATCCAGTCAACTGAATTTACCACAGGTGGACTCCAATCAAGTTGTAGAAACATCTCAAGATTGATTAGTGGAAACAAGATGCCCCTAAGTTCAATTTTAAGCATCATGACAAAGGCTGTGAATACTTATGTACATGTTTTTTGTGTTGTTTTTTTATGTTTAATACATTTGCAAAGATTTCAAATGAACTTTTTCATGTTGTCATTATGGGTTTTTGTTTGTAGAATTTTGAGGAAAATAATGAATTTAACCCATTTTGGAATAAGACATAACAAAATGCGGAAAAAGTGAGGCACTGTGAATACTTCCTGGATGCACTGTATATTGCTTAAATGTTTGACATTTTTGCAAGTAATAATCAGATCGATCATGGATTACTATGACATGTTTGCTGGTTTTACTGTATTGACACTTAAAAATAAGTAAAGCTTTGACTTTCACATTTATATTGGTATTTTTTACAGTTTTCCCTTAAAATGTAGTGTTTTAATCTCTACAGAAGACTTAAAAAAAATATAAGTGGACTGAGAGAACCAATACCAAATTCTGGGATAGCAGGCATTTAAAGCATTTTCAAACACTGAAAAAGGCTAAAACACATCAAGGACCTCACTGAGTGTAATCTCAAGAGATGGTAAAGATAAAAATAATCAAATTACCATCCGCCAATCTACCGCCGATTCACCCTTGTGATTAAACTAGTGTGATCCAAGTAACTGAACAAAATCATGTGCAAAACCTAGGCAAACCGAAGCCTAAAAAAGTTACTGCTTGGACCATGCAGCATTTGTAGTTAAAGGCTTTATTGAGAAAAACATTGCATGTGAAAATTAGTGATAAACAAGCGCATGAAAATACACTATCCACCACCACTCTAAAAAAAAAATATTAAATGCTGTCTCCTCACCATGGCAGCTGCTGATCAGGTTCACACATACACATACAGCTCATCATACACTGGATCTATACTGTAAGTGAAGTAATCCCTTTAGGACCAAATGTTGGCCGCCTGGCTAATCAAGCCTATTGGGTGGAAATCCACCATATGATGTGACAAACAGGCAGCCAGGCCGTGCATCAAAGCCACAAAGTCCCCACCTAAAGTCTCAGCTGAAAAATCATCAAAGACCGGGCTCTATATAATTCAAGCAGTTCATATGGGGTATCTTGTAAAGTCTATTAACTGAAATGAATACCCTTAAATTGTAATTTAGTAGTAATGGACTCAATTTGGAGCAATTTTACATGTGGTATGTAGATGTCTGGACACATTTTGCCTAAATATCGCATTTGTGATCCTGAAACTGTCAATTCACTATACCGCTCTGTGGTATTTACCTCAAAACGCTTGGTAAATACCATATCAAAAGGTGTTAAACTCAATTCATGGAAGGAAATAATTAAATGCAAGTGGTAATTACCACTCGCCGATTGCCTCACGTATATGTACTGTGGCCGATGGCTCCTACAGGCGAAAAAACATACCTATATATGATCACCTTTACAGGGTTGGTGGCGTGCATGCTCGCCGTCAGCGACATAGCGGGAACTAATCAGTGAGTCTGCGCAGACCCAATGACCCGCCGGGACCCGCCGCTCATTCACGAGAGAGGCAGAACGCAGGTCTGCCTATGTAAACAAGGGTGATTACCGTTCTGCTAATAGGGGAGACAGAGAACCTGTCTTTCTGCTAGGCAGGTACATGGATCTCTGTCTTCTCACAGCCAAAGCACCCCCCCCCCAAACACACACACACACACACAGGAAGCAGTCCCTAGGTGCACGTTTAACCCTTTGATTGACCCTGATGTTAACCCCTTCCTTGCTAGTGTCATTAGTACAGTGACAGTGCATTTTTTTTTAGCAGTGATTACTGTATTGGTGTCACTGGTCCAAAAAAAAAAATTGTGACTTTCATCTGTCGTAATGACGCAGTCACACTAAAAATTGCTGATGGCAGCCCATTACTAGTAAAAAAAATCCATAAAAATATCCCATAGTTTGTACACACTGTAACTTTTGCACAAACCAATAAATATACGCTTATTGGATTTTTTTTTTTTTCAAAAACATGTAGCAGAATATATATTGGCCTAAACTGATGAAGAAATTCGATTTTTTACATTTTTTTTATTGGGAGTGTTTTATAGCAGAAAGTAATAAATATTTTTTTTTTTTTCAAAATTGTCGGCCTTTTTTTTGTTTATAGCACAAAAAAAAAAAAAAATTCAGAGGTGATCACCAGAAGAAAGCTCTATTTGTGGAAAAAAAAGGACATCAATTTCATTTGGGTAGATTGTTGCACGACCGCGCAGTTGTCAGTTAAAATACCGCAGTACTGTATCGCAAAAAATAGCCTTGTCTGGAAGTGAGCCGAGCAGAGCAGTCTGCCTGAAGCTCCTCTCTCCGAGGAAGGTAAAAGGTAATATTAGCGGCTGAGAGACACACAAATCCCGGTTCTCTTAGGGGAGAGGAGAGAGAACGCGTGTTCATACTAAGTATGAATGCCTAGTCAGTCCCATCCAATCTACAGTTAGAACACACCTAGGGAACACAGTTAACACCTTGATTTCCCCCTAGTGTTAACCCCCTTTCCTGCCAGTGACATTTATACAGTAATCGGTGCATTTTTATAGCGTTGATGGCTGTATAATTGTCAGTGGTCTCAAAAATGTGTCAAAAGTGTCCAATTTGTCTGCCGCAATATCGCAGATCACCACCATTACTAGTAAAAAAAAAAAAAAGACGCTATAACGTTTGCGCAAACCAATCAATATACGCTTATTGCGCTTTTTTATTACCAAAAATATGTAGAAGAATACATGGCCTAAACTGAGGCAATTTTTTGGGGGGGATATTTATTATAGCAAAAAGTAAGATATTGGGGTTTATTTACTAAAGGCAAATCCTCTTTGCACTACAAGTGCACTTGGAAGGGCAGTTACTGTAGCTCTGAGGCGAAGGTCTGAAATGAGTGGAATCTTTGCTGATTTTATCATCCAATCATGTACAAGCTAAAATGCTGTTTTTTTATTTTCCTTGCATGTCCCCCTCGGATCTACAGTGACTGCACTTCCAAGTACACGTTTAGTGCACTTTCAAGTGCACTTGTAGTGCTAAGTAGATTTGGGGCTGAAGTGGTTAATTATCCCATCCAGAATTATTAGGATTGAGTCCCCTTTCACAATGAGGTGCTTTTTAGGTGCTTTCACGCTAAAAAAAAGAGCCTGAAAAACTCAAGAAAACCTATTTCCATTATTATCAATGAATGCTTTCACACTGCGGCACTGCGCTGGCAGGGCGGTGAAAAAACACCCCTCTCCATTGAAATGAATGGAAAGCTCTTCAAAAGTGCCTGAAAAGCTCTTCAAAAGTGCTCAGTGTTTTACTGGCAGTTTAGAAGTGCCTCAGTGTGAAAGAGGCCTTACGGTTTTTGTTTGAGCTAATATATCCTGGTTTTATCTCATACCCTTGTAATGATTTGGTATCTGGCTTTCCTTATCCTCTGGGATAGTTCCCTGCGTTCCCCACTTGCTACCATGGTTAATTCATATTAATAGTGGACATAGTGTATCCTTGGAGAGTGACTTTTGCTCCCCCTAACGACCAGTTTATATGGACATATATGTTTACCCTAATGTATTCGATATCTATGATCCTTACTTCCCTCATAATATTGCCATTCTCTTTCTTTCTCTCTTCTTCTATCCCCCCTTCCCCGAAGGTAGGTTCATCCAAATATTGCTCAATACTATCAGATATTATATTTCTCAAATTCATAATCCCATGGCCCCCTTAACCACTTCAATACCGGCTATAGTCATATGACATCCGCAGATGGGATTTACCATCCTGGACGAGCATCATATGACGTCCTCCGTTTCTCGCCGTCCCTCTGACACAGCCCACCCCAGATCCATGTAAAGAGCCAATAAAAATGGCTCTTTACCACGTGACCAGCTGTGCCCAATCACAGCTGGTCACATGTACTGCCCACGTGCATGGCCGATCGTGCATGCCCCTAGGGCGTGCACAGAATGGCAATCGGGGACGAGGCTTGTCACGCTGACACAGCCCAACCCCTATCATAGTAAAGAGCCAATGAAATTGGCTTTTTAACACGTGACTGGCTGTGTCCAATCACAGCCGGTCATAGAATGTCAACAGACCGGTTTCTCCTCCTCACACACCGATCGCGTGTGAGAAGGAGATTGCGGTAACATCTTGTTACCGCTCACAGTGTACACCAACCAAACTGATTGCCCCCCTAATAAAGTGGACCTGTCACCAGCCATCAAAGAACTTATCGCCAGCCATCAAAGTACCAGTCACCACCCATCAAAGTACCTGTCGCAGCCCACATGAGTACCTGTCACAGCCCATCTGAGTACCTGAGTACCTGCCACAGTTCATCTGAGTACCCGAATACCTGTCCCAGCCCCTCTGAGTACCTGTCACAGTATATCTGAGTACCCGAATACCTGTCACAGTTCATCTGAGTAGCTGAGTACCTGTCACAGTACATCTGAGTACCCGAATACCTGCCACAGCCCATCTGAGTACCCAAGTACCTGAGTACCTATTACAGTATATCTGAGACCCTGTCACAGTATATCTGAGTACCTGTCACAGTATATCTGAGTACCTGTCGCAGTTCATCTGAGTACCTGAGCACCTGTCACAGTTCATTTGAGTACCCGAGTACCTGTCACAGTCCATCTGAGTACCTAAGTACCGGAGTACCTGTCACAGTCCACCTGAGTACCTGTCACAGTTCATCTGCGTACACGAGTACCTGAGCACCTGTCGCAGCCCATCTGAGTATCTATCACAGTTCATCTGAGTACCTTTCACAGCCCATCTGCGTACCTGTCACTGCCCATCTAAGTACCTGTCACCACCCATCAGAGTACCCGAGTACCAGTCACCAGCCCATCAGAGTACCCGAGTACCTATCTGTAGCCCATCAGAGTACCTGAGTACTTGTCACCAGGCCATCAGAGTACCCAAGTACCTGTCACCAGGCCATCAGAGTACCCGAGTACCTGTCATCAGCCCATCAGAGTAACCGAGTGCCTGTCACCAGCCCATCAGAGTAATCAAGTACCTTTCACCAGCCCATCAGAGGAACCGAGTACCTGTCTCCAGGCCATCAGAGTATCCAAGTACCTATGTGCAGCCCATGCCTCATAGAATATACGTTGGGTTGTTTGCTTTCCAAAATGGGGTCATTTTGTAGGAAATTCCACTGTCCTGGTGCTCAAGGACCTTCAAAACTGTAATAGGTAGGAATGAAATGAGATGTAACTTATGCCCTAGAAGGCATGAAGGTACTACTTCAATGTTGGACCTCTGTATGTGGCCAAGCTGTTTAAAGGTCTCACACATGTATCACCATACTCAGGATGAGTAGCAGAATGTGTTTTGGGGTGTAATTTTTGCTATATACATGCTATGTTTTAGAAATATCTTATAAATTGACAACTTTGTGTAAAAAAAAAAGAAAAAAAATCATTTTATTTCCACATTTTCTGTAGACTTGAGTAAAAAAATTAAGGGTTCAAAAGACTCATAATGTGGGTAATTCCACTGTCCTGGTGCTCCAGGGCCTTCAAAAGTGTAATAGGTCGCTAGGAAATTAGAGGTGTACTTTATGCTCCAAGAACGCCTGACTATGCTCCCTGCATTTTGGGCCTCTGTATGTGGCCAGGCTGTGTAAAAGTCTCACACATGTGGTATCACTATACTCAAGAGGAGTAGCAGAATGTATTTTGGGGTGTCATTTTTGCTATATACATGCTTCGAGTTAGAAATATCTTATAAACTGACCACTTTGTGTAAAAAAAAAAAAAAATGTTTTCATTTTTTTTCCCATGTTTTCCGAAGACTTGTGGAAAAAAATGAACCTTTCAAAAGATTCATTATGCCCCATAGAATTAGACGTTGGGGTGTTTGCTTTTCAAAATCGGGTAATTTTGTGGGTAATTCCATTGTCCTGGTGCTCCAGGGCCTTCACAAATGTAATAGGTCATTAGGAAATTAGATGTGTAATTTATGCTTCTAGAACCCCTGATAGTGCTCCCTGCATGTTGGACTTTTCTGTGTAGAGATGTAGCAGTATAAATTTTGGCCCAAATTTATGAACAAAAATTACTTATTTGCAAAATGTTATCATAGAAACTAAAAAAAAAAGTTTTTTTTTTTTCAAAATGTTCTCTCTTTTTTCTTTTTTACAAATATAAATTTTATTAAAGTTTTCAATTAAACAAGTCAGGGACTGACATGAAAAGGAAAGCATGAATACACACAGACTTGATAGCGATGGGAGAGGCACATTTTCCTAGACAAAGCTGATTAGACTAACAAATATACAATACTGGTAACGTAATTAAGCATCTGCGTCAGCAGAGGTTGCTGTACTTCTTGTTGTTTTTATAGCGTGGTTGTGGTGTAAAGACTTCAAATTTCTAAGGAACTATATACAGTGGTGTGAAAAAGTGTTTGCCCCCTTCCTCATTTCCTGTTCCTTTGCATGTTTGTCACACTTAAGTGTTTCGGAACATCAAACCAATTTAAACAATAGTCAAGGACAACACAAGTAAACACAAAATGCAATTTGTAAATGAAGGTGTTTATTATTAAAGGTGAAAAAAAATTCAAACCATCATGGCCCTGTGTGAAAATGTGATTGCCCCCTAAACCTAATAACTGGTTGGGCCACCCTTAGCAGCAACAATTGCAACCAAGCATTTGCGATAACGTGCAATGAGGCTTTTACAGCGTCCTGGAGGAATTTTGGCCCACTCATCTTTGCAGAATTGTCCTAATTCAGTTACATTAGAGGGTTTTCGAGCATGAACGGCCTTTTTAAGGTCATACCACAACATCTCAATAGGATTCAGGTCAGGACTTTGGCTAGGCCACTCCAAAGTCTTCATTTTGTTTTTCTTCAGCCATTCGGTGGTGGACTTGCTGGTGTGTTTAGGATCATTGTCCTGCTGCAGAACCCAAGTTCGTTTCAGCTTGAGTACACGAACAGATGGTCGGACATTCTCCTTCAGGATCTCTTGGTAGACAGCAGAATTCATAGTTCCTTTTATCACAGCAAGTCTTCCAGGTCCTGAAGCAGCAAAACAGCCCCAGACCATCACACTACCACCACCATATTTTACTGTTGGTATAATGTTCTTTTTATGAAATGCAGTGTTCCTTCTACGCCAGATATACTTGGACACACACCTTCCAAAGAGTTCCACTTTTGTCTCATCGGTCCACAGAATGTTGTCCCAAAAGTCTTGGGGATCATCAAGATGTGTTGTGGAGAAATTGAGACGAGCTTTGATGTTCTTTTTGCTCAGCAGTGGTTTTCTCCTTGGAACTCTGCCATGCAGGCCATTTTTGCCCAGTCTTTTCCTGATGGTGGAGGCATGAACGCTGACCTTAACTGAGGCAAGTGAGGCCTGCAGTTCCTTGGACGTTGTTGTGGGGTCTTTTGTGACCTCTTGGATGAGTCGTCGCTGCGCTCTTGGGGTAATTTTGGGCGGCCGGCCACTCCTGGGAAGGTTCACCACTGTTCCATGTCTTCGCCATTTGTGGATAATGGCTCTCACTGTGATTCGCTGGATTCCCAAAGCTTTGGAAATTACTTTATAACCCTTTCCAGACTGATAGATCTCAATTACTTTCTTTCTCAATTGTTCCTGAATTTCTTTGGGTCTCGGCATGATGTGTAGCTTTTAAGGATCTTCTGGTGGACCTTACTGTGTCAAGCAGCTCCTATTTAAGTGATGCCTTGATTGTGAACAGGTGTGGCAATAATCAGGCCTGGGTGTGGCTAGAGAAATTGAACTCAGGTGTGGACAACCACAGTTATAGTATGTTTTAACAAGGGGGGCAATCACTTTTTCACACAGGGCCATGATGGTTTGGATTTTTTTTCACCTTTAATAATAAACACCTTCATTTACAAATTGCATTTTGTGTTTACTTGTGTTGTCCTTGACTATTGTTTAAATTGGTTTGATGTTCCGAAACACTTAAGTGTGACAAACATGCAAAGGAACAGGAAATGAGGAAGGGGGCAAACACTTTTTCACACCACTGTAGATCAATTTCTCACAGCCGCAGGATTGGTATAGATCCCATGTACCAAGTGTGCAATATTCAGAGAAAGAGAGAGAATAAGAAAGAAACAAACAAAGAAAAAAAAAGTGAGAGAGAGAAAATATAGAGGCAAAGGGGGGCTAGAGGTCGGAGTGAGGATGGGGGCTGAGGGGGGGGGGGCAGGGAGGGAGTTGCGGGGCTAGGGTAGGGGAAGGACGAGGATGGCCCACAGGTTTCCCCAGATGTTGTCTGTATATCTCCATTATGTGGGGACTCAGTTGAGTGCTAAGACTGGAAAAGAGACGTTCCTTCCTGCGAGTATTTGAGTATGTTCCAGTGGGTCCAAGTTTTTGTTTACGTCTCGCATCTGTCTGTCGCGGTCAAGATCAGGTCTTCCATTTGGTTTATGTGTTCAACTTTTTGTAACCATAACGCAACCGATTGAGAGGACTACGCTGTTTCCACAATAGTGGGATGCACTATTTCGCCGCATTCACCAGGTGTCTCAAAATAGACCTTTTGTAGGTTTTGACCGGGATGTCTGATACATGCAGTAGAAAGGATGCGGGGTTGTCAGATAAAGTATAGTCTGTGAATTTTTGCGCAATGGTGCGCACTGCTCCAGAAGGTACATAGTAAGGGGCATTCCCAAAATATGTGTAATATAGTTCCTCTACCCATACCGCATCGCCAACAAGTCTCAGGCGTGTCTGAGAAGATAACATAAAGTCGGTGTGGCGTCATATACCACCTCGTTAGTATTTTAAAATTCAGCTCCTGGAATTTGGTGCATATGGAGGATTGGAAAGTCAGGTTAATCATGTTTTGTCTTTGTGTCGTAGAGAATGTCCGGTTCAAGTCCGTCTCCCATTTAAGGACACTGGGCAGCATTGGTTGGGGATTGTTAAGTAAAGCATACATCTTCGAGAGGGTCTGTGAGAGTGGCTCCACTTCCGAGCAATATTCCTCGAATGTGGTCAACTGTCGTGCGAACGCTTGGGGGTGGCCCAGCTTCCTGAGCAAGTGGTGTAGCTGTAACGCATTCCAGAATGCTAGGTTGTATGGGCCTGTAGGGGTCGTCAGGTCTTCGATAGTAGGCCATGTACCGTTGCGCACAAAACGGGATGCCGTGGTAAGGTCCAAGTTTCTCTGACGAGATACCTGGGTCAAAAGGGGGGTTCCCCAATATTGGTGTTAGGGGAGATGTCTTGGTCGTTAGTCAGTGTTGTAAAAGAACTCTGGAGCATTGCCGTATAGTATTACCTATGAGGGGGTGATTCTTTAGGGATAGTGGTGTTGCTTCCCAGCACCAGAGCGCGCTCTTGATGGGAATCGGCAATTGGTCTTGTTCCAAATGTACCCACAGTTTAAATTCATTGTGTCGGTGCCAGTCTATCACCCTACCCAGGTGTGTCGCTTGGTAGTATCTCTTGATATTTGGCAGTGCCAGCCCCCCTAACCATTTCGGTAATGTCAATTGAGTCTGTGGTGTCCGCGGTTTCTTCCGGGCCCATACAAACCGTGTAAATAGGGATTGTACTTGCCTAAAGTAGGAGTTAGGGATCCCAATTGGCAAGGCTTGGAACAGGTATAGGTATTTAGGTAAAATACACATTTTGAGTAGATTACATCTGCCAAACCAAGAGTGTAAACCATTTTGCCATGTGTCTAGCAATTCTTTTGTTTTAGCAAACATGGGAGGAAAGTTGAGTTTGAATACGTCCGATAAGGATGCCGGGATGTTCGTGCCTAAATAATGCAGTGCTGTCGTGGTCCATTTAAAGCGGAACCCGGAGTGTAGTGCTGGGAGGGCCTGGGGGTGTAGTGCAACGCTCATGGCTTCGGTTTTCGCGAAGTTTATTTTTAGATTTGAGAGGTTCCCGTAGATCTCAAATTGCTTAAGGAGGTTTGGTAGTAAAATGGATGGGTTAGTTAGGGAGAAAAGTAGATCGTCCGCGTACGCGGAGACCTTGTGTTGCACGTTACCTATGGTCAAACCCAGTATGTCCGGGTGTCGTCTGACAGTAGCAAGAAAGGGTTCTAGGGAGAGAGCAAATAGCAATGGAGATAGTGGGCATCCCTGGTGAGTTCCGTTAGTGATCGGGAAGGATTCCGATAGCACTCCGTTTGCTTTAACTCGTGCGGTGGGGTTGGCATAGATTCCAGCGATTCGGCGTAGCATCACCCCACCCAGGCCCACATGTCTGAGAACCGCAAACATAGAGGCCCAGTTCACTCGATCAAATGCCTTCTCAGCGTCTGTGTTTAAGAAAACCGATGGTGTGTTGGTGGACTGGGCCATGTGAAGGAGATTTAGCACTTTAATAGTACTGTCTCTCGCTTCTCTTTTAGGAATAAAGCCCACCTGATCCAAGTGAACCAGTTTGTGTAGGTGTCTGGCCAACCGAACCGCTAGAATCTTTGTATATAGTTTTACATTTACATTCAGCAGAGAAATCGGTCTGTAACTCCCACATGCCACCGGACCCTTCCCTTCTTTGTGTATAATGGAGATATGAGCACCCAACGTTTCCTTGGCTAATGGGGAGCCTGAGTCTATCGCATGAAAGAGTGTAATCATATGTGGGCCAAGTATGGGCAGAAGAGTCTTGTAGTATTGCACTGTGAACCCTTTCGGGCCCGGAGCTTTCCCTGGTTTCATGGATGTAAGCGCCTCTTGTAGTTCTATCAGGGTAATGGGTGCATCTAATTCTGTGCGAATCTCAGGTGATAGGGAAGGCAATTGAGACTCCCTGATGTAGTCATCCATGGTGGATGGAGACATCGAGGGTAGCGGCAAATTATAAAGGTGAGAGTAGAACTCTCTGAACTCTCTTGTTATTTGTGTCGGGAGGGTCACCTTCTGTCCATCGTTTCTTATCACCTGGGGGATATATGAAGCAAGCCTCTGAACTTTTACTTGTCGTGCCAGAAGCCTCCCACATTTATCTCCTGACTCGTAACTAGCTTTACGGTAGAATTGTAACGCCGCCTTAGCTTTATATAGTAATAAATCATTAACTTGTTTTCTTAGTATCATTAGTTCTGTTTCTAGGTCCTGGGAGGGGGCCTGTTTGTGTCTAGCTTCTATCTCCCCAAGTTTCTTCAGTAGCTGCGATATTTGTGCATTTCTCTCCCGTTTAATGCGGGCCCCATGTCTAATAAGAATTCCCCTAATTACAGGCTTGTGGGCTTCCCATAAAATACCCGGGTCACAGTCTAGTTGTGTGTTCGTGTGAAAATAGAGTTTCAGTTCTGATGTGACTTCTGTTAGAATCTCCGGGGTTTGCAGGAGACTTTCGTTTAATCGCCAGAAACGGTGCCTGACCGATGCTTCGTCGGAGAAAGCATATGTCAAAAATATGGGGGCATGGTCGGACCATGAGATATGGCCAATAGACGTGGCGTGAATGGCATGGAGTTGTGTGTGGGGAATGAGAAAATAATCGATTCTGGAATAAAGTTTGTGTGGGGGTGAGTAGAATGTGTAGTCTCGTTCCCCTGAATGTTGTAGTCGCCAAACATCTATTAGCTGTGCTTTGTGTAGAATTCTGGAAAATCGTTTAAGTTGACTCGAGGGGATAGAAGACGTCCCGGATGAGGTGTCCGAGGACGGTATCAGGGGGGCATTAAAGTCCCCTCCCAATATCAGTTGGCCTATCTGAAAATCTTGTAGCTTGCTTAGTATGCCATCTAAGAATGAGGCCTGTGTCTCATTGGGGGAATAGATTGTGGCTAGAGTAATTTGAGTTCTCCCCAAAAGCCCCCTCAGGAAGAGATATCGTCCCTGCGGGTCAATCAAAGCATCGTGTGTTGTCCACGGCGTGTTACTAGATATCAGGATCGAGACACCCTTGGACTTGGCTTATGTGTTAGTAGAATGAAATGCGACGGGGTAGTGTCTGTTCTGTAGATAGTGAAGTTTGTCCGTTTTGAAGTGGGTCTCCTGTTTAAATGCGATGTCAGTATGGGATTGTTTGAGTACATGAAGGAGCATTTGCCTTTTCTCGGGTATATTTAGTCCTTTGACATTGAAGGACATCACCTTAACAGTGTCTGGTGTCATCGTCTGGGGGGGGGGGTGAGTAGCTATTACTCCAGATGCAGGTGAGGTAATGAATGCCTGCATAGTTACCGCAGAGGTGCAGGGGAGATGTGAGACAAACCATCGACCCAAGTAATTCCTCCATCCATCCTATGAACCACCTTCCCCTCCGAACAATAGCGTCCCTCAACATTTGGTTCCCACCCCCCGGAGTCTAGATCAATACGCTTAGGCAGTCCACTGAGACTTCGGGCCTGTTCTGTGCCCCACAGTGGTGACATCCGCAGGTCAATGTGGGCATCCCACGGTCAGTGCAAGGGCACAAACTGCTTCAAAGGCCCGGGGGGGGGGGGGGGAAGGTAGCAATAGGGCTTGTCGTCCACCGGGCAGGGGTAGAACGTAGAAGGCACCCCAGCCGCTTCCTCTCCGGTTCTGCGGTGTAATCTCACGGGCAAGGCAAAGGAGAACCGCGTCTCCGAATAGTGCCAATGGGAAGTGGGGTAGAAGGGGGCCAGCCGGAGTGGTGGACAACTCCATCCATGGGCCACGTATCTCCCCACAAGTGAGCAGTCCTCAGCAACTGCACGGGGAGGGGGAACAGGGGGACACCGAGGTCAGTCCAGTATACACACACATCAATGCACCTATGTAGAGCACGGAGGGGGGGGGGAAGTACTCACGGCCGGAGCGGTTCACAGTTCTCTGGTGATTTCCATGAATGATGCCCTCGGCCGGCATCGGCCCCTCTGTGGTCTAGGCGGGGGGTCACTGCCTCTCCGAATAGGGAGGTGTTGACGGCTGGATGGCCGGGGAAGGAGGGCCAGCCAGTCTGGCACCGGGATTGGCTCCACTTGCAGAAATTCAAATAAAGCAGGCAAAGATGTCGGAGACCTGAGGTGAAAAGATCTCTGATCACGGCGAAAGGTCACCGAGAACAGGTATCCCCATCTGTAAGTAAATTCCTGTTGCCGAGCCAGATCTAGTAATGGTTTAAGCAGCGCTCTTCTATGTAGGGTTTGAATAGGGACTCCGTGAAAGTCCAGGTCTCCCGCCTCCCAAGCCTGTCTCATGATGTGCTCTTTCAACGTATAGTGATGTAGTTTACAAAGTACATCTCTAGGTCTGGCAGGGTCTGTAGACAAGGGTCCCAGGGTCCTGTGTATCCGGTCTATTGTTACTTGCGCGGGCAGGTCCACTCCGTCAATGCTGCGGAAAATCGCAAGTGCCGTTGGAGCTAAGTCTCTCGCCCCCCGTGGCTTCTGGGATCCCCCTGAGCCGGAGGTTGTTCCTCCGGCTTCTGTCCTCCATTTCCTCCTGGTGTAATTGTTGGTCTATTAAGGCCGCCATATGCGACTCTTGGATCTGTTCTAGGGCTGTTATTCTCTTCCCTAGGGAGTCTGCAGTCAATTCCCCACTGTTTACTCTGGCAGCCCTTGCAGCTCTTTCCTCACTTCAGCAATCTCCTTCTTATGAGCTGCTTCCACCGTGCCGATCAAAGCTACAATGTCTGCTTTAGTGGGGAGCGCTCGGAGCAGGGTGCACAGCTCCGGGTCCATGCAGTATAGGAGGGAGGAGGAGGGGCTATCTGGGACCGGAGGGGAAGGCGTTGGAGTGGCCAGTAAAAGTTCCAGCATCTCCAGTTCTATCATTAGAGCGGGTGTGTGCTCTGGCGCCGGGTGCTCTGCCATACCTGCATGTGCGGTCGCCATCTTGGTGTCCGGGGGCCTCGTCTGTGACAGCCGGAATAGCCGGTGTATCTCGCTCGGCGGCGGGTCCGGAGGTGCGGATTGCCGGGCTCTGTTGGTGTGCCTTGCTGCCTTTTTCTTCGCAGAGCGCATGCTGCATACTACTCTGCTGATAACACCGGGACAGTCGGGAGACGGCCGGGAGCCCCTATGCTACATGTCTGTGTTCGGCCATGTCCAGGCCACGCCCCCTTTCTCTCTTTTTTCACTTATGCCGCAAAAAATAAAAAACCCAGTAGTGATTAAATACCGCCAAAAGAAATCTCTATTTGTATGAAAAAAAATGATAAAAAATGTGTTTGGGTACAGTGTTGCATGACTGCGTAATTGACATTCAAAGTGTGAGAGCGCTGAAAGCTAAAAATTGGTCAAGGCAGGAAGGGTGTATAAATGTCCTGTATTGAAGTGGTTAAATATATTATCCCTGAATGTGCAGGGACTCTATTCCACAAAAAACGTACCAAAGCTTTCTGCTCCTTTTCTACTAGGAAGGCACATATTTTATGCCTTCAAGAAACACATTTTACAACTCAATCCACTCCTAAATTGTTTAGTGCACTATATCCATAGTTATTTACAGCCTCTGCTGCAGCCAAACAAAGTGGTATAGCTATTGCCTTCCATCGCAATATGCCTTTCACAACTTTAAAAGAGATTAAAGACCCAGAGGGTAGATACTTGATCCTTACAGGTCATTTAGCGGGTTCTGCTGTTACAATAGTATCCTATTATGCCCCTAATAAAAGACCCATATAATTCCTTTCACATCTTTTGCAGGTGATGGAAACCCACAACATAGGCACAGTAATTATATGTGGAGATTTGAACCAGATCCTTCTGCCCTTCTTAGCCCTTGTACACACGGTCGGAGATTCCGACAACCAAATGCGTTGGATTTTGTCCGAAACTTTTGCATACACACGGTCTGACAAAGTTGCTGGAAAATCGGACATGATGACGTTATTTCATTATGACGGGACTACGTTCACGCTAGTAGCCAATAGCTTTGGTGTAGGAATTTGATCTGAGCATGTGTGGCACTTTGTCTGATCGGAATTCTCTACACATGATCGGAGTATGTCCGATCGGAGCATTTTGTCGGAAGATTTTACCAACAAGTTGGAAAACTTGGTCTGTCGGATACTCCGACGGAAACAGTCTGATGTAGACCACACACAGTCGGAATATCCGACAAAATGGTCCGATCGGACACAATCCGTCTGAATCTCCGACTGTGTGTACAAGGGCTTAGACAAATCCCCAATATCCCAATCAAACACTCCCAAAAAATACTCCTTTTCACAACTCATTGCAAAACACAATCTAGTAGGCTCATGGACGGAATTGTACCCGATCAAACGACAATATACACATTATTCGTATCCACACAATTCATTCTCACAAATTTACCATGTGTTCTTAACCATAGGAATGGGGCCTGAAATCTTGACATCTAGGATCATACCGGTCACATGGTCTGATCATAATGCAGTTTTTACTGTCATAGCCTCTATGATTCCTGAAGCTCATCGTCCCACATGGTATCTCAAAGACTCTCTTCTTCAAAATACAAAACATAAAATAGATATTGAATCTGCTCTTAAGGAATACCTAATACATAACTCCACCTCTGACATATCCTCACTTACCCAATGGGAGGCGCATAAACCAGTTCTTCGTGGGATTTGTTTAAGACAAGCTGCACTGTTTAATGAAGAGAGCAAAACACTGTGTAGTAAAGGCAGATTTTAACATTAGTTATATGGCGTTTCAAAATAACCCCTCTCCAAAATGAAAGCCTAAATTGGACAAGGCCAAACTGGAGTTTGATTTATTTCTTACAGAAACAGCTGACAAAACACTTAAAAGATCACACATAACTATTACATTAAGGCTAATAAACCTGACATCCTTTTGGCCCATACACTTAAATCTTACCAAAACCCTCTAAACCAATACGCTTGAACATTTCCAGAGATATATATTCGAATGAACCTGTGAAAATACTACAAAAGTTTAGATCAAATTTGGCGACATATTCACCCAAAAAGGAGCTGGATACCTCTAAGGCAGATTACTTTTTCTCCCATATCTCTCTCCCCACATTATCACAAATACAAACAAACTTGCTAGAAGATCAGATCTCAGCTAATGAAGTGCTCAATGCTATAAAAATATTAAAACTTAATAAGAGACCTGGACCTGATGGGTTCTCTGCTCTATATTTTCTTTCTTTCACTGAAACTTTATCTCCTGTTTTAGCCAATGTCTTCAATTCCCTCCTCAAAGGTCAGTCTTTTAGACTGGAAAGATTGATAGAAATTATATGCATGCTTCCTAAAGCCCGCACCTATTTCTCTGTTGAACTAAGACATCAAGATTCCAGCTAAGGTCCTTACCACTAGATTGAATAGATTTATAGGGAATCGTATACAGTGTCTTGCAAAAGTATTCACCCCTCTTGGCATTTTTGGTGTTTTGTTGCCTCACAACCTGGAATTAGCATGGATTGTTTGAGGATTTGCATCATTTTATTTACATTCCCACAACTTTTAAAAACATTTTTTATTGTGAGGCAAACAACAAATAGGAAAAAAATAACAGAAAAAGTAAATTGCATAACAATTCACCCCCCTAAAGTCAATACTTTGTAGAGCCACATTTTGTGGTTATCACAGCTCCAAGTCGCTTTGGATAAATGAGCTTGCCATATCTTACCGCAAATTCCTCCTTGCAAAACTGCTCCAGCTCCTTCAAGTTGGATGGTTTGCGCTCATGAACAGCAATCTCGGAGTCATCTTTGACTCAAACATGACAATGGATGAACAAATAGGATCAGTAGTCAGCGGATCCCACTACCTTCTTCGCCTACTGCGTAGACTCATCCCCTTCATCCCCGAAGGAGATATAGCAGCAATAGTTAGAACAATCATCAATTCCCAACTCGACTACGCAAATTCCCTCTACCTAGGACTTCCAAAATACCAAATTTCATGTCTACAAACCGTCCAGAACACAGCAGCCAGACTGGTAACTGGAAAAAAAAAACGTGGGAATCAATCACCCTGTCCCTGAGGACCCTCCATTGGCTAGCCGTGAAGGATCGAGTTACATTCAATACCCCCTGCCTCACTCACAAATGTGCACAAGGAAAAGCCCCACAATACCCTTGCGACAAAATAAAGCACTACACCCCAGGTCGAGCTCTCCGGTCAACTAACCAGAACCTCCTCCACATCCCCAAGACCCGTTACAAATTAAAAAGCAGATGAAGGTTCGCAGTACAAGGACCATGGCTATGGAATGCTCTACCTGCGGACATCCACATGGATGAAAACTATCTGGCCTTCAGGAAGAAGCTCAAGACCCATCTCTTTTGAAACCCAGACGGACACTGGCAGCAAAATCGCCCTGAGGCGATTTAGTTTGCATATGTAGCGCTATACAAGTTATTCATTCATTCAAGTCTGACCACAGATTTTCTATTGGATTGAGGTCTGGGCTTTGACTAGGCCATTCTAACACATTTACATGTTTCCCCTTAAACCACTCAAGTGTTGCTTTAGCAGTGTGTTTGGGGTCATTACCCTGCTGGAAGGCGAACCTCCATCCTAACCTCAAATCACACACAGAGTGGTACAGGTTTTGCTCAGGAATATCCCTGTATTTAGCATCATCCATCTTTCCCTCAACTCTGACCAGTTTCCCAGTTCCGACTGCTGAAAAACATCCCCACAGCATGATGCTGCCACCACCATGTTTCACTGGGGGGGATGGTGTTCTTTGGGTGATGTGATGTGTTGGGTTTGCGCCTGACAGCCTTTTTTTTGATGGCCTAAAAGTAAAATTTTAGTTTCATCAGACCGGAGCACCTTCCTCCATACATTTTGGGAGTCTCCCACATGCCTTTTTGCAAACTCAAAACGTGTCATTTTGTTTTTTGCTGAAACTTTCTTCTGGCCACTCTGCCATTATGCCCAACTCTATGGAGCATACGGCTTATTGTCGTCCTATGTACAGATACTCCAGTCTCTGCTGTGGAACTCTGCAGCTCCTCCAGGGTTACCTTAGGTCTTTGTGCTGCCTCTCTGATTAATGCCCTCCTTGCCCGATCCGTGAGTTTTGGTATGCGGCCGTCTCTTGGTAGGTTTGCTGTTGTGCTATGTTTTTTCCATTTGGTTATGATAGATTTGATGGTGCTTCTAGGGGTCATTAAAGATTTGGATATTTTTTTATAACCTAACTCTGACTTGTACTACTCAACAAGATTGTCCCTTACTTGTTCGGAGAGTTCATTGGTCTTCATGGAAGTGTTTGGTTAGTGGTGCCTCTTGCTTCGGTGTTGCAGCCTCTGGGGCCATTCAAAAAGGGGTGCATATGTCATGACAGATCATGTAACACTTAGATTGCACACAGGTGGACATCATTTCACTAATTATGTGACTTCTGAAGGTAATTGGTTGCACCAGAGCTTTTTATGGGCTTCATAACAAACATACATACGCACATGACAATGATCCGTTTATTATTTCTAAAAAATAGTTTTATGTATATATTTTTCTTAATAAATTCAAGATTAATCACAGTGCTAGCACTAGTAAAGCAGCTGACATAAATTGTATTGTGACAATAAAGGCATGAAAAATGAATGTATGCAGCACTAAAAACATAAAATTAAGAGTCCAAAGTGTTTGAGACAAAGTCCTTGTTTAGGGAAAAAACTGTAACCACCTATGGTGTAGACAGAGACACAATAAAGTGAGCATGAAATTATCCTCCACCGAACATCAACACACCAGGTCTCTCTTACCACAGAAAATCGACCGCTGAATTACAGGTGGTCAAATAGCATTAGATGTCCACAGCACCACGAAACCACTTCAATTGGATCATAGATGGCTGTGTCTTGTAATCTCACCAGGGACTTCATAGGTACATGCATAGAATACAAGAAAGCAACTCCTCATGGTGTAGTATTTAAAACCAGGATACATTTATTTCTTAAAAAACAACCAGGGTGCTCACATTTTGTTAAATAAAAACAGGCATGTCAGAAGCAGCAGTCTGTCATGAATAGCACTTGTTTCCAACCACAAAGATGGCCACAATCGGCACATTACAGCATTGTGACGTCAGAGCTCCACCCTATATATCTTTTACATTTTTCTTTACCAATGTAGACTATTGTGTTCTGATCCATCACATATAATTCAGATTAAAAAAAACATTAAACTAAAGGCTGTAATGTAACAAAATAGGTAAAAAGCCAGGGGGGGAGGGGTGAATACTTTTGCAAGGCACTGTACACTGTGACCAGGGAGGCTTCATGCCTGTTCGTCAAGCCAGCAATAATGTTCGTCAGGCGGTCCTTTTATCTCACTTTGCTAAAACACGTTGCATTCCATCCTATTTTGTCTCCTTATATATTAAAAAAGCATTTGATTCTTTATTATGGTCTTATATGGATTTTACTTTGCAGAAATGGGGCTTTGGCCCTCATTTCCTACAATGGATCACTGCATTATACAATAACCCTTAAGCATATATAAAATATGCGGGCTATAAATTGGATGCATTTGTTATAGGAAGGGACACTTGACAAGGGTGCCCTCTTTCTCCTCTTCTATTCGCCCTGCTTATTGAACCACTGGCCCAGAGAATTAGAACTGATCCTTCCATTACAGGCATAGAACTAGGTGGCTATCATCATAAGTTGTGTTTATTTGCAGATGCAGATTTTTTATTCTTATCCTCCCCACAAATCTCTATCCCTAATCTTATCCTAGAGTTATTTCAGGTCTTAAAGTTAAAATGCAGAAATCAACAGCATGGAGGCATTTCCTTTTAAATTGGGCTACCCGCAGTCTGCCTTACTTAGGTATCCAGCTCCACGCAGATCACAAAGATCTATTTTCCGCCAATTATCCAGCCTTTTTGAAACTAACCATGAGTTTATTGTCAAAAGTGTCATCTGTTCCACTTTCCTGGTTCCAGAAAATCTATTTAATCAAAATGACCATTCTTCCGAAATGTTTATATTTATTTAGCGTTCTCCCTATACACATCCCGGCTTATTTTTTAAGAATTATACAGCAGAGCGGAAAACATTTTACTTGGGGACAAATTAAACCAAGATTGCCTAAAGAAACCTTATATCTCCCCAAATTGCGGGGTGGCTTTGGTTTTCCTAATTTCATGACATATTATAATGCTGCTCAAGTGGCACAACTGTCAAAATATCAAGCTACTACTGAAACCCTACCATGGGTTGCAATAGAAGCAGTGGACTGTGACCCTTTCGCGACATCGGTTATATTATGGTTACGTCCAAGGGATAATAAGAACCTTCTGAACCCGATCACTAAACATTTTTTATCACTATGGGGAAGACACAGAACTATGTACGGTCTACAATCTTTACATAACCCACTCCTTTCATTCCTTCATTCCACAAAAATCCAGCATGGACTTCCCCCGTGACCTTCCAAGCCTGGTCAAGGCTGGTATCTCATGCTTACACAATTTGGTTTCAGATTCATCAATATTACCTTTTCCAGATTTATGTAAATCCTATGGGTTTTTCGCAATCTGAATTATTTACAAAATAAAAATTTCTACACTCCCTCTCTAAATACAAAGATTGCTTTGACAAACTGTCAATTTTCAAAAAAATTATCTCGAAAGATCCACATTGTAGGGGAAGGATTTCATCACTCTATTCTGAATTGCTTACAAAACCTGATGCATCCCCACCCTCTTATGTGGCCAAATGGGATAATGGTCTATGTCGTACTATTGATACAGCAGAATGGTCTGAGATATGGTCCATAACAAAATCTTCCTTACCGAATGTAATAGCAGTTGAGACTGCATACAAAGTATTCACACAAAGGTAAATATGTTCCAGATCATTTGGCTTCCTGTTTTCTCGGCTATTCAGAGCTGGGTTCTCATTTACTCATATGGTGGAAATGTCCAGTGGTACAAGAATTTTGGAAATCTATTTTCATGCTTGCCTCAGAACTGTTCGAAAACACTATTACCTTTTAAACTTAAGACCAGAAATTCTACAACAAAAACTGTTTAAATTATTAATACAGCTCTTAACAGCTGCTAAACAGACTATAGCTAAAGCTTGGAAAACACCTACCCTGAATTTAGCCGATACCAAACATAGAATGAACCAAACTCTGTTACATGCAAATATGGAAGCTTTAGATAAAACAGTCTAAAAAAGTTTAATAATCTATGGAAACCGTGGATTAAACATTGCTTGCCACCAGACTTCGAAGACCAAGTACTTTTACCATGGTAGATGAGGATTTAATGTGTAGCTATATAATAACCCTCTGGGAGTAACCTACCTTCGGGGACCTCCTATCCCTCCCTCTTCCTACTTATTTTTCATATTACCTTTTTAATTCAGGTAAATTCCACTATAGTTGGTTGACATAACATAATATTATGCTGGTATTAGGCCCCAAATCATGTTCCACTATTGAAAAGTGCACCAAATATACTAGCGACTCTACATAAATGTATATATCTATATAAGGTAGATTCTTGTTTAGATATATTAATTTACTGCATTGACCTGTCCTAATTTAATTCTTAACTAAACAATTACAATTGAGTATAAGCCGAGGCACCTAATTTTACCACAAACTGGGAAAATTTATTGACTCGAGTATAAGCCTAGGGTGGGAAATGCAGCAGCTACTGTAAGTGGAAAAGAGGGTCAACAATGCCCATCTGCAGCCTCACTGTGCCCATTTGCAGCCTCACTGTACCATCTGCATGCCCCACTGTGCCATCTGCATGCCTCACTATGCCATCTGCATGCCCCACTGTGCCATCTGCATGCCTCAATGTGCCATCTCCCTCCCTCACTGTGTCCATCTGCAGCCAGTACATCCTTCTAGGCAGTTTCCAGTTTCACTCCATTTCCAGTACATCCAGTTCTAGGCATCAGCTCTAGACTGGTGCCTAGAACTGGACAGCATACTCTAGGTGCGGCCGGACCAGAGTCTTGTAGAGAGGGAGAATTATCATTTTATCTCTGGAGTTAATCCCATTTTTAATGCATGCCAATATTCTGTTTGCTTTGCTAGCATCAGCTTGGCATTGCATGCAATTGCTGAGCCTATCATCTACTAGGACCCTCAGGTTCTATTCCATCCTAGATTCCCCCAAAGGGCCTCCCCCCAGTGTATAGATTGCATTCATATTTTTGCCACCCAAATGCATTATTTTACATTTTTCTACATTGAACCATGTGGTTGCCCACCCCATTAATTAGTTCAGATCTTTTTGCAAGGTTTCCACATCCTGCGAAGAAGTTATTGCCCTGCTTAGCTTAGTATTGTCCGTAAATACAGAGATTGAACTGTTTACCCCATCCTCCAGGTCGCTTATGAACAAATTAAACAGGATTGGTTACAGCACAGAACCCAGGGGGACCCCACTACCCACCCCTGACCATTCTGAGTACTCCCCATTTATCACCACCCTCTGAACTCACCCTTGTAGCCAGTTTTCAATCCATGTACTCACCCTATGGTCGATGCCAATGGACCTTATTTTGTACAGCAAACATTTATGGGGAACTGTGTCAAATTCTTTTGCAAAATCCAGATACACCAAGTCTACGGGCCTTCCTTTATCTAGATGGAAACTCACCTCCTCATAGAATGTTAATAGATTGGTTTGGCAAGAACGATTCTTCATGAATCCATGCTGATTACTGCTAATGATACCATTCTCATTACTAAAATCTTGTATATAGTTCCTTATCCTCCCCTCCAAGAGTTTTCATACTATTGATGTTAGGCTAACCGGTCTGTAATTTCCAGGGATGTATTTTGGGCCCTTTTTAAATATGGTGCTACATTGGCTTTTCTCCAATCAGCTGGTACCATTCCAGTCAGTAGACTGTCAGTAAAAATTTGGAACAATGGTCTGGCAACTACTTGACTGAGTTCCCTAAGTACCCTGGCCATCTGGTCCCGGTGATTTATTAATATTAAGTTTCTCAAGTCTAATTTTAATTCTATCCTCTGTTAACCATGGAGGTGCATCCTGTGATGTGTCATGAGGATAAACACTGCAGTTTTGGTTACTGAAGCCCCCCGATTCCCTTGTGAAGAAGAATAAATTCAATACCCTCGCCATCTCCCTATCCTTTGTAACCAGATATCCTTCCTCATTATTTATGGGGCCAATATGGTCTGTCCTTCCTTTTTTACTGTTTACATACTTTCTTGGGATTTATTTTTGCTCTCCTCCGCTATGTGTCTTTTATGTTCTGTTTCTATTTTTTATAAACTCTGAATGCTGATGATGATCACTCAACCTTGTATTTTTTGAAGGCCTTCTCTTTTGCTTTTATATGCATTTTTACATTGGAGATAAGCCATCCGGGACTTTTGTTTGCTCTTTTGAATTTATTACCCAATGGGATGCATTGGCTAATGCCCTTATTTAATATACTCTTAAAGCAAACTCATCTCTCCTCCGTGTTCTTTGTTCCTAAGATTTTATCCCAATTTATGGCATTTTTCTTCCATTTTTCTTCTCACTGACCATCACGCTAATGTGTCATGAGTTGTAGATATAGTCATTTTAGCAGAGGTTTCCTAAGTAGAAACATATTTTAAGGGTTCTTCTGTGTTGAAAATGTTGAGAAAGGCTGCTTAAAAGTGTAACTATATCTGTTCCTTTTGCCAAGGTGAAGAGCATTTTGACAAACCTCATGATCAGTGAAAAAATGTCTAGCATCTTTCATGATTCTCTCTCTAAATTTCTTAAAGTAAGGTCAACCTGGTGGTCCTATGCTCTAGTCACCCAGCATCCGAATCAGTCTGGGTCTTTCCTAATGGCCACTACGTAATTCCCCCAACCTGCAGGACTTCTCCTCCTCCCCCCCTTTTTTTTTTACTTTTCTCCTCCTGTTTCCTTCTTTTTTGCTGCTGAGGCCAAGAACATGCCTATCCTTGGTCCCCCATTATCATAGTGTGACCCTGAATTCCCAGGACCTAGGGCTTTTTTGTTGACTTGCAGCTAATTCCACTAGGTCAATCCTTTTTCGCTTTTCCAACAAAGTTGTTCCACTGGAAAAGTTTCCTCTTATCTCTCTACTTCTCTTTACTCATCCCGACCTCCCACTGGGAGTGTCCAGTAGATCTACACACACACCATCCCTTGATGCAAACTAGTGCACCTGACACACGGGCTCCCTTTGTTGGGCCTAGGCAACATATGTGGATCTTTGGCTTGTACCCCTAGCTCGCTCAGTGGATATTCCGTATTCACAAAAGCTAGCTTATCATATTTTTTTTTTGCCCATGCCTTTATGTTATGTCTGGTATGTTGTACCCCTGCATGGTTAAATGGTCGTTACACTTTTATGCTTACTACAATAAAAAAACTATTGTACCAGAAAGGATAACTATAGGCAAAACTTTTTTTTTCATTTTGGATAGGATAAGACCAGTGGCGGCTGGTGGTAAATTGTTTGGGGGGGCTGCAAACAGTGCACCCACAGCCCCTCCCACCAGTCCGGTAACTTCACCTGGGTGACAGACAGTGGGTATCTCATGGGCCACTTACCCCTCTCTCCTCCAATGGCATCACGGGCGGCTTCACCTTCTCTTCTCCGCGAGCATCACTGGCGGCTTCTCCTTCTCTCCTCTACGGGCATCCATCTCCTCCATGGCGGCCAATCAGAAAGCTTCTCCTTTTGGCCAACCAAGAAATGGGTCTCAGACTTCCTGATGGACTGGGAGGAGAATCAATGTGAAAATGAATGAATGAGTATTCGCTATTATCACACAACTAGGTGGGCTCAGTTCGCAGTGCTCTGCGCCTGGAGCACACCCTATTTTGAAGCCTATTAGAGCCTCTGGCTCTAATCAAGTGCTTAACCCCCCCCCCATTGGAATCCATGCATCCGGTGTCCTGCATGGGGGCCAGAAGCATGGACAGGGGGGGCCGCGTGGCCTTGTTATAACCCCTGTCAGATTTTTTTCAATTTGTTTGCCATCCGGGTCCCCAATTAAAGATGTCCCCTCCAGTGGCAGCCCTTCCATAGGGGGCGCACAGGTGCCACCACCCCCCCCCCCAAAGCTGGTCACCAAAAAATAAAAATAAAAGAAGGTCCTTTAAAAAAAAACAAAAAAAAGCAACAAGGTCCTATGGGCAGCGTGACGTCTATGAAATCACATGAAGGCAGGTGAGACTGGTTTTGGGAGTCCTTGTGGCACAAAGCAATGAGCCGCAACACTCTCATCTTACAGCCATTGTCCTTGTGTGGTTTTCTATTGGCACCGCTGTAGGACATAGGCGGTTCTTTCCCGGAAGCCACGTCACTTACGGCTTCCCCCTGGCGTCTGTACTGTGGAGGAGAGTGGAGACACAGGAGGATCCACAGCCCAATCCACAGCCCAGTAAGTGCTGGACCTCCAGCGGGGGGGGGGGGCGCTGTCCATGCCGGGGGGTTGCTGTCTGTGCCGCGGGGGGGGGGGGCACCTGGTTATTTGGGGATTACTACCTTTTCAGTTTAATGGTTAATAGACTTACAGTTTTGTATTCATAAGTGCTCTTGTGGACACAATTCTCAGGCCACACGCCTGTTGCAACCTCCCTTTTACACCATGGAAACTTGATTGGTGCATTATTGATAGTAACAGAGCATTGCATGATTGCACCTGAGACAGTAATACTTGCCATTGTGTATTTCCATTTGCTTATGCAGACGCATGCCCCTCATTACTTAGTGGGTGCGATCCCCCTGTACCGTAAGAGTTTGTGCATCTGGGTTCTACTGAATCATTGCTTTTCTTGCAGTGATGTTATAGCTTTGCAGGACTGTCACCATGTCTAGCCCAGAGATGCAAGTGTCAAAAAGTACTCTTTTCCCCACATTGCATGCTGACCTATATAACCTATCTGTAATGCTGACCTATATACCCTATTGGTAATGTGACCTATATACCCTATCTGTAATGCTGACCTATATACCCTATATGTAATGCTGACCTATATGCCCTATCTGTAATGCTGACCTATATACCCTATCTGCAATGCTGACCTATATGCCCTATCTGTAATGCTGACCTATATACCCTGATCTGAGGCTAAGCTATATACCCTTATCTGTGAGGCTGAGCTATACTTTCAATGATAATGGTAAAAAGGACAAATAGAGAGGGTGAATCTCCCTAATGGGGGCACAGATAGCAATAAAAACCTAAAGGGTGTTCTAGCACCTCTCCACCCTATCCAAAACTAAAAAAATGTTTTTTCCTGTAGTTATACTTTAAGTAAACACCAAAAATATTTCTAAATATCAAATATTGAAAGAAAATAGTATATAAAAAATCACACAAACCACTAGTATTTAACCATGCCACATTAAGACTCTCCCACTGTTAGGCAGTGGTGGTGTGGTTAAGGTCCTGGACTTATTCTCTGAGAAATACACCCTGCCTATAGTATGTCTGCAGTCTCTGACCATTTCCTGTAGTATGTCTGCAGTCTCTGACCATTTCCTGTAGTGTGTCTGCAGTTTCTGAACGTCTTCTGTAGTATGTTTGCAGTGTCTGACCATCTCCTGTAGTATGTCTGCAGTCTCTGACCATCTCCTGTAGTATGTCTGCAGTCTCTGACCATCTCCTGTAGTATGTCTGCAGTCTCTGACCATCTCCTGTAGTATGTCTGCAGTCTCTGACCATCTCCTGTAGTATGTCTGTAGTCTCTGATCATCTCCTGTACTATATCTGCAGTCTCTGACCATCTCCTGTACTATGTCTGCAGTCTCTGATCAGCTCCTGTACTATGTCTGCAGTCTCTTACTGTCTACTGTAGAATCTCTGCAGTCTCTGACCATTTTCTATAGTATGCCTGCAGTTTCTGACTGTCTAATGTAGTATATCTATCACTAAATAATATGTACAACCCTTATATCTGGTTTATTTTTGGCTGCCTGCTCTGCTGTATATAGACGTTCCTCGTTATTTTCAACTTAAGCCTCTGATTGGCTGCCCGCAGCCTTTTATTATTGGTTGATACTGAGAAGATATCTCTTTGACTACTGTAATCAAAGAGATATCTCAGATATAACCAATAATAAAAGGCTGCAGGCAGCCAATCAGAGGCTCAGGCTGTGAGTGGAGGAACCTGGGCCCCCATTCTTGGGTGCTAAAAGTCCACAGGTTAGGGGGCGCAAATTACTTGCCTTGCCCCGGGTGCTGACAACCCACTCTACGCCACTGTGTCACAGTACATGTTGGCATTCATGGTTCCCTCAATGAATTGTAGCTCCCCAGTGCCTGCAGCACTCATGCAGCCCAGACCGTGACACTCCCACCACCATGCTTGACTGTAGGCAAGACACACTTGTTTTTGTACTCCTCACTTGGTTCCCACCACACATGCTTGACACCATCTGAACCAAATAAGTTTATCATCTTGGTCTCATCAGACCACAGGACATGGTTTTAATAATCCATATCCTTAGTCTGCTTGTCTTCAGCAAACTGTTTGCGGGCTTTCTTGTGCATCATCTTTAAAAGAGGCTTCCTTCTGGGACGACAGCAATGCAGACCAATTTGATGCAGTATGCGGCGTATGGTCTGAGCACTGATAGGCTGACTCACCCCGCCCCCCCCCCCCCACCTCTGCAGCAATGCTGGTAGCACTCATATGTCTCTTTTCCAAAGAGAACCTTTGGATATGATGCTGAGCAGGTGCACTCAACTTCTTTTGGTCAACAATGGCGAAGCATGTTCTGAGTGGAACCTGTCCTGTTCAACTGCTGTATGGTCTTGGCCACCATGCTGCAGCTCAGTTTCAGGGTCTTCCCAATCTACTTATGGCCTAGGCCATCTTTATGTAGAGCAATCATTCTTTTTTCAGATCCTCAGAGTTCTTTTCCATGAGGTGCCATGTTGAACTTCCAGTGACCAGTATGAGAGAGTGAGATTGATAACACCAAATTTAACACACCTGCTCCCCATTCACACCTGCGACCTTGTAACACTAACGAGTCACATGACATCGGGCAGGGAAAATGGCTAATTGGGCCCAATTGGGACATTTTCACTTAGGGGTGTACTCACATTTGTTGCCAGTGGTTTAGACATTAATGGCTGTGTGTTGAGTTATTTTAAAGGGGACAGCAAATTTACACTGTTATACAAGCTGTACACACACTACTTTACATTGTAGCAAAGGGTAATTTCTTCAGTGTTGTCACATGAAAAGATAATAAAATACTTCCAAAAATGTGAGTGGTGTACTCACCTTTGTGTGAGTAAAGCCGCGTACACACGTAGCGGTATGTCCGACGTACTTAGTCTGGCGGACATCCCGCCAGACTGTCCGTCAGACTTTCCGAACGGGCTACTTGCCCACACACGGCACTTTTTGAGCGGACTAATACGGCGTACTAAGTCCGCCGTACTATCCGCCCTACTTTTGAAATGAACGGACTTGTCCACACACGCAGAGGAAAGTCCGCTCATTTCGAGCGCGTCTCCAGGTAGGCGGGGCCCGCGAAGGAGACGTCGCTGGCCCCGCCGCCTGGTATGGACTTAAAGGGGAACCCCAACGCCGAAAAAAATCGGCGTGGGGGTCCCCCCCAAGTCCACAACAGACCCTTGTCCGAGCACGCTACCCGGCCGGCCAGAAAAGGGGGGGCGAGCGAGCGCCCCCCCCCTCCTGAGCCATACCAGGCCGCGTGCCCTCAACATGGGGGGTGCCTTGGGGAAGGGGGGGGCCGCGCGGCCCAAAGCACCTTGTCCCCATGTTGATGAGGACAAGGGCCTCTTCCCGACAACCCTGGCCGTTGGTTGTCGGGGTCTGCGGGCGGGGGGCTTATCGGAATCCGGGAGCCCCCTTTAATAAGGGGGCCCCCGGATACCGGCCCCCCACCCTATGTGAATGAGTATGGGGTACAATGTACCCCTACCAATTCACCTGTAAAATAAAAGTACAAAAAACACAACACACGAGATAAAATACTTTATTGCACAGCTCCGGGGATCTTCCGTCTTCGGGGGTCTTCTCGCCGGACTCCTCCACTATCTTCTTGTAGCTCTTTTGCTAACGGAGGAGTCCGGCTTTCTTCCTCGCCGCCGCGGCCTCTTCTTCCGACTTCGGGGGTCTTGTCCCCCTCTTCGGTTCTTCCGCCGGGCCACCGCGCCTTCTTATAGCTCTTTTACAGGCGGTGGCCCGGTCTTCTGTCGCCGCCGCCGCCTTCCGTTCTTCTTCTTCTTCTTCTCCAGGAGATGTTGACTCGACGATCTCTCCGGCCGCAATGCCAGGGACGCGCTGCGCTGCCACTTATATAGGGACAAGGGGCGGTGTCACATGGGTTTATGTCACATGGGTTGGTCACATGGGTTGATGTCACATGACGACAGTCCCAGCATCCTCCGGGACTGTGACATCATAAGGGGGCGGGGTCACCATGTGACACCAACCCATGTGACATAAACCCATGTGACACCGTCCCTTGTCCCTATATAAGTGGCAGTGCAGCGCGTCCCTGGCATTGCGGCCGGAGAGATCGTCGAGTCAACATCTCCTGGAGAAGAAGAAGAAGAAGAACGGAAGGCGGCGGCGGTGACAGAAGACCGGGCCACCGCCTGTAAAAGAGCTATAAGAAGGCGCGGTGGCCCGGTGGAAGAACCGAAGAGGGGGACAAGACCCCCGAAGTCGGAAGAAGAGCCCGCGGCGGCGAGGAAGAAAGCCGGACTCCTCCGCTAGCAAAAGAGCTACAAGAAGATAGCGGAGGAGTCCGACGAGAAGACCCCCGAAGACGGAAGACCCCCGGAGCTGTGCAATAAAGTATTTTATCTCGTGTGTTGTGTTTTTTTTGTACTTTTATTTTACAGGTGAATGGGTAGGGGTACATTGTACCCCATACTCATTCACATAGGGTGGGGGGCCGGTATCCGGGGGCCCCCTTAT
This sequence comes from Lithobates pipiens, assembly GCF_037356315.1. Lineage (NCBI taxonomy): Eukaryota > Metazoa > Chordata > Amphibia > Anura > Ranidae > Lithobates > Lithobates pipiens. Next base: position 22,302,154 of record NW_027507718.1, on the reverse strand, counting down.
TAAAGGGGGCTCCCGGATTCCGATAAGCCCCCCGCCCGCAGACCCCGACAACCAACGGCCAGGGTTGTCGGGAAGAGGCCCTTGTCCTCATCAACATGAGGACAAGGTGCTTTGGGGTGGGGGGGGCGCGCGGCCCCCCCTTCCCCAAGGCACCCCCCATGTTGAGGGCACGCGGCCTGGTACTGCTCAGGAGGGGGGGCGCTCGCTCGCCCCCCCTTTTCTGGCCGGCCGGGTAGCGTGCTCGGACAAGGGTCTGTTGTGGATTTGGGGGGACCCCCACGCCAATTTTCTTCGGCATTGGGGTTCCCCTTTAAGTCCATACCAGGCGGCGGGGCCCGCGACGTCTCCTTCGCGGGCCCCGCCTACCTGGAGACCCGCTCAAAATGAGCGGACTTTTCTCCGGGCGGGAAAAGTCTGCTCATTTCAAAAGTACGGCGGACTGGGATACACACAGCCGGATTGTCCGCCGAAATGCGAGTCCGGCGGGAAGATTGGAGTGCAACACGGCATTCTAAGTCCGCCGTACTTTCGGGTCAAAAAAGTATGCCGGAGGCTACACACGGGGGGATTGTTTGGCGGACTTGAGTTTGCCGGACTTTTCCACTGGATTGTTTGATCGTGTGTACGCGGCATTACTGTGTGTGTGTGTGTGTATATATGTGTGTGTGTGTGTGTGTGTGTGTGTGTGTGTGTGTGTGTGTGTGTGTGTGTGTGTGTGTGTGTGTGTGTGTGTGTGTGTGTGTGTGTGTGTGTGTGTGTGTGATTTTTTTAATACTATTTTCTTATATTATTTGACATTTAGAAAGATATTTTGTATTTGCCTAAATTAAGCTGGTTGTTTTTGATACACCACATGTGTCCTGTGAAAGCAGCTTCCCTTTAACTAGTATGCAGGAACCACACTGATTTAGAAAGTTGCCATTTTTCTACAGTTTAAACCATTTTACGTCTTTAGTAGCTCATTCCAATCTACAGTGATAAGCCTGCTGATTGCTGCCTATGAAATTTCACTTACTATTACAGTCTCATCATAATCCGTCCTGCAATCTTTAACCAGTTCCTGACCAGCGCACGCCGATGTACGTCGGCAGAATGGCACGGGCAGGCAAATGGGCGTACCTGTACGTCCCTTTAAATTTGCCGCCCTGCCATCGGGAGCGCACCACCGGCGGCGCGCTCCCGTGCTGGTCGGGACCCCCATGAGTCCGGTCGCGGGACCCGCGGACTCGATCGCCGCGGGCATACCCGCGATTGTCTCATGGGGCGGCCGAATGAAGAAATGCCGTGTAAACAGCATTTCTCCATTCTGCCTAGCAACTAGTGGCGCTGATCTCTGCTCCATGTGATTGGAGCAGAGATCAGTGTTCACTAAATGAAAGCCCAGCCCCCAACAGTTAGTAACACACCCCTAGGAACACTTAACCTCTACACTGCCACCCACTGGTTAACCCCTTCACTGCCAGTGTCATTTACACAGGAATCACTGCATTTATATAGCAGTGATTGCGGTATAAATGACAATGGTCCCAAAAATGTGTCAAAAATGTCTGATGTGTCTGCCATAATGTCGCAGTCACAATAAAAATCGCTGATCGCCGCCATTACTAGTAAAAAAAAATGATTAATAAAAATGCCATAAAACTATCCCCTATTTTGTAAACGCTATAACTTTTGCGCAAACCAATCAATAATCGCTTATTGCGATTTTTTTTACCAAAAATATATAGAAGAATACGTATCAGCCTAAACGGAGGGAAAAAAAAGTTTTTTTATATATTTTTGGGGGATATTTATTATAACAAAAAGTAAAAAATAATGCTTTTTTTTCAAAATTGTCGCTCTATTTTTGTTTATAGCGCAAAAAATAAAAACCAGAGAGGTGATCAAATACCCCCAAAAGAAAGCTCTATTTGTGGGGAAAAAAGAACGTCAATTTTGTTTGGGAGCCACGTCGCACAACCGCGCAATTGTCAGTTAAAGCGACGCAGTGCCGAATCGGAAAAAGTGGTCTGGTCTTTGACCATTAAAATGGTCCGGTCTGTAAGTGGTTAATGATGTCACCGGCGCATGCGCAGTCCGTAGTTTCGTTAACGGCACGCTATGTGTGCCCTTTCAATAGCCCCTGCATGCCAGGTTAATTACTTCCACTGAGAAGGCACAGCAGAAACCTTGCGATAGTGTGCCCTACCACAAACCTTCCTGGTTCTCCCCTTGTGACTGTATAAGACGTCACACAAGGGGAGTGAACCAGAGTATCACACAGACATCCGTGAGAGCACACGCGATTGCGCAATCGCGCATGCACGAGATTTAGCCAGGGAAAGATAGGAAGGGCAGAAATGACATCCACACAAGAGCCAGAAATCAGTAGTAAAGATGGTGCAGCCGATTCGGGAAGAAGATCTATTTTATAAAAGCAAAAAAAGGTATCTCCCATACTCGTTTTAATGACATTTTAATACAGAAGGCATCTATATATATTGATGATTGTTAATATGTAAAAAAAAAGAAACAAAATCCGGGGTTTACTTCCTCTTTAACCACTTGACCACTGGGCACTTAAACACCCTTAATAACCAGACCAATTTTCAGCTTTTGGTGCTCTCACATTTTGAATGACAATTACTCAGTCATGCAACACTGGACCTATATGAAATTTTTGTCCTTTTTTTCACACAAATAGAGCTTTCTTTTGGTGGTATTTAATCACCTCTCAGTTTTTTATTTTTTGTGCTATAAAAGAAAAAAGACCGAAAATTCTGCGAAAAAATGAATTTTTCTTCGTTTCTGTTATAAAATTTAGCAGATTAGTCATTTTTTCTTCATAAATTTTGGCCAAAATTTATACTACTACATATCTTTGGTAAAAATAAGTACAAATTGGTGGATATTATTTGGTCTTTGTGAAAGTTATAGAGTCCACAAGCTATGGTGCCAAAATCTGAAAATTGATCACACCTGAAGGACTGATGGTCTATTTCAATTCTTGAGACCCTAACATGCCAGAAAAGTATAAATACCCCCCAAATGACCCCTTTTTGGAAAGAAGACATTCCAATGTATTTAGTAAGAGGCATGATGAATTTTTTGAAGTTGTCATTTTTTCCCACAATTCTTTGCAAAATCAAGATTTTTTTCCTTTTTTTTTTTTTCCACAAAATTGTCATATTATCAGGTTATTTCTCACACACAGCATATGCATACCACAAATTACACCCCAAAACACATTCTGCTATTACTCCCGAGTACGGCGATACCACATGTGTGAGACTTTTACACAGTGTGGCCACATACAGAGGCCCAAAATGCAGGGAGCGCCATCAGGCCTTCTGGAGCACCCAGGACAATTCTGACATTTCTCTCCTACATGTAAAAATCATCATTTATTTGCTAGAAAATTACAGAGAACCCCAAAACATTATATATTTTTTTTTAGCAAAGACCCTGGAGAATACAATGGTGGTCGTTGCAAATTTTTATCTTACACGGTATTTGCGCAGCAATTTTTCAAACGCATTTTTTTGGGGGAAAAAACACTTTTGTGTTTAAAAAAAAAAAAAAATGTAAAGTTAGCCCAATTTTTGCATAAAGTGAAAGATGAAGTTATGCTGAGTAAATAGATATCGAACATGTCACTCTTCAAAATTGCACATGCCCGTGGAATGGCGTCAAACGTCGCTACTTAAAAAATCCCCATAGGCGACGCTTTAAATTTTTTTTACTGGTTACATGTTTTGAGTTGCAGAGGAGGTCTAGGGCTAGAATTATTGCTCTCGCTCTAACGTTCGCGGCGATATCTCACATGTGTGGTTTGAACACCGTTTTCATATGTGGGCGGGGCTTACGTATGCGTTCGCTTCTGCATGCGAGCACATGGGGACAGGGGCGCTTTAAATTTTTTTTTTTTTTTATTGTTCATTTTACTTTATTTATTTTAGTTTGACATTTTTTTCCCCAAAAATAAATTTTTGATCACTTTTATTCCTATTACAAGGAATGTAAACATCCCTTGTAATAGGAATATGGGGTGATAGGTCCTCTTTACAGTGAAACCTGGGGGTCAATATGACCCCACATCTCACCTCTAGGCTGGGAAGCCTGAAATAAAAAAAAAAAAAAAAAAAAGATTCTGGCTTTGACCGTACTGGCGAGTTGGTAGAAGCACCGGAGGGCGGTGAGGGGTGGGGGGGCGTCTATGGCTGGGTATTGCAGGGTATCACCGAGTATGGCTGGGTATGGCAATTTATGGCAGGGTATTGCAGAGTATTGGCGGGGTATTGCAGAGTATTGAGGGGTATTGCAGAGTATTGGGGGGTATTGGGGGGTACTGCAGAGTAATGGCAGGGTACTGCAGAGTATTGGGGGGTACTGCAGAGTATTGGCGGGGTACTGCAGAGTAATGGCGGGGTACTGTAAAGTAATGGCGGGATATTGCACAGTAATGGCAGGGTACTGCAGAGTAATGGCAGGGTACTGCAGAGTAATGGTGGGTACTGCAGAGTAATGGCAGGGTACTGCAGAGTAATGGGGGGTACTGCAGAGTAATGAGGGGTACTGCAGAGTAATGGCAGGGTATTGCAGAGTAATGGGGGGTACTGCAGAGTAATGGCAGGGTATTGCAGAGTAATGGGGGGTACTGCAGAGTAATGGCAGGGTATTGCAGAGTAATGGCAGGGTATTGCAGAGTAATGGGGGGTACTGCAGAGTATTGGGGGGTACTGCAGAGTAATGGCAGGGTACTGCAGAGTATTGGCAGGGAATTGAAGGGGTTAAATTCGGTGAGCAGCGATGTGGGCACTGCTGATGCAGCCCACAGCTCTGCTAACACCGATATCTTTCCCCTCCGCTGTACCGATTGGTACAGAGAGGGGGAGGGAGGAACCGGCATCATAACATGATGCCGGTTCATTTACAAGTGATCACTCCGTCATTTGACGGAGCGATCACGTGGTAAACGGCCGCGACGAGCCGTGGACCCGGCGGTCACGGATGATCTTGTGTGCGCGCCCCAGGGGGCACACGAGAGCAGAATTCTGGGAGGCCGTTAATTAACGGCCTCTCAGAGTTAAACAACCGCCCTTAAGCCGTTAATCGGCAATGGGCGGTTGTTAAGTGGTTAAAACAGGCAACTCCTGCATGAGTTAAGGCAGTCCCTTCTCATCCCCCTCTCTCATTTGATTCCACAAAGCTGTGTGTAGCAGAATGTGCCCCTAGTGGAATCTCTGATTTCTTGTTTCTAGTTCTTGTATTTGTACATTTAGTGCCTACAGCTAGCTAAACCTCTGCAGGTCTGCTTTCTGTTAGCAGTTATGCCACATACACACGACCATACTTTCCAGGCAGAAACGGTCCGACAGTCTTTCAAACAGAGTTCCGACCGATTGTCAACAGAGTTATGACAGACTTCCGACCGAATGGACTTGCCCACACACGAACGGACCAAAGTCCGTTAGTTTTGAACGTGATGGCGTACAATGGGGCTAGAAAAGGAAGTTCAATAACCAGTAGCCAATAGCTGCTCTAGCATCGTATTTGGTCCATCGGACCAGCATACAGACAAACGGTTTTCCCAATAGAAATTGATTCCGTCGGACAGATTTGAAACATGTTCTATTTCTAGGTCCATCTGGATTTTTGAAGAAAAAAGTCAGATGAAGCCTACACACGATCGCAATATCTGACGGAATGATTCCGCTGGACCTTTTCTGCTGGAAAGTTCGGTCGTGAGTACGTGGCATTAGTGATACAGAGATGGACAAATTTGCTGGTACCCGTACAGTTCTTTTAAAGAATGCTTCATTCCTCCAGAAATGAAAAGCAACTGTATACCTGTGAGGTAGCAAAACAAGATGGTTGTTTAGGGACAGGATGGATTAATTATAAAAATTTGAATCTGTGCTTGTTTTTTCCTTTATTTGTACACTTAGCATATTTGAACAATAATCTGATTCTGATGACTTACCAAGACTCATGATTTACAGTATTTTTGGAGAACCTGTGACAAAGCAGATCCTGGTAATCAGTATCTAGTTTCGAATGTCACATCAAGTCTTAAAAAGTAAACGTCCTCTCATGATAACTTTCAGATGAACCATGATCATGAGACAATACACTCAATGCTTGCTGTAATCATATTAGTCTTTGATTGGTTAATTTCATATCTTGACACAACCTACATAACATGCTGTGTTTCCCTGAAAATAAGACCTAGCCTGATTACCAGGGAGGGCTGCAATATAAGCCCTACCCCGAAAATAAGCCCTAGTAAAGTTCATTAAAAAAACTGTAAAACTGGTATAAGGTGCAGTGTAGTGTGTTTTCCCCTTTGTAACTGTATTTAAAAAATCCCATATTTACAGCTGCCGCTGACCCGCTGGAGGTCTTCTCTCCTCCCGGCTGAAGTCTGCGGCCCCTCCTTCTTCAGAGCTTGGAGGTGACATCAGTGGGGATCTCAGAGCAGAGAAGGAGAGCAGATCACGTGAGGGCCCAGGGGAGCTGTTATGAAGGTATTTTCCATAAAACTGTTATAAAGGGAGACACACTGCACCTTGTGCCAGTATAATCTCTTTATTAAAACAGATTACATAATTTTGAGTAGGGATGAGCCGAACACCCCCCTGTTCGGTTCGCACCAGAACCTGCGAACAGACCTAAACTTCGTGTGAACTTTAGAACCTTATTAAAGTCTATGGGACTCGAACGTTCACAATCTAAAGTGCTCATTTTAAAGGGTAATATGCAGGTTACTGTCCTAAAAAGTGTTTGGGGACCCGGGTCCTGCCCCAGGGGACATGGATCAATGCAAAAAAAAGTTTTAAAAACTGCAGTTTTTTCAGGAGCAGTGATTTTAATAATGATTAAAGTGAAACAATAAAAGTGTAATATTCCTTTAAATTTCGTAGCTGGGGGGTATCTATAGTATGCCTGTGAAGGGGCGCATGTTTCTGGTGCTTAGAACTGTCCCTGCACAAAGTGTCATTTGTGCAGGAAAAAAAGTCTTTTAAAATCACTTGCGGCTAAATTGTCGGCTCCCCGTAATACAGAGAACATTCAATGAGTGTTCTCTGTATTAGCCAACAATTCATTCATTCATTGATAAAAAAAAAAAAAAAAAGCGTGGGGGTTCCCCTAAATTCAATTACCAGGCCCTTCAGGTCTGACATGGATATTAAGGGGAACCCCGTGTCAAATTAAAAAAAAAATTGACGTGGGGGTCCCCCTAAATATCCATACCAGACCCTTCAGGTCTGATATGGATATTAGGGGAACCCTGCATCAAATTAAAAAAAAAAATTGACGTGGGGGTCCCCCTAAAAATCCATATCAGACCCTTTATCCGAGCACACAACCTGGAAGGCCGCAGCAAAAGAGGGGGGGATGAGAGAACGGCCCCCCCCTCCCTCCTGAACCGTACCAGGCCACATACCCTCAACATTGGGAGGATGCTTTGGGGGACTGTGACCCTTCAAAGCACCTTGTCCCCATGTTGATGAGGACAAGGGCCTCATCCTCACAACCCTGGCCGTTGGTTGTGAGGGTCTGCAGGCGGGGGGCTTATCAGAATCTGGAAGCCCCCTTTAGGTTAATTGGCAGGTTTCCGTTACATCAGAGGGGGCGGGGTCACCCATACGTCACTGGGGAACCCCTGGCTCCCTTCACCAGCGTCAGAGGGGACGGGGTCAGGTGACGGGGGGCCCCGCCCTCCTAATATAAGAAACGTCAGCTCTGGGATCTCTGCAGTGTCTCCGTAATGGAGACAGAAGAAGGATGTATGGACAGCGCTGGACTGAGAGATCCCCCGTCGCTGGATATGATCATCCATCGCTGGACCCCGGAGATTCACCGCTGGAATCTTTTTTTCAAAAAAGTGTGTTTGTCTTATTTAACCATTTTGACACTTTCTTTGTGAAATGGTAGGGGTACATTTGTACCCCCTTACCATTTCAAACAGGGGGGGGCGGGATCTGGGGGTCCCCTTGTTAAAGGGGGCTTCCAGATTCTGATAAGCCCCCCGCCTGCAGACCCTCACAACCAACGGCCAGGGTTGTGAGGATGAGGCCCTTGTCCTCATCAACATGGGGACAAGGTGCTTTGAGGGGTCACAGACCCCCCAAAGCATCCTCCCAATGTTGAGGGTATGTGGCCTGGTACGGTTCAGGAGGGAGGGGGGCCGCTCTCTCGTCCCCCCCTATTTTCCTGCGGCCTGCCAGGTTGCGTGCTCGGATAAAGGGTCTGATATGGATTTTTAGGGGGACCCCCACGTCAATTTTTTTTTTAATTTGATGCAGGGTTCCCCTAATATCCATATCAGACCTGAAGGGTCTGGTATGGATATTTAGGGGGACCCCCACGTCAATTTTTTTTTTTAATTTGACACGGGGTTCCCCTTAATATCCATGTCAGACCTGAAGGGCCTGATAATTGAATTTAGGGGAACCCCCACGCTTTTTTTTTTTTTATCAATGAATGAATGAATTGTTGGCTAATGCAGAGAACACTCATTGAATGTTCTCTGTATTACGGGGAGCCGACAATTTAGCCGCAAGTGATTTTAAAAGACTTTTTTTCCTGCACAAATGACACTTTGTGCAGGGACAGTTCTAAGCACCAGAAACATGCGCCCCTTCACAGGCATACTATAGATACCCCCCAGCTACGAAATTTAAAGGAATATTACACTTTTATTGTTTCACTTTAATCATTATTAAAATCACTGCTCCTGAAAAAACTGCAGTTTTTAAAACTTTTTTTTGCATTGATCCATGTCCCCTGGGGCAGGACCCAGGTCCCTAAACACTTTTTAGGACAGTAACCTGCATATTACCCTTTAAAATGAGCACTTTAGATTTCTCCCATAGACTTGTATAGGGTGTTCCGGCTTTTCGAATTTGCTGCGAACAGCCCAAATTGTTCACTGTTCGCTGAACAGGCGAACAGGCAATGTTCGAGTCGAACATGAGTTCGACTCGAACTCGAAGCTCATCCCTAATTATGAGTAATATTTTTTTTAAATGATTAAAATGATGTCAAAATACTGACCTGACGGGGGAGGGGGGGGGGTAAGACAGGGGACACATGAATATTTTATTGATTTAATCCAGGATTTTTAGAACAAGGGGTAAAAAATGTTTGTTCACGGTTGATTTGCATAATTTAGATGATGCTTTGAAGAACTTGTTTCACATTTATATACACAGGAACTGCGCAAAACCACCCAAATTTTAACATTATATTGATATATATTGTGTAGTTGTGAACACATTAGGTTTTGCAGAAATCCTTTCTCTGCAGCTTTGATTTTGTTTTTTAGCATTTATCATTTACACTAGGGATGAGTTGAACACCCCCGGTTCGGTTTGCAGCAGAACATGCGAACAGGCAAAAAGTTTGTGCGAACACGCAAACACCGTTAAAGTCTATGGGATGTGAAAAATCAAAAGTGCTAATTTTAAAGGCTTATATGCAAGTTGTTACCATAAAAAGTGTTTAGAGAGCTGGGTCCTGCCCCAGGGGACATGTATCAATCCAAAAAAAGTTTTAACAACAGCTGTTTTTTCGGGAGCAGTGATTTTAATGATGCTTAAAGTGAAAAAATAAAAATGAAATATTCATTTATATATCTTGCCTGGGGTGTGTCCTGAGTATGCCTGTAAAGTAGCGCATCTTTCCCATGTTTATAACAGTGTCACAGAAAAATGACATTTTGCTGACATTTCTAAAAAATGTCATTTAAAACTGCTTGTGGCTGTAATATATTGTCGGATCCCAGCAATATAGATAAAATACCAAAAGTACCGAAAAAATGGTGTGGATGTCCCCCCAAAATCCATACCAGGCCCTTCAGGTTTGGTATGGATATTAAGGGGAGCCCTGCACCAATTGTTTTAAAAAAATGGCGTAGGTAAAAAGAATATCTCCTAAACCTGTACGGTTTAACCAAATGAAAAAGAATAATATTAAAGAAGGAAAAGGAACGGAAGTGAGGTGAGTAATGAAAATGAACAAGAAAAATTGTAAAAATAATAATGAAAAAAAAAAAACAAGATTTTTAGCTTAGATTCCATTTTAGACTGTTAAAGAGCATTGAATCTGTATTAAAAATAATAATAATAATAATAATAATACATTAAGTGCCCTTTTGCTTAAAAAATATAAAAACTCCTCTCCCATACTAGTAATTAGCAGTATTTCTGCAGGTCAGGTGCACAGATATTAACGAGAGAGAGAAAAAAATGTATTGAAACTTTTAGAATTTAAGTAAACCTGACTGCACTTTATTACTCAAATTGTTATAGGCTTCTCCCCAAAACAACAACAAAAAAATATATATATAGTTCTAGGGTCCTCTTTTAAATGCGCACAATACTCTACCTTGGTCTCTTAATATTTACCCACATGGGGACAGCAACAGGGTGGAGTTTGCTAAAGCTGTGGCCCTTGACTGTACCTGAATGAACTTTTATCATTAAGAGTCACCTCTTCATCACTAGAGTCTGCCGGACAATCCGTCCGTGTGTGTACGCCGGCGGACTTAGAAAGAAGTCTTGACTCAAAATTGTCCGCCAGACCGCCTGTCTGTGTGCTAGTCCGCCGGACTTTTGAAATCAACGGACTTGCCCACACACGGAGTAAAGTCTGTTTTGAACGTGGCTCCAGGTAGACGGAACTAGCGAAGGAAGTCAATGTCGCCGCCTCCATCGGTGAGATTGACACCTCACTAGCCCCGTCACCTTGTATGGATTTAAAGGGGAACTCCTACGCCGAAAAAACTGTGTAGGGGTCCCCCAAAGTACATAGCAGACCCTTATCTGAGCATGCAGCCCGGCCGGTCAGGAAAGGGGGTGGGGACGAGCGAGTGCCCCCCCTCCTGAGCCGTACCAGGCTACGTGCCCTCAACATGGGGGGTGCTTTGGGGAAGGGGGGCCCTGTGGCCCCCCCACCCCAAAGCACCTTGTCCCCATGTTGATGAGGACAAGGGCCTCTTCCCGACAACCCTGGCCGTTGGTTGTCGGGGTCTATGGGTGGGGGGTTTATCAGAATCCGGGAGCCCCTTTTAATAAGGGGGCCCCCAGATTCCGGCCCCCACCATATGTGAATGAGTATGGGGTATGATGTACCCCTCCCCATTCACCTGGGGAAAAAAGTGTACATAAAAAAAAAACACAACACAGGTTTTTAAAATACTTTATTAGACAGCTCCGGGGGTCTTCTTCCGTCTTCAGGGGTCTTCTCTGCGGGTTCTTCCACTATCTTCTGCTCTTTTACTAGCTCTTTTACTAGTGGAGGAGCCCGGCTTTCTCCTTCCTCGCCGCCGCCGTCCGTGGGTCTTCTTCCGACTTGTCCCACTCTTCGGGGGTCTTGTTCCACTCTTCGGTTCTTCTTGCCAGGCCTCCGCCTTCTTCTTACAGCTCTTTTACTAGCGTTGGCCCGGTCTTCTGTCGCTGTCGCAGTCGCTGCCTTCTGCTTCTTCTGCTTCTTCTTCTTCTTCTGTTCTTCCTCCTCCTTCTCTTCTCTTCTGCCAATGTAGACACAACGCTCTTGCCAGCCTTAATGGCAGGGATGCATTGTGCGGTGACTTATATAGGGACAAGGGCGGGGGGGGGGGTCACTGGGTGATGTCACATGGTGACCCCACCCCTTATGATGTCACAGTCCCAGCATCCTCCGAGACTGTGACATCATAAGGGGGTCACCATGTGACATCACCCGGTGACCCCGCCCCTTGTCCCTATATAAGTCGCTGCACAACGCGACCCTGCCATAAAGGCTGGAGAGAGCGTCATGTCAACATCAGAAGAAATAAGAAGCAGAAGAAGCAAAAGGCGGCGGGGGCAATGGTGATAGCGACAGAAGACCGGGCCAATGCTAGTAAAAGAGCTGGAAGAAGAAAGCGGAGGCCCGGCAAGAAGAACCGAAGAGCGGGACAAGACCCCCGAAGAGCGGGACAAGACCCCCAAAGTTGGAAGAAGACCCCCGGACGGTGGCGGCTAGGAAGGAGAAAGCCAGGTTCCTCCGCTAGTAAAAGAACTAGTAAAAGAGCAGAAGATAGCGGAGGAGTCCGGCGAGAAGACCCCTGAAGACGGAAGAAGAGAAGACCCCGGAGCTGTCTCATAAAGTATTTTAAAAACCTGTCTTGTTTTTTTCTGTACATTTTTTTTCCCCAGGTGAATGGGTAGGGGTACATTGTACCCCATACTCATTCATCAACAACATAAAACTCCAGCGCTAAGATTTTTTGGTCTTATGCTGACCATACACCATCCAATTCTCCTCTATGGATCTCCCCCAGATCTACCAAAAAACACACAATATGAGGCCAAATCTAAACACCTTCAATGTGTGCGCAATCAGACAGGCCCTTGTACCACACATCTGAAGGCAAACCCAAAGGAAATTGAATAAGAAAATTGCACGGTGTATGGCCAGCTTTATTAGAGACAACCTATCAAAGTCAGATTAAAAACAAGTGGTATCCAGTGCAGCTGAAAAAACTTCCGGAAAGAGGTTCACATAAATACAATTTAAAATCAGCGCTCAGTGGAACTCAACATAAATACAATCAATTAATTAAAAATATCACATTTAATCAAAAGAGAAGTACAGAGGTAAAATCATTAATATCCAGCACAACAGTGAGGGATGTACTTATTGCACAGTCAAGTAAAAATCCAAAAGTAGGAATAACGCAAAAGTAATAGTACACTGTGCCGCCTTCCTTCAGGAAACAAGGAATTAACTCTTGGCTATAGATCTATTAACAGGTAGCCAAAGCATAGAGGACTCATAGTTCCATGTTGCAGTAACTTGGCAATTCACTTATCGCAGGCTGCTGTCCACTTAAAAAACATGTGCGCTGTTTTAATCTCAAGTTGAGATGACCAGGGATCAGACAGCGCTGCGCCAAGACAGTCACCAGAATACCTCTATTCATGATGAGCAGCATCCTATAGTGTATGTCCGGGAGACGTCGGGTTGGCATCCCATGACGCCCGCCGTGTGGTGAAGAGGGGAGAAGCCTGAGTCACCGGGAACGACCGGAAAAGGACAACCACCAAGACAGTCACCAGAGTACCTCTATTCACGATGAGCGGCGTCCTATAGTGTATGTCTGGGAGACGTCGGGTTGGCATCCCATGACGCCCGCCGTGTGGTGAAGAGGGGAGAAGCCTGAGTCGCCAGGAACGACCGGAAAAGGACAACCACTACTGTTCGGAAAATGGAGCTCCCGTTCCGAAGAAAAGGGCGGTCAGTGAAGCTCAATAAGTTGCTGTGACGACCGTGACTGACATGTTTTACGCACATGCGCTTTGTCAAATTCACGGGAGTCACTGGTGGAATATAAAGCATAACAGACACTGAGGGATGGACCGATCAGCTGTCTGAAGTAACCTTAGAATTAACCCCTTGTTGGATGCTTCATATACATAGCATAGCAAGGCTAAGAGATAATGCTATTAGACACTTACTACAAAGATATATATAAATATAGACGGGGCTGGACGGGGACAGAAATGTGGCCCTGGAATTCCTCCAGACCGGCCCACTTACATTTTGAGTGTCCCATCAGCCCCCTTATAACAGAGTGTCCCATCAGCACCCCTTACATCAGAGTGTCCCATTACCAGCACCCCCTTACATCAGAGTGCCCCATCAGCACCCCCTTACATGAGAGTGCCCCATCAGCACCCCCTGGAACTATGAGTCCTCTATGCTTTGGCTACCTGTTAATAGATCTATAGCCGAGAGTTAAACCCCTTGTTTCCTGAAGGAAGGTGGCACAGTGTACTATTACTTTTGCTTTATTCCTACTTTTGGATTTTTACTTGACTGTGCAATTAGTACATCCCTCACTGTTGTGCTGGATATTAATGATTTTACCTCTGTGCTTCTCTTTTGATTAAATGTGATATTTTTAATTAATTGATTGTATTTAGGTTGAGTTCCACTGAGCGCTGATTTTAAATTGTACCCATACTCATTCACATAAGGTAGGGGGCTGGAATCCCCCTTATTAACCACTTCCATACTGGGCACTTAAACACCTTCCTGCCCAGTTCAATTTTCAGCTTTCAGTGCTGTTGCATTTTGAATAACAATTGCGTGGTCATGCTACACTGTACCCAAATGAATTTTTTATCATTTTTTTCCCACAAATAGAGCTTTCTTTTGGTGGTATTTGATCACCTCTACAGTTTTAATTTTTTGCTAAACAAATAAAAAAAGACCGAAAATTAAAAAAAAAAAAATGTTTTTATTTGTTTCAGTTTCAAAACTTTGTAAATAAGTACGTTTTCTCCTTCACTGATGGGCACTGATGGGGCTGCACTGATGGGCACTGATAAGGTGGTGCTGATGGGCACCAATGAGGGGGCACCAATGAAGTAGCACTGATGAGGTGGCATTGATGGGCACTGATATGTGGCACTGATAGGTGGCACTGATGGGCACTGATAGGTGGCACTGATGGGCGACACGGATGGGCACTGATAGGTGGCAGAAATTGGCACTGATAGCTGGCACAGATTGGCATGGATAGGCGGTACGGATGGGCATGGATAGGCGGCACAGATGGTCATGGATAGGCGGCACAGATGAGCATGGGTGGGTACTGATAGGCAGCATGGATGGGCACTGATAAGTGGCACGGATGGGCACTGATAGATGGCACGGATGGGCACTGATAGGCGGAATTGTATTGTATTATATTGTACTGATGGATGCCAATCAGTGCTAAACAATAATGCATGCCAATCAGTAATGCCCATTGTGGGCACTGATTGGCATCCATTGTGGGAACTGACTGGCATCCTTGGTGGTCTACAATGGCATACCTGGTGCTGGGCATCCCTGGTGGTCTGGTGGCATCCCTGGTGGTCCAGTGTGGGCATCCTGGTGGGGGCTGTGCTGATAATCGATCAGCGGCTCTTCCTATTTAAATTATGACCAGCCGTGATTGGGCACTGTCGGAGACTCTTTACCGAGATCGTAGTTGCGGGGTGTCAGACTGACACCCCGCAACAGCGATCGCCGCGATGCGCGCCCCCGGGGGCATGCAGCGGCTCAAAATCCTGATGACGTCATATGATGCGCGGTCAGGATTTTGAAACCACTTTGCCACTGTCATTCTGCTATTCCGCAGACCCCAACAACCAATGGCCAGGGTTGTCGGGAAGAGGCCCTTGTCCTCATCAACATGGGGACAAGGTGCTTTGGGGTGGGGGGGCCGCAGGGCTACCCCTTCCCCAAAGCACACCCCCATGTTGAGGGCACGTGGCCTGGTACGACTTAGGAGGGGGGCACTCGCTCGTCCCCACCCCCTTTCCTGACCGGCCGGGCTGCATGCTCGGATAAGGGTCTGCTATGGACTTTGGGGGGACCCCCACGCTGTTTTTTCGGTGTAGGGCTTGCCCTTTAATCCATAAAAGGTGACGGGGCTAGTGAGGTGTCAATGTCGCCGATGGACTTCCTGCGCTAGTTCCGTCTACCTTGAGCCGCGTTCAAAATGAACGGACTTTACTCCGTGTGTGGGTAAGTCCATTCATTTCAAAAGTCCGGCGGACTAGCACACAGACGGGCGGATTGTCCGAGTCCACCGAGTAATCCGATCGTGTGTACGCAGCATAAGTGATACTTTGATACTATGTATAGACGTAGTTGTTTTTCTGAGTTGAATGACTTTGTTCCAATCATCAAAGGTTAATAGTATCAATATCTGGTTAATTAGACCCTGTTCCTTCCATGGATGTCATGTTCACTAATTCACAGCTAAGCACAACTAGAGATGGCCTTGCGGTTCTCGGTGAATTTTGCTCGTTCGCGATTCGCCAAACTGGCGGACTTCTGCCGCTGTTCCGGCGGCGGACATATGCGTTTACAAGTCTTTTTAAGGACTGGTATAGGTGTACAGTATATAGGGTTGTAATACACTTAGAATATACTTTCTTTCAAAGATACAAAGTATATTCTGGTGCACTGCTGTGCCGCTGAGTGCAATGCTGACCGATTCTGCAGCTGTCTTTTGTCAGTGTAGGGACAGGGCGCTGTGTGGAGCAGGGACAGTTAGTTTAATCACTAGCTATTACTATTAGGTCCACAAAGGTCCTTTTAAGGACTGGTATAGGTGTACAGTATATAGGGTTGTAATACACTTATAATATACTTTCTTTCAAGAATATTATGGTGCACTGCTGACTGCTGTGTTGCTGAGTGCTTGCTGACCAATTCTGCAGCTGTCTTTTATCAGTGTAGGGAGGGACAGTTTGGTGTTTGGAGCAGGGACTATCACTAGCTACTAGGTCCACAAAGGTCCTTTTAAGGACTGGTATAGGTGTACAGTATATAGGGTTGTACACGTATAATATACTTTCTTTCAAATATAGAAAGCATATTATATATCACGGTGCTGGTGTCAGTGCTCTCTATCACGGTGCTGGTGTCAGTGCTCTCTATCACGGTGCTGGTGTCAGTGCTCTCTATCATGGTGCTGGTGTGGTGTCAGTGCTCTCTATCTCGGTGTTGGTGTCAGTGCTCTCTATCTCGGTGCTGGTGTCAGTGCTCTCTATCACGGTGATGGTGTCAGTGCTCTCTATAACAGTGCTGGTGTGGTGTCAGTGCTCTCTATCACAGTGCTGGTGTCAGTGCTCTCTATCTCGGTGCTGGTGTCAGTGCTCTCTATCACGGTGCCCGGTGTCAGTGCTCTCTATCACGGTGCTGGTGTCAGTGCTCTCTATCACAGTGCTGGTGTCAGTGCTCTATATCTCGGTGCTGGTGTCAGTGCTCTCTATCACGGTGCTGGTGTCAGTGCTCTCACGGTGCTGGTGTCAGTGCTCTCTATCTCTGTGCTGGTGTCAGTGCTCTCTATCTCGGTGCTGGTGTCAGTGCTCTCTATCACAGTGCTGGTGTCAGTGCTTTCTATCTCGGTGCTGGTGTCAGTACTCAGTCTCTATCATGGTGCTGGTGTCAGTGCTTTCTATCTCGGTGCTGGTGTCAGTACTCAGTCTCTATCATGGTGCAGGTGTCAGTGTTCTATCTCAGTACTGGTGTCAGTGAGGGAGATAGCAGCGGAGAAGCCAATCAGTAGGCAGTGACAGCACCATGGCTGAGGATCAGCACTGGACTGGCACCTCCGGACCACCGCAGTGGAGCCCTGCATAGGTGGGGGTAAGGGCTGGGCAGAGGGAGGGGCTCAAGCACAGGTTGGCACACTGGGACACTGGCACAGGATTGCGCTGCCCTGATTTAGGCACTGATCATCTCCTGCACCCCCTTCATAAACTGCCCTGACCTTGCCTCTCCTCCATGGCCTTCATGCGCTCCTGAATTGTCAAAATTTCAGATAAAAAAAGAATGCTTGTCGTTGTCGATCCCAGATTCACTTAATACTTTTGTTATGTCAGTGTCCATGTTGTGGGACTATGTGTGCACAGCTAGTAAGTATTTTGTGGCCGAAAATATGACCCGGAGGTTTTTAAGGTTCGCCCGCCATTAAAGTCAATGGGGTCCGCCTCAAACTTTGCGGTTCGCAAACTTTTGGCCGCGTTCGCGGTTCGCGTCGTGAAACGTCCCATCAGAAGTTCGTCCATCACTAAGCACAACCACCTTCAAATACATTGCTGTAAAGCCATCGCATATATACATCTCTCATACAAGCTGTGCTTATCCCATGAATGGCAGTTTGCTAACTCCGTGGTTTATAAAGTTCACACTCTTCAATCACACTAAGTAATGCAATATTTAAGCATAATTTATATACATAGAGTGTCTTTCTTTGGACCATCTGAGGTTAATGAAATCAATGACAAGTCAATTAAACATCTATTCCTTTCAGAGGTGTCATATTCATTAGTTCATAGCAAGACACAGCTATCTTCAAAACAATTCACTTTAAGGCCATCGCATATACATCACCCACACGCTGTACTAACTCCGTGATGTATTACGTTACCACTTGTTGATATCAACAGGAAGCGTTGGTCAGTTATTGATGCCCCAGTGGTTAATCACTCTCAGTCTGGCATCCTTATCTCAGCTTAGAGATTAAGAAGCAAAGCCACTACTCTACAGAGTCACTTGCCAAAAACATCCAAGATGTTTGTCAGAGAACTCACAGTGCTAATGCCCGTCTCCATGCAGCAGTGGCTAATTCCCATTCCACTAATGCCAATGGCCATGCACAGTGTCCTCAACAGAGGCAAACGAGTTCCGGAACGAATGTGCGCACTCGCGCACCAATGCAAACACGTGTGTGCTCACTCGCACACCTATGCTAATGTGTGTGCGCACTCACGCATGCACATTCACGTCCACCAATCCTGGCGCATGGCGCCCTATATAGACAGAGTCTCTGCCTGATACCAGTGCTGGATCACCTTCAGCTTGTTCCTGAGTTTCCGATTGCTGTTTGATCTGTTACCTTGCTCCTAACAAACCTGGCTTCCTTGACCATTCTCCGCAATCACCCCTGCCTGTCATCTACCTTTACTGATTATACAGACCTCGGCTTGGATTCTATACTACGGCTCTGCTTCCGGATTCTGTTCCTCGCTGCCAGCCAGTTGCCAACCTCTGCCTGTCCTTGACTACGAACTTGCCTTCCATTTATGTACCTTGTTGACAGCCAGTTGCCAACCTTTGCCTGTTTCTGACGTTGCAGTTGTTCCTGAATCCATACTTACCTGCCTGGCTTCCGCTGAACAGTTCTGGTGATCAGTCTTTACGCCTTCCTCCTAGAGGATCCTGTATCTCCAAGCTCCAGCCTGCAGGCACCTGCACCCTTTCATTGCCCCAGCACTCCCTGTCCTCACTACCAGGGGTGTTGGGACCGGAACTGTGCAAGGGGCCACCCTCAGCATTTCAGGCTCCGCTGTAAGGTACATGACAATGTTATCCAATGCTGGCCATATTGCTGCTGAGGAGGTAGAACTACTAGGTGGTAGTCTTTAAATGTCCATAGGCAATATACTCCAATTAGGTCGGGCTCCACTCTCCATATCAGGGATGACCTTGTGAGGGCCTGTAGTCCGTGGTTAAGTCGACGTGTTTCACAACGTCATGTTAGGTAGCTTCAACTGGAAGTGAGTACCATTTAACCTCATGCTGAAAACAGTGCATGATACCAGCACCAGTACTCTGGTCTCAGGTCTCAAGTATTTTTAACTTTGTTTAGGACCAATTGGGACACTACCCCGACATCCATTAGACACGACACCCTCCTGTGCCAACGTTGTTGCCTTTTCCCATAGCACAACACCTTCCTTTTCGGCAGCACTCATAAGTACCAGTCATCTGAGGCTGTCCAGACTCAAACCATCAGAACAAGATGGACTCCAGGGTGTAATACAGTAGCGTCTTATAGTCTAGGATAGTACCCAGATTAACAGTGCCCGTAACTGAGTCATCCACCAATGTATTACGACTCATAGGCAACCTGAATACTACCCCCACCTGCCTGTCCTTGCAAAGTGAAAATTGACCCACTGAGAAAGAGTCAGTCACTTCTCCGAGGTCCTGAATGCTGGACAGAGCAAGTTGGCTTTCCTAACCGCTTCCCTGATATATAACACGAGACCTCCCAATGTGATCCTGAGTGCCCCACCTCCAGCTCCAAAGGCAGTCTCCATTAAGCCTCTCTTTATCCTAAGTAGGGGAAATAGTCTGAATACCCGGATTGAAAACCACCTGCCAAAAGGCACACTCGATTCTTTATAGAGGCTTCACCCCTTTTCCCTCCTTTATCAATTCGGTAATCAGACAAGGCTATCCTTCAGCCATAAAAAATAAACTGCCTACACTCTTCAGGCAGGACTCACAGGGGCATAGGGTAGCACTGGGGAACTAGTCTTCCTGGCATGCAGGACAGTAGGACACAGACAACTAGGAAAGGTACACAAGGAGTCTAGGACAGGAAGGGCACCTACGGGTATTAACTGAGGAGAATACAGCATGTCCACACATATAACGAACGGGACCTTGGAATAGTCAAGAGCTGGTAACACCCCACACAATCTTCCTGCACAACTCTTTTTCAGACTCACCCAAAACCATACACCACAAGGCCAGACCTATACACTCTCAACTTGGCTGGCCCTCTTACTACACATCTGAAGATAAATTGAAAGGAAACTGAACAAAAATTGCATAATGTGTATCCAGCTCGAGGAACTGCTGCTATCAGACACAACTGGCCAACAGACAAAGGAAAATCCCTTGCAGCACTGAGGCACTGGGATCACTGAACAGTAGGGGGTACAATTTGAGCTGACCAGTGTGCCTTGAAACACACAGATATTAGTGACAGATATGCCACTGACACATTCCACAATTGGTAAAAAATAGCCACGTATAAACAGACAAATAGGAAACTCTAGGAGCAAATAGAGTGGCATGGTGACACTGGGTAGGAATCAGGCCTGAAATACATTTGGGGACACACAGAGAGACTGCTAGGGACATTACCATACATTAGCCTGAATGAATGAGCAGAGCTGGAACAGCCAGGCATGGCTGGGCATGTAACTGATTACATATTATTATTTTGAGGATTGGATCCAACAAAAAGAAAAACAATTTTTGTATAAAGTTGTCTATGTCTGTGATTTCCTTTTGCTCTGAAAGCCATGAAACCCAATTATTGAATCTGAGGGATAAAACACCAATAACATTTTAGTAATAAACATTCAGTTTTTCCTCCTAGAAACCAATGGTTATATACCTGTAACAAGATATTAGCATATGAAACACAAACAAACATACATTACATTCCATAAGGATCCTTTCACACAGGGGCAACTCAGATCCGGCTTCAGGTCGCCCATAGTCGCCTCAGGTCGGACAACATGTAAAAATCAATGTAAGTGAATGAGAGCAGTCTTAATGCACACTACTGAAGTCGCTCCGACTTCAGAAAAGTTTCCTGTACTACTTCAATCCAACTTATAGGCGACCGATACCCATTGATTTCAATGGAGCTCGCCTCCAAGTCGGATCTCAGTCTGTACGGAGGCGACTCTGACAGAATTATCAGCTCTCAAGAGGGAACTCCACGCCAAATTTATGAAAAAAAAATTGGTGTGGGTTCCCCCTCCGAGAGCATACCAGGCCCTTAGGTCTGGTATGGATTTTAAGGGGAACCCCCTACGCCGAAAAAATGGCGTGGGGGTCCCCCCCAGATCCATACCAGACCCTTATCCGAGCATGCTACCCGGCCGGCCAGGAAAGGGGGTGGGGACGAGCGAGCGCCCCCCCTCCTGAGCTGTACAAGGCTGTGCGCCCTCAACATGGGGGGTGCCTTGGGGAAAGGGGGGCCGCCGGACTCCTCCGCTATCTTCTGCTAGCTCTTTTACTAGCGGAGGAGCCCGGCATTCTTCTTCCTCGCCGCCGCCCTCTTCTTCCGACTTCGGGGGTCTTGTCCCCCTCTTCGGTTCTTCTTGCCGGGCCACCGCTTCTTCTTCCAGCTCTTTTACTAGCGGTGGCCCGGTCTTCTGTCGCCGCCGTCGCCATCGCCGCCGCCTTCCGTTCTTCTTCTTCTCCTTTTTCCTCTTCTGGAGATGTTGACTCGACGCTCTCTCCGGCCGCAATGCCAGGGACGCGGTGCGCGGCTACTTATATAGGCACAAGGGGCGGGGTCACCGGTTGATGTCACATGGTGACCCCGCCCCCTTACGATGTCACAGTCCCGGAGAAGAAGAAGAAGAACGGAAGGCGGCGGCGATGGCGACGGCGGCGACAGAAGACCGGGCCACCGCTAGTAAAAGAGCTGGAAGAAGAAGCGGTGGCCCGGCAAGAAGAACCAAAAAGGGGGACAAGACCCCCGAAGTCGGAAGAAGAGGGCGGCGGTGAGGAAAAAGAATGCCAGGCTCCTCCGCTAGTAAAAGAGCTTTTTTTTTCACAGGTGAATGAGTAGGGGTACATTGTACCCCATACTCATTCACATAGGGTGGGGGGCCGGTATCCGGGGGCCCCCTTATTAAAGGGGGCTCCCGGATTCCGATAAGCCCCCCGCCCGCAGACCCCGACAACCAATGGCCAGGGTTGTCGGGAAGAGGCCCTTGTCCTCATCAACATGGGGACAAGGTGCTTTGGGGTGGGGGGCCGCGCGGCCCCCCCTTCCCCAAGGCACCCCCCCATGTTGAGGGCGTGGCGCGGCCTGGTACGGCTCAGGAGGGGGGACGCTCGCTCGTCCCCACCCCCTTTCCTGGCCGGCGGGGTAGCGTGCGCGGATAAGGGTCTGGTATGGATCTGGGGGGGACCCCCACGCAGTTTTTTCGGCGTAGGGGGTTCCCCTTAAAATCCATACCAGACCTAAGGGCCTGGTATGCTCTCAGGGGGAGCCCACGCTAAATTATTTTTCATAAATTTGGGGTGGAGTTCCCCCTTGAGAGCTCATTTTCTGATTGGCCGCAGCAAAAGTCGCCTGGCCTGGGGCAACTTAAAGTCTGTTGTAAGTCGCCCCAAGTCGTGTTCAGGTCGTGTCCAAGTTGCCTCCAAAAGTTGTGTTGCCCCTGTGTGAATGGACCCTAAAGAAAGTCTTTCTTATTTGTTTTGGAACAGTGCACTTTTTTTTTAAAAATACCCCAAAAATTGTTGAGCTCAACTTTAATTCCATGTGGATTTGTTTCATGAACCTCTTGCAGAACTGTCTCTGTGGAAAACAAACACATTTTAGTAAATACATATTTCAATTCACTATTATAGATATTTATCTTGGCTTTTTAAAGAACTCTTACCTTCCAGGGATTTATTCTTGTTGGTGCATACATTAGGTGTGGAGGATGTCCCCCTGAATTCAGACCTACCCAAATCAGTTGCTTTGTTATCCACTCTGTCTGAGAACTGAGCAAACAGCTTCTGGAAGCCGACAGATAATGGTTTCACTTTACTTTCTGCATCCTTCAGTCTCTTATGCCCTGTACACACGGTCAGACTTTGACGGAAAATGTGCGATTGGATCTTGTTGTCAGAAAATCCAATTGTGTGTGGGCTCCATCTGACTTTTTCCGTCTGAATTTCCGACACACAAAGTTTGAGAGCAGGATCTTAAATTTTCCGACAACAAAATCTGATCGTTTAAATTCCGACTGTGTGTAGACAATTCCGACGGACAAAGTGCCATGCATGCTCAGAATAAATTACGAGACAAAAGCTATTGGCTACTGGCCTGTTTATAGTCCCGTCATATGTGTTTTATGTCACCTCGTTCTGAACGATCAGATTTTCCAACAACTTTGTGCAACCGTGTGTATGCAAGACAAGTTGGGCCAAAATCCGTCTGAAAAAATCAGACAGATTTTGTAGTCGGAATGTCTGACCTTGTGTACAGGGCATAACCCATCCCATGAATGTCTTCCTGTAATCTCTGGTTTTCTAGTACTAATTACTTGCTGGTGGATAGCCTCAGAATTTGACATAGAAGCTTCTAAAGCTTCTAAAGTACTGATGTTACCTCTGGCGGCAAAGATTAGTGGAATTTTTTCTGTGCGCTTACTACAGCTTCTTCCAGGGAAATTTAATTTCACATCCTCTCCCGTCAGTGGGACAGAACATGTCCCTTCTGCCTGGAGACTTTCCTCCCTTAATACCAGCGTGGCCATTTCCTCTCCATGTCCTGCTGCTCTGCCTTCCTCTTCCTGTACCTCCCAATCTCCCTGTACTTCACATTTTACTGGGGTATCAGACTTGTGTTGTGGCTCTCGCTTTTTCTTAGCCACTGAAAGGTGACAGTTCATGTCAGCCCCTGAACACTCTGCTGACAAGGACTGGGCAATTGCATAAGGCCCAAATCCTGACAATTGCTCCTCGTCTCCCTGATCATCCCAATTTAGTTTTTTTTGTTTGGAATTATTTCTCCTTAACCACATAAGGACTGCCTCATGTACATATACGTCGGTACTTTGAAGAGGGATATCTCGGTAACGGCAGCAGCTGCTGCCACAACCGAGATATCCCTCTTTACAGGAGGCGGTCCTATGTGCGATAACGGTGGTCTCCGCGGCGGGTTCACCGCAAGATCACTGCTATCGGCGAGCCGTCGGTAGCGGCGGAGGTGATCGGGTCCTGTACACTGCTGGGTATAGAGACGAGTGAGGCTAAGATGGCCCCCCACTCGTCTCTATACCATAGGAGGGCGGAAGCGATTGTTGTGATTAAAATGGTATTTCTATATACCTGACAAAGACCAGCTAGGTGTAACTAACGCAATTACAATACTCACAGAACCCTTTATACTAATGCTGCAGCATTAGGAGACAAACATCCCGACAAAGACAATAAGAGATGAGTCGAGACCAAATGTCAGGAGTTGTCTAATTTATTGTGGGAGGGGCTGCACGTTATATGCACCCTTATCAGCCAATCATCGCATAGAACATGGGTGTGGTTAATATAGAGGTGTACATTACACACCATCATTACATATCATTACATATCATTACTCATGTCATCTGCTTCTGAATCACAGTCATGGGATATGTGGCCCAGACATATTGTGACACAATCTCTTTATTTAGACATCATAGAACGAGACTGCCTATGCAAGCTATATTTCCCTATGTGCATGTTTACAGAAAAACTGCCACAGTCTGCAGATTCAGAATCTAAGCACAATCCCATATGAACTTACAAAAATTGAGTCACTCTGGTTCAGCCATATTACTACAATCCCCTCCAAGTCATGACAAACCACGAACATGACTTACTTCTTTTCACGGTGACATACTCTTCCCGGTGGCCATAGTAAAAGTTAAGATATATTCTATTAGCTGCAGCTGGGTTGGAAGGTCAAGTACCTCGGAAACCATGCACATAGTAAACCTGAAGCAGGCATATAAAAATAATACCATAAACAAAATCAGTACAACACAGATTGCAATTTCCCTAATCCAGGATTAATCCTGGATTCAGCATTGAGACCAAACCCCCCATGTTACCCAGGGGGCTCCTAAGCAATTATTTTGCTTTTTCATCATGTCAATACCCCCTCAGGCTCCTGAGAGGAACCATGCCCAGGTCATGTTCTTTTCCAGAAACAATGACCTAGCATAACGGTGTTTGAGGGGGCATCCAGGACAAACACTAGCCTTGAGAAAGTGACGCTCCTCACTGTCCCCAAGAATAACCACTATCGGAACCAATGAGGCCCAGTAACACCATCCCCTGGAATCATTCAGAATCCATGGATGGCATGGTCTTCCACAACAAATGTATGTGCTGTTGTCCAAGGCCAGTGGCTGTCTGCTTAAGGACCTGTTGGGCACCCTCAGAGAATCCTGCAAAAGCAAGCTGTGAAAGTAGCTTGGCCATCTCAGTATGGGGGCCAGAGGCATGCATGAAGTGTGACGTAGGGCACGATCTAAGGTGTCAAGCACTGTGGAGTTCCTGTAGACTCTGAATGCACATCCCCTCTATGTCCAATAAGTGTGTTACTAGTGATTTTATCGGGTAGGCCACATATAACCTTAAGGCTCCCCCTAGAACACAGAGGCTGGTAGATGACATGTGAACCAATACATATATAATACAGTGCCTATGCCAGCATCCCTTCAAACAGTATACACTGAAATGGTTGAGCATGTCCTGGACACACTACAACAACAATCCCAATATTACCCCGACCCTCACCCGGATCACCTTCTAAACATACAAAATAGGAAACAACAAACATGTAATCTCAGCTGCATAGCAATTGTCCATGGAATGCAAAAGGGAGGAAGGGGCATGACAGTCCATAAAAACAATTGGGAGCGGCATGATAGCCTTTAGGCCAAATAAAAATAGTCCCAAAGAAAACACTCAAAAAGAAAAGTCTCTTGGATGGCTTCTGAATGTCCATTAGATTTGCAGAAAAGGAAGGAAAAGGAAATGTCCACATTATAACTCTCATTCTGCTCAACTTTTTCCAAAACCTTTTAGTTCAATTCTGTGATCACTCATATGTACAGACAGGAATTCTCTACCCCGAAACACTGCCTCTTAATAAGGACAGAACTTGATATCCACAGACAGACTGGAACTGATGCGTTGGGTGAGACTGGGGACTTTCGGCTGGTACATCTGGATCTTTTTCATGTGATGCTCACAGGAATTTTGTACCCCATGTTTGCATCATGTGGCTCCCCCTTGAGGTATCATTCGCAGGAACAGTTTCCAGCCGGAGTCCGCCTTTAGTCACCTGAGCACCTCCAATTGTATTTGAACAACAAAGATGAACAACAAAGATTTCCATGTTAAAGCTGTAGTCATCACTTCACTCGGACAGGATATAGGGCAGGGTATGGATGGGGTGTAGGGTATGACTGGGGTGGCCATTTCTTCATGTGAATAGGGCTGTGGGTGAATGCAGGCTGGCTGGGGCAGATACTCCTTATCCGACATGAGTAGTCACAGAATCTACCTGATCAATTCAGGCCTTAACCATTGGAGATATTAAAAATAATATTCTTAATTGACTCAAACATAAGTAAAACATGGAGGAATGAAAATGTTTCTCAGCAAGGGTTTTCATTATATAGCTTCAATATATTTAACTAAACATTTTTCCTGCAAGGTGATTGAGTCTCTAGCAGATGATTTCTGACGTGGGAAAAAAAAAAAAAAAAAAAACATTTTTCCAAATCCAGTATTATAGCAGAACTTTGACAAAACTTAAACCTCTTTAGTTTCTTCTATTCCCGGGATCGAAGTGGACCCAAGGGACTTAGGACAGAACATTTTACCCAAACACATATTCTGACTCAGAAGTCTCCCAACTTTGCAAATATGTCTGATCATCAGCAACAAACAAAACATTGATGGATAAACAACATTTCATTATCAACCCTCCATGACTGACACCCTGGTAATTCAGAAGGTAGATATCCAGAATAGTCATTCTGATTGCTTATTTCAAATAAATCCTTCCCATCACATTTTAGTACCCCATGGACTCAATATACGCAGCAAAGTGAGTGAGTGAGTGAAATACTTATATAGCGCACAATGCGAACTGAATCGCCTCTAGGCGAAAGTATCTTGATTACAGTCATTTATTGGACTCAAACATTTTTTCAAATTTTCACCCTTCCTTTACCAAAATCCCTTTATCAATTCTTTTAATTTAATTTAACCCCAAACTTTTAGGGAAAGTATAACATGGGCCTAAACACAATATGAGACGCCTTGTTGTGCACATTCCAGACACACATACAACAACTCTCTCTCATCCCACATTCATCTGGCCATTCCATTCTTTCTTCATTTCATTTATAACACCTTTAAACCTTAATATTTTTCTCTCTAGTGTCCATTCATCCTTAATTTGTCCATAACACCTTTAAACCTTAATATTTTTCTCTCTAGTGTCCAGAATTACACAACACAGTTACTTCTCTTTTTCTTTACTAACCACAATTCCTCTGGCGTAGCGCCTGGAATATACAACTTCCCTTTATTTACTTTGAATTCTGGATTTCTTAATTATAATATTCTCAACCCTGTCAAAATCAATATTTCAGATCATTGTTAATACAGCCTAAACACTATTAACACAATTTGCACAAATATAGCACATTTGCTGTTATCAGAAAAAAACACACTTTAACTCTAATAATGTAAGGATAGGCAACCACACCCAAAAAATAGTCTAAAAGTCAGACTCTAAAAATTTGCATCTGATCAGATTCCTTTAAAAAACATTTGTTAATTTTATCTGTGACATGTCACATTCCCCTTTTAATGTTCCCAATTTACTATGGAGTAAATATCGGCTTAGTATATGCCCAACATATTTCATGAATAGACTGACACTAGTTGCAACATTTTAACAATAAACATGTACCTTTTATAGATAACTTTTCTGAATCAGATCCTTCGTTAACATTCATTTTCCACTTCAGCAAGTCCCTGACTCGCTGACTATGGAATACAAATATAAAAATATACTCCCCACAAAACCCGTGGTGAAAATATACTCTGTCCCTTTCACCTGCCCACTTTAGCAACGCTCTCTGTCTTGGCAGGATCATAGGACATATATCAACTACCCAACCATCTATCTGAATTCAGAAAACAAAAACAATCTTATACTCTAAATTGGAATTCCAAGACAAGATAAAAATTCACATACACATAAAATTAAGCATTTCTCTCCATTAACCAGTTCCCTCTACCCAGGTGTCCGTCTTATGAAACTGCAAACAGGGCGACCCAAGGACTGCCACTAACCACAGTCCACAAACAGTCCATGAAGCAGAGACAGTCGTGGGAGAAGTGTTTAAACATGTTCTCCCTCCGACAGAAACAGTCAGTCCATAAAACTGCAACCATTTTGCCTCACTGGAGATCCATGTCAGAATTCACACCCCCAAACCCACCAGCTCCGAGGTGGAGAATCGGAGAGCGATGAGGGAATCTGGGGGAATCCGAGGGGGGAAGCAGGAAGATTCATATTCTCCCTCTACCTAACTCAGACCCCCCAAAACAGTAACCATGTCCCCCTGTCAGTGCATCCAGCAGCAATTTAATCACTGCCCAATAAACCAACATCTTGATGTCTCTATGAATCTCTGGTACCGTAATCCCGCAAAAGTCTCACGAGACCCCAGCACCAGGGCTGCTCATTTCATGAGGTGGGGTGCTTTCAACAAGGTTTCTAGCCTCCCCACCAGCTCTCTATATTTTTACCCTTGGTTGAACCTTTTTCCCGTGCCCGTTGCCAAACAGGGATCTGCACTGATCTGCACATCCCACCAACCCACCTGTACCGACTCATTATAACTTCAGCAAACAACAATAAACAAATAATCAATGAACAGACACACAAATACACAAACAAAGTAAGTCTACACTAAAACATTCCTTTTAAACAAAACCTTTTATCTGATAATCCAAATAAAACTAGCTGTGACACTTTAAAAATCCTTATTTTAAACAAAACTCTCTCTGTGTTAATTTCCTTACCTGCCCAAAACCTCCCATCCCGGCTGTCCTTTAAAATCATTTCCTCAACGCAAATAGAATGTCCCCTTTAACTCTCAAAACAAGTCTGCTAACTTCCCGTTTTTAAATGTAACTTTCCTTCACTTTTTTTTTCTTCCTTCTATGTCAGTTCTAAAATGGCTTTGAAACCCGGCTTGTATATAAAAAGAACAATGCATTGAAAAACCTTGCAAAATGCACACCTTCCTTTAATAAATAACTCAAATCTTCCTTTACCTTCTAACTTCACTTACTTTACCCTCAACAAATGTAGGATATTCTTAATTAACATCTTACTCACTTACTTAAATCTCATCACTCCTGGGCATTCTTCCAAAATATCCACCTGTCAAAATCAACCCCCTTCCACCTAACACATACATTTTACACTCTGCAAAAAATACCATTCCGATACCCTTCCAAGAGTTACCAAAACACATGTTAAACATGTGCAAACAAATTATGCACTTCTCAAGCAGAGAAATTTAACAAGGGAAATTTACTTCACTCTAATCGAATTTTCCCCTTTTGGGACATCATATAACAGTGATAACAGGGCTGTCTTACCTTCCAACCATGTTTCACACAACACATATCTTATTACTTTAATGCAAATGCGATAGACAAGAAAAGCCAGATAGAGCAAAAGTTTGTAGCAGTTTTGTGGGTTCCGGTAGTAATTGGTAATTGCCCCATTACCCTTTTTTCCCCTTCTCCTTCCCTAAAGGAGCCTAATATTAGGTTTTTAAACAGAGTCCCACCAAGGACACACAAAGGCGTCTCATAAGCCACTTCTTAACAGCCTGGTCCATCTCACAATTCTCTTAACTAAAATGTATCTGGCCAGGGTTGTGTCTGTCAAAGCTTCAACGTTTGACCACACCCTGCCAAGTCCTAAATTCCTAAATTCCAAAATCTCAGCGAGTGCCTCCATTCTGTTGTGATTAAAATGGTATTTCTATATACCTGACAAAGACCAGCTAGGTGTAACTAACGCAATTACACTACTCACAAAACCCTTTATACTAATGCTACAGCATTAGGAGACAAACATCCCGACAAAGACAATAAGAGATGAGTCGAGACCAAATGTCAGGAGTTGTCTAATTTATTGTGGGAGGGGCTACATGTTATATGCACCCTTATCAGCCAATCATTGCATAGAACATGGGTGTGGTTAATATATAGATGTACATTACATATCATTACATATCATTACATATCATTACTCATGTCATCTGCTTCTGAATCACAGTCATGGGATATGTGGCCCAGACATATTGTGACACAATCTCTTTACTTAGACATCATAGAACGAGACTGCCTATGCAAGCTATATTTCCCTATGTGCATGTTTACAGAAAAACTGCCACAATCTGCAGATACAGAATCTAAGCACAATCCCATATGAACTTACAAAGATGGAGTCACTCTGGTTCAGCCATATTACTACAGCGATGCCAAAAAGTTACTTCCGCCCATACCTCTTAAAAGTATATTTTTTCAATGTCATTTTTTCAAATGACATTTATTTTTTATTTTTTTATTGCATCTAAGTCTAAATATGAGATCTGAGGACTTTTTGACCCCAGATCTCATATTTAAGAGGACCTGTCATGCTTTTTTCTATAACAAGGGATGTTTACATTCCTTGTAATAGGAATAAAAGTGATCCTTTTTTTTATTTAAATAGTGTAAAAATAAATAAAATCAAGTAAAATAAATAAGAAACAAAATAAAATTTAAAACACCCTGTGCCGACGAGCTCACGCGCAGAAGCAAACGCATACGTGAGTAGCACCCGCATATGAAAACGGTAGTCAAACCACACATGTGAGTTATCGCCACAATCAGTAGAGCAAGAATAATAACTCTAGCCATAGATCTCCTCTTTAATACAAAACATTCAACCTGTAGAATTTTTAAAATGTCGCTTATGGAGATTTTTGAGGGAAAAAGTTTGACGCCATTCCACGAGTGGGCGCAATTTTGAAGCATGACATGTTGTGCTTGTAAGACCGCTGTGCAAATATGGTGGGAAAAAAAGTATTGCAATGACCGCCATTTTATTCTCTAGGGCAGGCATGTCCAAAGTCCGGCCCGCGGTCCAATCGCGGCCCACGGTCTGGTTTTGAACGGCCCGCCTGGTTGTTTAAACACATATATCTTTTGTGGCCCCCGGCGATCTCCCAGCGCCGGGGCCACAAAAGATATATAGTCCCGCTGCCTCGGAGGGAGGAGACGGGACGAGTGCTGTGCACACAGGAGGAGATTTTCCTGTTTACAGGGCAGCTGTAATAGGAAGTCCCGTCTCTGCCATTGGATGACTGTACTGTCCATCAAAGGAGGCGGGACTTTCTCTTAAAGAGGCCGTTGTGTAAACAGGAGATTCTCCTGTAAGATGTCTTTGGCGCTCGTCCTGCCCTCCATGGCTGCACTGATGGTAATGGTAGCTGCATTCCTGGCAATGGTGAGTGAATTCCTAGCAATGGTGGCTGCATTCCTGGCAATGGTGGGTGAAATTCCTGGCAATGGTGGCTGCATTCCTGGCAATGGTGGCAGCATTCCCGGCAATGGTGGCAGCATTTCCCGGCAATGGTGAGTGAATTTCTGGCATTGGTGGGTGCATTCCTGGCAATGGTGGGTGCATTCCTGGCAATGGTGCCTGTATTCCTGGCAATGGTGGCTGCATTCCCAGCAATGGTGAGTGAATTCCTAGCAATGGCGGGTGAATCCCTGGCAATGGTGGCTGCATTCCCGGCAATGGTGGGTGAAATACCTGGCAATGGTGGCTGCATTCCTGGCAATGGTGGCTGCATTCCTGGCAATGGTGGCTGCATTCCTGGCAATGGTGGCTGCATTCCCGGCAATGGTGGCAGCATTCCCGGCAATGGTGGCTGCATTCCCGGAAATGGGGGCTGCATTCCCGGCAATGGTGGCTGCATTCCCGGCAATGGTGGCAGCATTCCTGGCAATGGTGGCAGCATTCCTGGCAATGGTGGGTGAAATACCTAGCAATGGTGGCTGCATTCCCGGCAATGGTGAGTGAATTCCCGGCAATGGTGGGTGAATTCCCTGGCAATGGTGGGTGAATTCCCTGGCAATGGTGGGTGAATTCCCTGGCAATGGTGGGTGAATTCCCTGGCAATGGTGGGTGCATCCCTGGCAATGGTGGGCGCTGCATTCCTAGCAATGGTGAGCGCTGCATTCCTAGCAATTGTGGGTCTGCAGATAAACACTGACCCTTGTTTTGCTTCACAGTTCTTTATTTAAAATTTTAAGTTTTTTTTCCTGAAGCTTCCCTCTTAAAGTGAAGGTGCGTGTTATACGTCAATAAATATGGTGTATCCAAATAATACACTTGAGTTCATCTATTCACCACACACAGCCACAAAGGCAAGAGAATTCTTGTTGGGCCGTGTATTAGTGCTCGGATGGACACGCTTAGACCGAATTTTAATGGTTCAAAGAATGTCAGGCAAAATGGTCGGCCCTCGCGCATGTTCAGTTCATCAATTCTGGCCCTCTTTGAAAAAAGTTTGGACATCCCTGCTCTAGGGTGTTAGAAAAAAAAAACAATAACGTTTGGGGGTTCTTAGTAATTTTCTAGCAAAAAAAATTGTTTTAAACGTGTAAACACTGAGTCTGAAAAAGAGGCCTGGTCCATCCCTGGTCAAAAATATTTTATTGAACATACAATAGAGTATTTGACAATAGGTTAAGTACAAGTATACAACAGAAGTAATGAAGCTCAGAGTTATATATTCAATACAATGTAAATTATATGCTCAACTATAATTACTACTATAACAATAACGCATATTAATGGTATGGTTTATATTAGAGGAATTAGCTTCTGAAGTAGGAAAGAGCTTCAAAATCATAATAGGAATAGATAGAGAAGAAAGGAAAGATAGGAAGAGAAGAAACTAGGAAGGGAAGAAGAGAGGTCCGCAGGGTCCAGTTGAGGGCCACTCAGAATCCATATACTGTAATCACTTACCCATCGGGTCAGCTACCATGGTAATAGAACTTCTTTGTCCCACCAAGGACACACAAAGGCGTCTCATAAGCCACTTCTTAACAGCCTGGTCCATCTCACAATTCTCTTAACTAAAATTTATCTGGCCAGGGTTGTGTCTGTCAAAGCTTCAACGTTTGACCACACCCTGCCAAGTCCTAAATTCCTAAATTCCAAAATCTCAGCGAGTGCCTCCATTCTGTTGTGATTAAAATGGTATTTCTATATACCTGACAAAGACCAGCTAGGTGTAACTAACGCAATTACACTACTCACGAAACCCTTTATACTAATGCTGCAGCATTAGGAGACAAACATCCCGACAAAGACAATAAGAGATGAGTCGAGACCAAATGTCAGGAGTTGTCTAATTTATTGTGGGAGGGGCTACACGTTATATGCACCCTTATCAGCCAATCATTGCATAGAACATGGGTGTGGTTAATATATAGATGTACATTACATATCATTACATATCATTACATATCATTACTCATGTCATCTGCTTCTGAATCACAGTCATGGGATATGTGGCCCAGACATATTGTGACACAATCTCTTTACTTAGACATCATAGAACGAGACTGCCTATGCAAGCTATATTTCCCTATGTGCATGTTTACAGAAAAACTGCCACAATCTGCAGATACAGAATCTAAGCACAATCCCATATGAACTTACAAAGATGGAGTCACTCTGGTTCAGCCATATTACTACAGCGATGCCAAAAAGTTACTTCCGCCCATACCTCTTAAAGGTATATTTTTTCAATGTCATTTTTTCAAATGACATTTATTTTTTATTTTTTTATTGCATCTAAGTCTAAATATGAGATCTGAGGACTTTTTGACCCCAGATCTCATATTTAAGAGGACCTGTCATGCTTTTTTCTATAACAAGGGATGTTTACATTCCTTGTAATAGGAATAAAAGTGATCCTTTTTTTTATTTAAATAGTGTAAAAATAAATAAAATCAAGTAAAATAAATAAGAAACAAAATAAAATTTAAAACACCCTGTGCCGACGAGCTCATGCGCAGAAGCAAACGCATACGTGAGTAGCACCCGCATATGAAAACGGTAGTCAAACCACACATGTGAGTTATCGCCACAATCAGTAGAGCAAGAATAATAACTCTAGCCATAGATCTCCTCTTTAATACAAAACATTCAACCTGTAGAATTTTTAAAATGTCGCTTATGGAGATTTTTGAGGGAAAAAGTTTGACGCCATTCCACGAGCGGGCGCAATTTTGAAGCATGACATGTTGTGCTTGTAAGACCGCTGTGCAAATACGGTGGGAAAAAAAGTATTGCAATGACCGCCATTTTATTCTCTAGGGCAGGCATGTCCAAAGTCCGGCCCGCGGTCCAATCGCGGCCCACGGTCTGGTTTTGAACGGCCCGCCTGGTTGTTTAAACACATATATCTTTTGTGGCCCCCGGCGATCTCCCAGCGCCGGGGCCACAAAAGATATATAGTCCCGCTGCCTCGGAGGGAGGAGACGGGACGAGTGCTGTGCACACAGGAGGAGAATTTCCTGTTTACAGGGCAGCTGTAATAGGAAGTCCCGTCTCTGCCATTGGATGACTGTACTGTCCATCAAAGGAGGCGGGACTTTCTCTTAAAGAGGCCGTTGTGTAAACAGGAGATTCTCCTGTAAGATGTCTTTGGCGCTCGTCCTGCCCTCCATGGCTGCACTGATGGTAATGGTAGCTGCATTCCTGGCAATGGTGAGTGAATTCCTAGCAATGGTGGCTGCATTCCTGGCAATGGTGGGTGAAATTCCTGGCAATGGTGGCTGCATTCCTGGCAATGGTGGCAGCATTCCCGGCAATGGTGGCAGCATTTCCCGGCAATGGTGAGTGAATTTCTGGCATTGGTGGGTGCATTCCTGGCAATGGTGGGTGCATTCCTGGCAATGGTGCCTGTATTCCTGGCAATGGTGGCTGCATTCCCAGCAATGGTGAGTGAATTCCTAGCAATGGCGGGTGAATCCCTGGCAATGGTGGCTGCATTCCCGGCAATGGTGGGTGAAATACCTGGCAATGGTGGCTGCATTCCTGGCAATGGTGGCTGCATTCCTGGCAATGGTGGCTGCATTCCTGGCAATGGTGGCTGCATTCCCGGCAATGGTGGCAGCATTCCCGGCAATGGTGGCTGCATTCCCGGAAATGGGGGCTGCATTCCCGGCAATGGTGGCTGCATTCCCGGCAATGGTGGCAGCATTCCTGGCAATGGTGGCAGCATTCCTGGCAATGGTGGGTGAAATACCTAGCAATGGTGGCTGCATTCCTGGCAATGGTGACTGCATTCCTGGCAATGGTGGCAGCATTCCCGGCAATGGTGAGTGCATTCCTGGCAATGATGGCTGCATTCCCGGCAATGGTGAGTGAATTCCTGGCAATGGCGGGTGAATCCCTGGCAATGATGGCTGCATTCCCAGCAATGGTGGCTGCATTCCCGGCAATGGTGGCTGCATTCCCGGCAATGGTGAGTGAATTCCCTGGCAATGGTGAGTGAATTCCCTGGCAATGGTGAGTGAATTCCCTGGCAATGGTGGTTGCATTCCCGGCAATGGTGGTTGCATTCCCGGCAATGGTGGTTGCATTCCCGGCAATGGTGGGTGAATTCCCTGGCAATAGTGGGTGCGTCCCTGGCAATGGTGGGCGCTGCATTCCTAGCAATGGTGAGTGAATTCCTAGCAATGGTGGCTGCATTCCTGGCAATGGTGGGTGAAATTCCTGGCAATGGTGGGTGAAATTCCTGGCAATGGTGGCTGCATTCCTGGCAATGGTGGCTGCATTCCTGGCAATGGTGGCTGCATTCCCGGCAATGGTGAGTGAATTCCTGGCATTGGCGGGTGAATCCCTGGCAATGGTGGGTGCATTCCTGGCAATGGTAGGTGAAATTCCTGGCAATGGTGGGTGAAATTCCTGGCAATGGTGGCTGCATTCCCGGCAATGGTGAGTGAATCCCTGGTAATGGTGGCTGCATTCCCGGCAATGGTGAGTGAATTCCCGGCAATGGTGGGTGAATTCCCTGGCAATGGTGGGTGAATTCCCTGGCAATGGTGGGTGAATTCCCTGGCAATGGTGGGTGAATTCCCTGGCAATGGTGGGTGCATCCCTGGCAATGAGTGAGTGCATTCCTGGCAATGATGGCTGCATTCCCGGCAATGGTGAGTGAATTCCTGGCAATGGCGGGTGAATCCCTGGCAATGATGGCTGCATTCCCAGCAATGGTGGCTGCATTCCCGGCAATGGTGGCTGCATTCCCGGCAATGGTGAGTGAATTCCCTGGCAATGGTGAGTGAATTCCCTGGCAATGGTGAGTGAATTCCCTGGCAATGGTGGTTGCATTCCCGGCAATGGTGGTTGCATTCCCGGCAATGGTGGTTGCATTCCCGGCAATGGTGGCTGCATTCCTGGCAATGGTGGCAGCATTCCCGGCAATGGTGAGTGAATTCCCTGGCAATAGTGGGTGAATTCCCTGGCAATAGTGGGTGCGTCCCTGGCAATGGTGGGCGCTGCATTCCTAGCAATGGTGAGTGAATTCCTAGCAATGGTGGCTGCATTCCTGGCAATGGTGGGTGAAATTCCTGGCAATGGTGGGTGAAATTCCTGGCAATGGTGGCTGCATTCCTGGCAATGGTGGCTGCATTCCTGGCAATGGTGGCTGCATTCCCGGCAATGGTGAGTGAATTCCTGGCATTGGCGGGTGAATCCCTGGCAATGGTGGGTGCATTCCTGGCAATGGTAGGTGAAATTCCTGGCAATGGTGGGTGAAATTCCTGGCAATGGTGGCTGCATTCCCGGCAATGGTGAGTGAATCCCTGGTAATGGTGGCTGCATTCCCGGCAATGGTGAGTGAATTCCCGGCAATGGTGGGTGAATTCCCTGGCAA
The DNA here is from genome assembly GCF_037356315.1 of Lithobates pipiens. Taxonomy (NCBI): domain Eukaryota; kingdom Metazoa; phylum Chordata; class Amphibia; order Anura; family Ranidae; genus Lithobates; species Lithobates pipiens. The sequence goes on along the minus strand of NW_027507718.1, from coordinate 22,265,279 downwards.
TGGTGGGTGAATTCCCTGGCAATGGTGGGTGAATTCCCTGGCAATGGTGGGTGAATTCCCTGGCAATGGTGGGTGCATCCCTGGCAATGGTGGGCGCTGCATTCCTAGCAATGGTGAGCGCTGCATTCCTAGCAATTGTGGGTCTGCAGATAAACACTGACCCTTGTTTTGCTTCACAGTTCTTTATTTAAAATTTTAAGTTTTTTTTTCCTGAAGCTTCCCTCTTAAAGTGAAGGTGCGTGTTATACGTCAATAAATATGGTGTATCCAAATAATACACTTGAGTTCATCTATTCACCACACACAGCCACAAAGGCAAGAGAATTCTTGTTGGGCCGTGTATTAGTGCTCGGATGGACACGCTTAGACCGAATTTTAATGGTTCAAAGAATGTCAGGCAAAATGGTCGGCCCTCGCGCATGTTCAGTTCATCAATTCTGGCCCTCTTTGAAAAAAGTTTGGACATCCCTGCTCTAGGGTGTTAGAAAAAAAAAACAATAACGTTTGGGGGTTCTTAGTAATTTTCTAGCAAAAAAAATTGTTTTAAACGTGTAAACACTGAGTCTGAAAAAGAGGCCTGGTCCATCCCTGGTCAAAAATATTTTATTGAACATACAATAGAGTATTTGACAATAGGTTAAGTACAAGTATACAACAGAAGTAATGAAGCTCAGAGTTATATATTCAATACAATGTAAATTATATATTCAACTATAATTACTACGATAACAATAACGCATATTAATGGTATGGTTTATATTAGAGGAATTAGCTTCTGAAGTAGGAAAGAGCTTCAAAATCATAATAGGAATAGATAGAGAAGAAAGGAAAGATAGGAAGAGAAGAAACTAGGAAGGGAAGAAGAGAGGTCCGCAGGGTCCAGTTGAGGGCCACTCAGAATCCATATACTGTAATCACTTACCCATCGGGTCAGCTACCATGGTAATAGAACTTCTTTGTTCAAATTTGATGGTAAATAATTTTTTTATCCACGGATGCCATACTTTTTTCAAATTTGATAAGCGTGTCAGCTTCAAGAGCTACCATTTTGGTTTGCGTCATAGTGTTGTTCATCCTATTCACTATCTCATCCACAATCAATGAAGGGGATTTCCAGGCTCTTGCAAGTGTTTGTTTTGCTGCGGTGAATAAATTAACAATTAATTTAAATTGGGTGTGTGTTAGAAAGTCTGGCTTTCGATTGATGAGTGCCATTGAGGGATCTGGGGTAATGGATAATCCTAACATTTTAGATGCTATAGTAAATATCTCATTCCAATAAATTTGAGCTTTGGGACATGACCACCAAATGTGGAAATGTGTTCCACATTTGCGCATCCACGGTAACAATCTGATGAGTAGTTATGCATATATTTCGCTATTCTAGCCGGTACAAGGTACCATCTTATTAGTACTTTATAATTCGCCTCTACTGCTAATATATTGGGAGAGGCTGTTTTGGTTGTTAACCAGACTTGATTCCATTCTGTGGTTTCCAGTGTTTGTTCTAAGTCCACCTCCCATTTCTGAACATATAAAGTCGAGATTATGCCCCTAGCATGAGGGTTGTTTTTACAATATTTTTCAAAGTTAGTTAAATTAGTTAGTGAACTGTCTGTGGTTAAAAGAGGCATAAAGAAATTTTTGATCTGGAGGTACCTAAATAGTTCTGATTGCGGTATTCCATAATTATCACAGAGGGTTGGGAAAGGGATAAAGGACGAGGAATTCACAAATTTGTGCATCTGCAGCATATCACTTCTAGCCCATGCTCTGAAAGATCTAGGAGATACCCATACTGGGTAAAATGCAGGGTTTTTGTAAAAACATAGTAGAGGATTGTGTAATGATTGCAACTGATTTCTGAATTTGTATCTGTTCCATAGGGAAACAAAATGTTTTGTAATTGGATTACGCAACCCTCTACGATCTCTCGGTGAGAGCCAAATCAAGTTTGCCATTGACAAGGGATCACATTCAGCAGCTTCGATCGATACCCATAGAGGGGATTCTTGTAGTGCATGATATTTAGTTAATGATGCTATATGTGCTGCTCTATAATAAGATGCGAAATTAGGACAACCTAGACCTCCATTTAACCCTTTCATGACTAAGCCTATTTTTGGCATTTGGTGTTTACAAGTTAAAATCCATATTTTTTGCTAGAAAATTACTTGGAACCCCCAAACATTATATATATTTTTTTAACAAAGACTCTAGAGAATAAAACGGCGATTGTTGCAATATTTTATGTCACACAGTATTTGCGCAGTGGTGTTTTAAACGCAACATTTTGGGAAAAGGGACACTTTCATGAATTTAAAAAAAACGAAACAGTAAAATTAGCCCAATTTTTTTGCTTAATGTGAAAGATAATGTTACACCGAGTAAATAGATACCAAACATGTCACACTTTATAATTGTATGCACTCTTGGAATGACGACAAAGTACGGTACCTAAAAATCTCAATAGGCGACGCTTTAAAATTTTTTTTACGGTTATCAGGTTAAAGTTACAGAGGAGGTCTAGTGCTAGAATTATTTCTCTCGCTCTGACGATCGCGGCGATACCTCACATGTGTGATTTGAACACCATTTACATATGCGGGCGTGACTTCCGTATGCGGGGACAGTGGGCGCTTTAAAAAAAAAATTTTTTTCTTTATTTATTTTATTTATTTTAAAATGAATAAATTGTTGGTTTAAAAAAAAAAAAAAAAAAAAAAAAAAAAAAAGATTGATCACTTTTATTGCTGTCACAAGGAATGAAAACATCCCTTGTGACAGTAATAGGTGGTGACAGGTACTCTTTATGGAGGGATCGGGGGTCTGAGACCCCCGATCAAAGGCCATTGGCAGCCGAGTAAACGGGAAGTGACGTCATGAGGTTGCTTCGGTGTTTACTATTAGGAGACTGGAATGAAGCCGCTTAATGCTTGATTCCAGTCCCTGCCCAGCAGCCAGAAGCGGCGGATGTGAGATCGGTGCTCCCGATTGAGCGGGAGCAACGGTAACATCGGCAGGAGGCGGCGGGAGGGGGGGACGTCCCCTCCCGCTCCTCCGGCATAACAGCCGAGTGGCTTTTAGCTGCATCGGTTAATATGGCTGGATAGCCAATCGCCAGCTGTAAAAAACGGTACCGGAATGATGCCTGCAGGTGCGGGCATCATCCCGGTATAACCCCCGGAAGCCGAGTACGCACATCTGCGTACGCTCGGTGGGAAGGGGTTAATTTAGGAAGGTAAAGTGTGTGTTGCTGTGTATGTGGTCTAGAAGAACCCCATATAAATGCATTTGCCTTTTTCTGTATAATTCTCAGGTAATAGGCAGGAATTGGAATTGGTAAGACTCTGAAAAGGTACAATAATTTGGGTAAGACTGTCATTTTTATTGTGTTGATTCTTCCGCACCATGATAAAGGAAGGTGGTTCCAAGATTTCAACATATTTGTTATATTTTTTAACATTGGAGGGTAATTAACTGAAAAAAGTTTCAAGAGTGATGCAGTGAGGTGTATTCCTAGATATGGAATGGATTTATCTGCCCAGGTAAAGGGGAGACCTACCTTAGCTGAACTTAATTCTACATTTAAAAGAGATACATTTAGTGCTACACATTTCTTGGGATTAATGAAAAGGCCAGAGAAGTCATCAAGTATTGGCATTAGGTTAGGGCCTGATACTTGTGGATACTTGTGGATACTTGTGGCGATGAAAGAAATATGAGGATATCATCCACGAATAGACACATTTTGTGTTGAAATCTCCCTACTTCAATACCCATTATGGTGGGATCTGATCGGTTGGGAAAGTGGTTCTATAAGAAGTGCAAATAACAGGGGTGAAAGCGGACACCCCTGCCTAGTGCCCCTTTCAATATTAAAGGTATCAGATTTATAACCTGCATATTTAACATATGCTTTAGGTTTATTATATAGTGCCCTGATCCAGTTAGTAAAATTTGGGGCAAAACCCCACTTCTGTAATGTGTAATGCAGGTAGGACCAGGATATAGAATCAAAAGCCTTTTGAATATCAAGTGAGAGAAAGCAGGAGAGAATATGACGTGTTTTGGAAATTTGTGCTAAAAGAACTGCTCGCCTGCTTGTCGTGTTGGCATAAAGCCAACTTGATCAGGATTTATAAGTGTGCCAATGAATCTACTTAGATGGGATGCTAAGATCTTGAGAATTTTGATATCAAGATTTAGCATTGATATAGGTCGGTAGTTAGTACATGAAGTATCATCGGAATGGGGTTTGGGAATCATACATATGATCGCCAATAAGGATTCTTGTCTAAATGATTTATTTTCGAGTAAATCATTGATTGCCTCTGTCAATATAGGGGAAATAGAGTCTGAAAAGGTGCGGTAGTATAATGCAGAATAACCATCTGGTCCTGGTCTTTTATTCATTTTCAACTCTTTGATGACCTTTTCTACTTCCTCTGCAGTGATAGGTATCTCAAGTTGTGTTTTTTTGTGAAACAGTTAGTTCAGGTAGATTAATTTGTGAGTGGAAGTAATCTGCTTTGTTTGAATTGAATGTATTTGATTACGTGTATAGTGTATTTAAGTGAGAACAAAATTTGTGAACGATTTTAAGGGGGTTGCTTGTATATATGTTTTTAGATAGTTTTAATCTAATTGGTTTAAATGAGTTATTTGTTAATCTGAGTGCCCTCGCCAGGTATGTGCCTGGTTTGTTAGATTTCATGAAGAAGGCATGTCTGGAACGACGCAGTAATTTATCAGATGATTCTGTAAGAAAAAAATCATATTCCAGGCATGCCTTCTCTAAATTATTTTTAGTAGTTGGATTAGGATTGCTTTGAAAAGCTAAGAAAAAGGAGTTAAATTGTGTTTCTAATTTACGTGCAAGATTTCTGCGTTCTCTATTGAGTATTCCATACGGCTGCTGAAGTGTTCCCCTTAAGACCGGTTTATGTGCTTCACACAATGTTATTGGGGACATTTCTGGGCTTTTGTTGAATGTTAAATATTCTTTCAGAGCATGTTCAATTTTGTGACAATATAAAGTTTTTTTTTAAGTAATATCTCTGGTAAATGCCATGTTTTATCTTGTGCTTTAGGTATGGTTGATGCAATAGTTGTTAGGACTGCATTATGGTCAGACCATGGGATGGGAATTATATTTGATGAAAGAATCTCAGGTATCATTCCTGTGGTTAGGAAAATGTGGTCAATACGACTGAATGTTTGGTAAGGGTGTGAAAAGCAGGTGTAATTTATTTTTGTTGGATTATTCTCTCTCCATGAATCAATTAAATTGTGTTTGGAAAGGAGTTGAGAGAGAAATATTTTGGTTTAGAGTGGTTACAGGGTGGAGTACATGGTGTTTTGTCCAGAAATGGTAGGAGAACCTGGTTGGAATCGCCACATACAATGATTGTTCCCAGTCTATGTGCATTAACTACTTGTAATAGATATCAATATAGGAAAGGTGCATTTTGGGACTTTAAATGAGGCCAGCATCAAAGGGACGCCAGCCTCCATCCCTGTCAGTAGTTTATAAGGAGAGGAGAGAGATGGGACTTTGAGTGAAGCACACAGCAGTAAATGCAGTAAATGCATTTACTGCTGTGTGCTTCACTCAAAGTCCCATCTCTCTCCTCTCCTTATAAACTACTTGTAATAGATGTGTTAAGAATGGAATTGGCTGTTTGTTAGGTGCATAATAAGAAACCACAGTTACTTCTGTGTCCAAAACATGTTCCGTAAGGATTAGATATCTTCCTTCCGGATCCTTAATTTCCGAATTAATTGTGAATGGAGTGGACCGGTGGAAAGCCACAAGAGTTCCACGTTGTTTGGTATTGGCCGAGGCAGTGAATATTTGTGGATAGGATGAACTAAAAAATGTAGGCGTTGATTTTACCGTAAAATGGATCTCTTGCAGGCACACAATGTGTGCATTTTTTGCTTGGAATGACCTAAACGCTTTAGTGCGTTTCTGTGGTACATTGAGTCCCTGTATGTTCAGGGATAAAATGTTTAAGGGGGCCATGGTAGCTGAGTCAATAGGCAGCACTCACCCGTTGTTCCGACCTGACGATTTCTCGACTCAACCCATATGGACTTGAAAAGGGAAAAAAGAAAGAAAAGTCCAGTGTTATCTAGATTAGGAAAGAAGAAAAAGACAGATAAGTTTACATTACCTAAGCTTAATAATATAATATGAAGGTATTCAAAATGTGGTGAAGGGTAAAACCCCCCAACAGGGGACAAGAGGCCCTTGTCGAGTCCCCCATATTAAGGGAGGGGGTCAGAGGAAGACTAGGTGAGGCACACAGAACTTCCGTGAATAGGAGAACCGCTTTGTTAAACAAGAAACAAAAAATCTAAATTAACAAAAAAAAAGAAAACATTTTTTTTTGCAACGCTAGGATGCACGTTTATAGCCCTTATGGCTTAATGAAAGTATTATCTATTTTCTATAATAGGTTTTCCTAGAAAAAAAAAAAATAATAATAATTAAGTTTATTAAATTCCTGCAATACTTGAAAGAGTAGTCTATCTAATCCAGCCTTTCTCAATCTTTTCAACACAGAGGAACCCTTGAAATAGTACAACTCATGATACATTAGTGTGATGGTCAGTGGGAAGAATGGTCCCTAGACTCCCGACACTTGTGGTCATTGGGAAGAATTACCTCCTTACAGATAGCTAAAAAGATCAATGGTGTCAGTGGAAACTAATCCGAGAGGAAGAAATGGCCCAATGCTGAAGGAACCCCTACCAACTTCTGGAGGAACCCTAAGGTTCCACGGAAGCCTGGTTGAGAATCACTGATCTAATCTAAAAAAGGTAAATGGGATATGTATTTTATCAAGAACTTAGACTTCTCTAAAACTTTGTTTCTAAAGCCTATATAAATACATCAACCCTAGAAATAAATGGTATCTTTTGAGTCATGAATGAGTCTCCTTATTTGTTTAATGATAATATTATGCAACTCTAGGTTGCAAGTAGTAAATAAGGAGAGCTCTTTTAACTATTCTATTTAGGTAAAGAGAAAAAGAAACTTGGTAAGGGTGTGAAAAGTAGGTGTAATATTGGAGATGGCTGATGAAAATGACGTTCCCATATGATTGTGCTCAGCATATTCAGGTTTAACCTTAGTAGGGGATTTCCCCTGACCCATAATTTATTCTATTCATATGATACGGGTGCAGGCTGCAATTTTGGGTCAAATGAGCATAGTTAATGAGTTCAGTATGTTCTAGTTACCCTGGGAACATATCTCCCATATTAGCTTTTAACTGTATTTCTTAAAGAATAGCCTGTCAGTCCACTGGATCTTCTTGGTCCTGTGGAAGGGAAACATAGCGACCCCTTTTATGTGTGTGATGAACCCCATTTTTCCCAGTTGCATGGGATGAGTTAGGTAGGATATATATATATATATATATATATATATACATACATACAACAGGGCATGGAAATGTAATTAGAAAGTAATGGTTTCCTTTAAGCTCCTTGCTATAAATATTAGATTTCAAAATCTCCACCACACTGCAGATGTTCCATCGATCAATTTAAGGTCAAGTAAGGCTTTTGAAGTTCGTTCGGTGATCTACAGATGTGTTTGGTACCTTTGCAGCTGAAGCGTATGGAGAATGGAAAACCCCATTGGTATGTGATGTTATGACGTTGTAATTCCATTAAATGTGGTTTCATGGCTTGATACGTGAGAGAGATCAGCGAAAATCTGAAAATTGTGACCCTGTAAGGTTAGGTTGTCTTTCTCTCTGGCTGCAATTAAGAGTTATTCCTTTGTGCGATAACAATGGAACTTTGCTATGATGTCACGTGGGGGTCCATCTGCTTTTTTAGGCATGAGAGCTCTGTGCACTCTGTCCATTTCCAGCCTTTCAATCGGTATTCCTGGTTGCAATTCTTGGCATAATGCTGTTATTGTGGCAGATAAGTCAGTGATCGATTCAGGAATGCCTCTGAATCGCAAATTGGACCTTCTTGCACGGTTATCATAATCTTCCATTTCTTCAACTTTAATTTCCAACGCAGCTGTGCGATTTCCCAATTCTCAGATTACTGGTTATTTGTTCTGAGGTATTCTTTAATGCTTTGTTCAGCATCTTCTCAAATTGTTTCATAAGGCTTTGTGATGCAGTTAATTCATGTGAAGATTTCTGTGACAGAAATAATTCAGTGGCAGATTCTTCTGAGGAGACTTGCTGAGACCGTTGTGTCTTTATCCTGTGTGCTGAGGTGATTGTGCCTGTAGCTGAGGAGACTGGCGCCATTTTCACTGCAGTCTTTGCCTGAGCGCCTCCTCTGGGGGTATTTTTAAACTTATTCCGGGCTCCTCCCAATACCATTTTTAGTCAAAATTATTCTCTCACCTCACAGGAATGTTCAGACAGAGTTTTTGTAAGAAATAATTTGGCGGGCTGTCTTTGTTTAGCGGTTCTCCTTCTTCACCGAGCAGAGCTCTAGTGGGACATGTCCATTGAGCTAGACTCCGCCTCCTGAGCCCCATTTCTCCTTAAATCCCATAGTAATAACATTAATTTCCTCCATTTTATTCAGTGACTCAAGCATCCATGTAGCCCAAGTATCTTTTTCTTATGGCCATGTCATTTTTTTGTGGTGAGCACGGTACAGATCTTCCCATACTTTAATTTTGTACCTTTCATAGAAAACCTCTTCCCCGTCCAACAATCCCAATCACAAATATATTTTACCACCCAGAGCCCATATTTATCTATCATCTCTTCCCTTGGGGTCAGTTGGTAGGGTTCACCCCTATCAGACCCCCTCTTTGAAGCGATTCTATTACCCATACTTACAGACACTTGGACCCTGACCTGATTTCCCAACCTTTTATATGTTGACCCTCCAGAAGTAGCAACCCCCTGGACTGTGATTGGGTTGACAGGTACTGCCCCTTTCACCGTTGCTGCTTTTCATTACTTATCAGAACAATATTTTCCCTGTTCGTGACAATAGCCCTTCAAGGCAGCCTTTAGATTTTCCCAAACGCTTTCATTCAATCTCCCCCGTGGACTTTTCAGAAGTATTCAAAAAAATGTCTTAAATTAGAGCAGACTTGGATAACAAAAGAAAATATATGCATGCTTAGAGTACAGATGGCAGTCAACTGATGTACACATATTTGCAATATGATTTGTATCAGTTACAGTATAGCCTGTGTTCTCAGGTCTAATTACAAAGCTTACTATCCCCAGTTAGTAATTGCAAAGAAGAAAGATTAATACACAAGATCATTCAGTGTGATTTAGTCTCCCTTTCCCATGATGCAATTTGTCATGCGACTTTGGACACATAAAGTTGCATTACAAGTCGCAGCCCATTGATTTCAATACCAATCTATGCAACTCAAAGCTGCAGCGAGTCTGAAAAGGTACCTGCATTACTCTGATGCGACTCTCGATGCGACTCTGACCTAGAGTGTAAATTTAGATCAAAGTCACATTCAAAGCCGCACTACAGTCGCAGTAAAATCTCACCTCAGTCACACTCTCAATCGTGCGACCTTGGAGTTGCACCAGTGGAAACATAGCTCTATGCCCAAAGGTACGTTTCAATCACAACGATTGGCCCAATCTCATTCAAAGGGTCAACTGAAACTGCTTTTTGGCAGAGAGGCAGATATCCTTTTTCACTGCCTCCAAGATTCCAAATGGAGCCCTCATCATTCGCACTTACAATTTCATTTTTTATATACATATTTTTCAAAATCAGTCTCATCAAAGTATTAGTATAGACAAAAGATAAAGAGGAAAGTTCTGATAAGTTTGTTAGTCTGGGTATTCAGACAGGAGACAGGTGAACACAAAAGACATAAGAATAAAATACTTAGCGTTTCTGGGGTTAGGTATAAACCAGCTCTGTCTTCCATACAAGAAATCACATCCTCACACAGGGGCACCATCTCATAAGGCGATTTTTACCTACCTCACTTATACACTTAATGATACATAACATAAGTGATTAAAACCTTTTATCTAAATATGAATGAACCAATGCGGTTGCAGCTATAACCCATGAAATCAATAAGGAATGATAACTGTACAAAAAGAAAATAACAATCACATTTATTTATACAGAAAACAAAGGTTAGATTAATCAGAGATTACCATATATAGTATAGTGATGTTACAAATGCATTATTGCCAGTCTACAAAGATAGTTATTGCAAAAAGGAGATATGGTTACAATTGACATACACATGCTATCAAGGTAAGGCAAGTCTTAGCATAGAAAAAGTTTAGAGAAAAAAAGAGACATATAGATACACAGACAACTCTTACGTAACCATATTCCATCTAGAACGTGAGCCCCAAGAAAAAACTAGCATCCCTAGGCTATGGTTTTTATGTTCCCTCTCTACTCATCCCTGCCAATCAAAACCCTGAACCACCTCATTGGTTCAGAAGTGGCATTGAATCCTGATTGGCTGAAATTTAAGCATGCTTCCCACACAAGCAAGAGGCTATCTCCGGAGCATTTCTGTCTGAAAACCTGATTACCTGTGTTAAGATTTACAACCCTCAGCCCTCTTTGTTCTAACATAAATTAGCATTTTAAGGACTTGGGAGCCGCAATGTCTGTCCTTCGTGCCAAAACTAATTTAATACAACAGAGCAAAAGATGTTGGTGTGTTTTGAGATACCAAAAACAGTAAATAGTCCCATCACTCATGATTAATCTCAAAAATATTGAGTACACATGTTCCTATAAAATATACACAAACATATATACATATATATACATATATATATATATATATATATATATATATATATACATATACACACACACACACACACACACATTTATATATATATATATATACACACACACACACACACACACACACACACACACACACATATATATATATATATATATATATATATATATATATATATAAGACTGTCACTAACTGAATAACCTGCCTGCTTAATCTAACTCAAGTTATCTCTCTGTACACGCCAACAACACTACACAGGGCCGCCATGTAAGCAACCTTATTAAGTGTGGGGTGTGGACTTAGTCCCCCTGAGCCATGACTGGCCAAAGACATCCTGCTTCTGGCCAATTATGGCTCTGTCAGCAGAGTGCGCTGTGATTGGCCAAAGCATGCAGGTCAGAAGCATGCTTTGGCCAATCATCATACAGCAATGCACTGCGAACTCGCAGTGCTTTATGGGGCATTATGCGGTTCTCAAATTTGAATATATGAATATATGAATATATTTTTGAATATACTGTATGTATTCCAGGTAGTTTAATAATCAAGAACCCAAGTCATTTCTGATTTGGAGTTTAATTCTCACATCCATAGAATTGATGCAGCAGCACACCTAGATTCTTGACCACATTATCTATATATGTATTCCAGATAGTTTAATAATCAGCAGATCAAGATACTTCTAGCAACATTTCCCAGGCAGATCCCATTAAACTGCCTTAAATCTTTTCAGGGCACAAAGACTATCAAGGAATTCTGCAGTGAAATGTACTGCTCAGTTTTAGAAATCTCTGTCTCAGTCGCAGGTCATGACAACATTGGACCATTTTAAAGTGGCCTTCTATGAGCCCTGATTCAAATCCTACTAAACATCTATGGAAGGAGCTGAAATATAGAGTTTGGAGAAAGCACCTTTCCTTCCTGAGACATATGGAGCAGTTTTCTCAAGAAGAGTGGGCACCACTCGCATCTGGTGAGTGGGGAACTTAAGGTGAGCATGGAATTAACTTGATTCTTTGCACACTGGTGGACAAATCCAGGCACGAGTCACTTTGGAAAAGCACAAGTCACTTTCTAATCTGTGATTTTTTGCACCGTTTAAAACTGGACTTTATTATATATATTTTTCCAATAATCATTTTTATAAATTTTTATTATTGTTTTTTTCTTTTTTGATACACTTTTTCCTACTGGATTTTGCTTTTGATATTTTTCTTTAACACCATAATGAATTCACTATCACTTTATAATTATTTATGAATTTGCACAAGTATGTATCTCTAGGAATGAGTATTGCCTGTATTAGATAAATTGATGAGATTAGCATCACCTTTTGCACAAACACTTCAGAAGTACGTGTTGGATATACAGTTACCAATAGCACAAAGAATAGAGCCATACTAGCACAATACCTAATGTAAGTCACAGGTTAAACATACACCTTTTCATTTCTCTTGTAAAAGTGACCTAGTGGGCAACCACCTTTTTAGGTGATGGGAATGGGCACCAGTTACTCATTTGCATACTCACCTGGGAAAAGAGACTCACTGTGTGGCGTCGCCATTCAGGTGACGGGACACTCTATTTATAGCAAAAAAAACGTACCTATTTTATACTCACTTGGAGGAGTGAATTATTGGAGAGGCTCACTCTTCAGGTGATAGGCAGCGCCATTCACCCCATACACATATATTTTCTTATGTACAGTTGAGTTCAAAATAATAGCAGTCCAACATTACAAACCAGATCAATCACTGTTTTTCGTATACATTATATTTTTACATGGCAAATAATTTACCCAACAGTCATGGCATGCATGCTGCTGATTCTGTGTAACTGAATAATTACATTCCAGTATTTTAGTTGGTGAACCTGTTTATTGCAATAGATTTTATATACAGCTCCTGTAATTTTAGTTAACTCTGTCTCTTCTGGTCTGTGATTCTTTAGCTAGTTTTAGCTTAGGGCTTGATAACCAGTGTAGGCTAGAGCCAATTTAGTCATACAACGACCATTTCTGGTAGATAGAAGTCTGCTTGCATGTCAGATTATAAACTACTAGATAGGGACTAAAGTGCAGAGTAGATAGGCTGACAGTTTCCGAGTGTGAGAAGCTGCATTCCAAACTGGTTGGACAACTGTTTGGGTTGGGTACTCTCCCCATCATTGCTGATTTTGTCTTCAGGTCTCCATCACAAATACAGACTCCACATTGTGGTTATCCTCAGGGGCCTCTGCAATTGGAATTTTCTCCAACATTGATCTAAAGATATCTCTATTAATAACTAATTATACCCAGGTATATGTGCACAGGTTCACCAGGATTCCTGTTGATCCCTATTCTGATAATATTTGTTTCTACATTGGATTTATGTAGTATTAAATAATATTTTCCTTTATAAAGCTGGTATTATTTCCATAATGGTATGCATCTATATACTTATGGTTAATGTTGTATGTGCGTTGCAGTTGTTTCTCTGCTTCCAATTACTTTGGTTACTAGTTAATTTCCCAGGAAGGTGATCCCCTTTGTTTACCGAGGCCCTGTCTTGGGTGGAGGCACTACCAACTTTATTATCAAATCATTATTTTCCATAACCCCCCATCCCCAAAACAGAGCTACAGATATATTAAGCATAGGCCCACAAATTCAATTATAGACAATGTTTCAAAGTAGCAAACTCATGCCACAATGTCACTGTATAACATAATAACAAGTTTAACGATAATGAACATAACTTTTTCAGCTTAAACTCCACCGTATAGCAGAGTGACAAACCCAACACGTTACACAGTTAATAAGACTGCACTTTCAGGGGTATAGTGTAGAACAGGGGTCAGCAACCAGTAGATCACAGCCAGGTGACTGGTAGATCGCAGTCTGGGCTTGCTGACCTGCCAGCCAAGTGCATCAAACAGAGTGTAATGCAGAGGGACTACTTGTAAAGTTGGAGCTGTAGTAGGGAGAAAGCGTTGCACAAGCCTATGCCTCCTCTGTAGTGCTGGCTCCTGTCCTATGCGGAGTGATACCAACTGCACGCCACCTCTTATCCCAGGTAGCGGTCACCAGAGTGGTTCCAGAAGTAGAAAAGAAAAGATCTTCAGGTCAGTGTGAAGCAATACACTGGGCATAATAGTTTAGAGCTGCTTTCACATTGATGCACTTCAGTTTACCCACACCACAGGTGCAGTGCAGTATACCTGCACCATTCCTGCAGGTTTGCTGCTCTTAGCCATAGACTTCAGTTATATCCTGCGGGTTTGGTGCACTTTCTGAATGTAGGAGTTTTGACGTGCTTTCAGAAAGTTCAACACACCTGCAAGATATAATAGAAATCTACGGCAAACCGAAACTAACCCAGGACAGTCGCAGATGCAGTGCACTGAACCTGGGGTGCAGGTAAACTGCAGGACACCAGTGTGAAAGTAGCCCTATAGGAGGCTCAGAACAGTAATGGTTAATTTACATTTGCAGTTTGGGGGTGGTAAAACCCCATAGTTAAGACATTAAGAAGTGAATGAGGCCGCTCTGCAAATGCCCTGCGACCTTGTACAGTACAGCATGAAAGGGGTTAAAGCAGGCTGCATTGTGTTGCTTTCACACCACCTGCTTTAACCCCTTGGATCCCGCAGAAGCATGCAGTTGTAGGGCCCTTGTAAAATGGCCTCATTTACTTGAATAGGTCGCATTTGGCAGGTGGTAGCACCCACCAAAAGCAACAGGGGTTTATTTTCTGCTGTGGCATGTGTACATCTTTGGCTGCTGCATCAGCAGCTAAAGGAGGTAGGTATTGGGGTCGGTAAATCCACAAATAAACTGCCGTGTTTTACCACCCCCCGACTTTGTGTGAATGAGCCCTAAGGGTGCCGCATGCAAATAAGGGCTCATTCACAAGTGCAGCAGGCACTGCTGTTCCTCTGAAAAGTGGTCTAAGTGTGTTTGACAGGTGGTGAGAAGGCATTATGTTGCCTCCTCACCACCTGATTTAAACCCATGATTGCCATATAATGCACGTGATTGTGACATGTAGACACTGAAATATTTTGTTTTGGAATTTTGTTTTCGTCCGAAAAATACATTTATTTAGTTGCTCCCGAAATTCATTTTTATTTATTTTGTTTCGTTAAAAAATGCATTCATCGAATTTTAAACTTCTCACCAGGTGGTATTTGACACCAGCAAAACTGCACAAATGTTTCTCCTCCACCTCCGGCAGATGCTGGAGGTGTGGAGAAGAAGAGGGCACATTGCTCCATATTTTTTGGTCCTGCCCCAACTTGACGGACTTCTGGACAGAGGTCCGCCGCATAACGCAAACATTCACGGAATTCCCCATCCTGGAAGAGGCTGCATTCTTCCTCTTGCACCACTCACGGATTCCCATTAAGCAGTATAAAAAATCTATTTTGCGGCATTTGATAAATGCAGCAATATCCTGCATTCCTCTCTATTGGAAACAACGTCCCCCCACCCCTTCCATTGCGCACTGGATTAGGAAAATAGAGGACATTAAGAAAATGGAGGACTTGATTCTCATGTCCCAAAGTAAACAATAAATTTTTAAACGAACCTGGGACAACTGGAATACCTTTATATTCTCGTTGGAAGGACATCGCCAACTATCGTCTTAGTGTTTTGAGCTTTCTTTGACTAGCCCCTTTGGGCATGGACTGTCCCCTTCCCTTCTTTTCTGTTCTTTCACTCCCTCCCCTTTCTGCCTCCCTCCCTTCCTTCTCGCCCCTCCTACCCCCCTTCTCTGGAAAATGTGTAAAATTGGGAATGACGGTCCCCCACCCCCCTGTTGATGGATTGTGATGGAGGGGCCTGGTGTTGGTGTGACCCCGGATCTTGGTACTGTACCTTCTCTGTACTTCAGAATGTTCAGATTGATGGAAGGCAGCTTTACAGTTGCAAGTATACCCACATCAAGTATTGTTCGACTGCCTTTTGTTCTGTATTTCTCTGTTTTACTATGTACCCTGGGCAGGGCAGGACTTAGGGTGGTGGAGGCCCCTGGGCTTGAGTCACTTTCAGGCCCTACCTTCTATACATTACCGTATTTATCGGCGTATAACACGCACCCCAAGTTTAGGAGGGAATTTTAAGGGTAAAAACTTTTAGGAGGGAAGTTTAAGGAAAAAAATGACATTTAAATGCCCATCGATGCAGCCTTATCAGTGTCCATCTGCAGCCTTGCCCATCCATCTGCAGCCTTGTCCAGTGTCATTGTAGCTTTGTCAGTGTAGCCTTCTCATTTGCAGCCTTGTTATTGCAGTCTTGAAATTTAAAAATGGCTCTCGGGTTCTCTCGGCGGCTCTTGGGTCCTCTCGCAGTCCCGAGCGGAGCCGAGAGTAGCCTCACAGTCACGCCCAATCCCTGTGTTATGTCCATCATAGGGCGGGACTGGGCATGACTGTGAGCCGAGCCGAGTACACTCCGCAATGTATCTCTGTGGGGCCCACGTGCCCCCTATTGGGTGGGGCCCATGGGCTTGAGCCCAGTCAAGCCCAATGGTAAGTCCAGCCCTGCCTGTGTCTGTTCTCTGAAATGTACACAGTGCTATGTGTAGAGAGCATACCTGTGTACAGTACATAGGAGGAGAGACTGAAAAATCCCCCTCATCCCTAATTTGTCCCCAGAGTCTCCTTTATTGTACATACAAATCATCCCTCTGCCACTGTACTCCTATACAACATGTAATGACACTGTATGGCATGTGAAGACACTGTACAGCATGTGATGACTCTGTACGGAATGTGATGGCACTGTACGACCTGATGATTCTGCGTGGTATGTGATGTCTCTGTACCGCATGTAATGACTCTGTACGGCACGTGATGTCTCTGTACAGCATGTGATGACTCAGCGTGGCATGTGATGGCACTGTACTGCATGTGATACCACTGTACGACATGAGATGGCTCTGTACAGCATGTGATGGCACTGTACAGCATGTGATGGCACTGTGCGGCATGCAATGGCTCTGTACGGCATGTGATGCCACTGTACGGCATGCAATGGCTCTGTATGGCATGTGATGGCTCTGTACGACATGTGATCCTGTTATACTCTATTTACAATGAAGGATTCATTATTACTATAGGGGTACTAGGTAATGTACCAATTATGGGGGAGCAAAGCTCTGTCCATGTCTGAGGAGCTCTGGGCTTCAGTATGAAAATACAAGTAGATGTGAATGGAAGGTTTCATTGTCTCATATAAAAATCCAGATAATCAATAAAAGGATTCATTCACAATGTTAGCTCTGATTCTATTCATTCTACTATACCAGCAATGCATGGAATGCCTGTGTGCTGTCACATCCATATGTGTATTCTGCTTTACAAATATATTTTCACTCTGGTTGATAGTAATATGTAGAGGACATTTACATACACAGCACTATCAGTGACTTCTCCTACCTAGTCACTGAATGAAGTGCTCTTATCTCTGCTGACTCTTCTGACCATTGAAACATGCTGCAGGAGAGAAGGGAAGGGTGAGGCTCTGTAGCCCTTCCTACAGGTAGCTAAATTTTAACAGAATGGGGACACTTCTGTGAGGGCTGGAAAGATTTTTAGATATCAACAGCTCACATAGAGTAGATGTAAGAAAAAAAAAAGGAAACCCATACTTCTCTTTTAAAGATGTTAGCTGCAAAGGGTGGGCCAATTCAATATTGAATTTTTTATAAGTGGCTAAGATGGGCTATTGGCGCTACCTCCTTAGCCACTTATAAAATCTCATAGCACGAGCTTTTGCGTAAAGCCCGTGCATTTAGGGAGGCAGCAACCTCTTAGTAATTCTTAGGGTGTGCGTCAGCACGTATTCACCTTCCTCATAACTAGTTTCCTATCCATCGTGTCTTTTTCCACAAGCGCGGCTATCTCGTATAAAAACAATTCAATATTGAACCCTACGGACTAAGACTGGAATGCCATTAAAGTTCATGTGCATGTAAAGGCACACGTCCCAATACTTTTGATAATATGGTGTATGTAAACATCTGGAATAAGTAATCATAACTAGAAATAGGAAAAAGTCTCCTCCCATCTTTTCTACAAAGTGGATTGTTCTTTATTACAGGTATATACCTTTGCGCCGCTACAGTATATACCTACACTTTACCTACAGTATCTCACAAAAGTGAGTACACGCCTCACATTTTTGTAAATATTTTATTATATCTTTTCATGTGACAACACTGAAGAACTTACACTTTACTACAATGTAAAGTAATGAGTTTGTATAACAGTGTAAATTTAGCTATTTTTAATTCAGCTAGTATAACAGTGTAAATTTGCTGTCCCCTCAAAATAACTCAACACACAGCCACTGATGTCTAAACCACTGGCAATAAAAGTGAGTACAGTCCTAAGTGAAAATGTCCAAATTGGGCCCAATTAACCATTTTCCCTCCCCGGTGTCATGTAACTCGTTAGGGTTACAAGGTCTCAGGTGTGAATGGGAAGCAGATGTGTTAAATTTGGTGTTATCACTCTCACTCCCTCATACTGGTCACTGGAAGTTCAACATGGCACCCCATGGCAAAGAACTCTCAGAGGATCTGAAAGAAAATAATTGTTACTCTATATAAAGATGGCCTAGGCTATAAGATTGCCAAGACCCTGAAACTGAGCTGCAGCACAGTGGACAAGACCATACAGTGGTTTAACAGGACAGGTTCCACTCAGAACAGGCCTCACCATTGTCGACCAAAGAAGTTAAGTGCAGGTGCACAGCATCATATCTGATGAGACCAAGATAAACTTATTTGGTTCAGATGGTGTCAAGCGTGTGTGGCGGCAACCAGGTGAGAATTACAAAGTTTGTCTTGCCTACAGTTATGTATGGTGGTGGGAGTGTCATGGTCTGGGGTGCATGAAGGCTGCCGACACTGGGGAGTTACAGTTCATTGAGGGAACCATGAATGTCAACGTGTACTGTGATGTACTGAAGCAGAGCATGATCCCCTCTCTTCAGAGACTGGGCCGCAGTATTCCAACATGATAACGACCCCAAGCACTCCTCCAAGACGACCACTGCCTTGCTAAAGAAGCTGAGGGTAAAGGCGATGGACTGGCCAAGCATGTCTCCAGACCTAAACCCTATTGAGCATCTGTGGGACATCCGCAACTGGAAGATGGAAAGCGCAAGGGCTCTAATATCCACCAGCTCTGTGATGTTGTCATGGAGGAGTGGAAGAGGACTCCAGTGGCAACCTGTGAAGCTTTGGTGAATTCCATGCCCAAGAGGGTTAAACCGGTGCTGGAAAATAATGGTGGCTACACAAAATATTTACACTTTGGGCCCGGTTTGTACATTTTCACTTAGGGGTGTACTCACTTTTGTTGGACATTAATGGCTGTGTGTGGAGTTATTTTGAGGGGACAGCAAATTTACACTGTTATACAAGCTGTACACTA
Source organism: Lithobates pipiens (assembly GCF_037356315.1). Classification (NCBI taxonomy): domain Eukaryota; kingdom Metazoa; phylum Chordata; class Amphibia; order Anura; family Ranidae; genus Lithobates; species Lithobates pipiens. Next base: position 22,246,090 of record NW_027507718.1, on the reverse strand, counting down.
CATTACATTGTAGCAAAGTGTCATTTATTCAGTGTTGTCACATGAATTTACCAAAATAAGAGGGGTGTACTCACTTTTGTGAGATACTGTATGTGGTTCCTCCAGGGGCCTCTTTGTTACTCCAGTGGCCTGTAATAGGAGGAGGGCTGTTCTGCCTGAGTCAACAGCCCTTTTTAGGGAACTCTGCGCCCATACTAACCATGTGACATTGTTGTGGAAAGAGGTTCTCTGCTCATGTTTGAAGACATTGTTGCTTAAATGGAACTGTCTACATCTGTCGTTACTCCATGTGTACTATACATTTTTATATTTCTCATGTTTGTTATAGGTCTCTCAAAAGTATACCTTTGAGAAAGCAGTCTTGTTAGCTGTGAAAGATGTTGGGGTTGCCACTTTACAATACAATAGGCTGAAGAACTTATGTTCAATATTCTTACATGTGTTATGATTATATACAGTAACATTGGGGCATGGATTTGCTACTTTAAACTTGCTTTTTGGGAACCTATGCTCAATATATCTACATGTGTGATTATTGCAAATAGTAACAGCAAAATAGTTTGGAGGAACAAAGATATCCTTATATGGGACTGGGATTTTTTGTATTTTACATATGTTAATTGATTTTATATATGTAACATAATAAATCAATGTAAAAGCTATACTATTATGGCTGAGTTTTCTGTTATGGTGCTTTAAAAACCCATATTCTGGGTTGGGTTATAGTGTAATAATCTATAGCTTGGAGACAGTAAATACCGAATCAAACATATACTGTATGTGGAGTAAAAGCCTTCTGTTGTTGTCCCTTTTTTTTTGTCCATAGTTACAGTGTAGACACAGGCTGAATGTTAACAAAGAAATGCCTACACTGGCATGGACTTGTGATAAGAGTCCTCAAAGTACAGAAGAACAAAAGGCAGTAGTAATATATTATATGCAAAGGTGTGTAAAAAAAAGTCCATTAAAAGAGAAGTCGAGCCTGAGCTCATTCGGCTGAGCTTCTCCTATGGGACACAGGAGTGCAATTCGTTTTTGCACTCCTGTGACCCATTTTAACCACTTCAATACCAGGCACTTAAACACCTTCCTGCCCAGACCAATTTTGAGCTTTCAGCGCTGTCGCACTTTGAATGACAATTGCGCGGTCATGCTACACTGTACCCAAATGAAATTTTTATCATTTTTTTCCCACAAATAGAGCTTTCTTTTGGTGGTATTTGATCACCTCTGTGGTTTTTATTTTTTGCTAAACAAATAAAAAAATACCGAAAATTTTGAAAAAAAAAATGTTTTTTTTGTTTCAGTTTCAAAACTTTGTAAATAAGTACGTTTTCTCCTTCACTGATGGGCACTGATGGGGCTACACTGATGGGCACTGATAAGGCGGCACTAATGGGCACCAATGATGTGGCACCAATGAAGTGGCACTGATGAGGTGGCATTGATGGACACTGATATGTGGCACTGAAAGGCGGCACTGATAGGCGGCACTGATGGGCGACACGGAAGGGCGACACGGATGGACACTGATAGGTGGCACAAATTGGCACTGATAGCTGGAACGGATTGGCATGGATGGGCGGCACAGATGGGCATGGATAGGCGGCACAGATGGGCATGGATAGGCAGCACAGATGGGCATGGGTGGGCACTGATAGGCGGCACAGGTGGGCACTGATAGGCAGCACAGGTGGGCACTCATAGGCGGCACAGGTGGGCACACATAGGCGGCACAGGTGGGCACTCATAGGCGGCACAGTTGGGCACTCATAGGCGGCATTGGTGTTATACTGTACTAATGGATGCCAATCAGTGCCAAACAATAATGCATGCCAATCAGTGATGCCCATTGTGGGCACTGATTGGCATCCATTATGGGCACTGATTGGCATCCATTGTGCTGACTGGCATCCCTGGTGGTCTAGGGAGGATTACCTTTTTCTGGGCATCCCTGGTGGTCTGGTGGCGTCCCTGGTGGTCCAGTGTGGGCATCCTCGGGGGGGCTGTGCTGATAATCGATCAGCACAGACCTCCCCTGTCAGAGGAGCAGCCGATCGGCTCTCCTCTACTCGCGTCTGACAGACGCGAGTGAGGAAAAGCCGATCACTGGCTCTTCCCATTTACACTGTGATCAGCCGTGATTGGACACGGCTGATCACGTGGTAAAGAGTCTCCGTCGGAGACTCTTTACCGAGATCGTAGTTGCCGGGTGTCAGACTGACCCCCCGCAACAACGATCGCCACGATGTGCGCCCCCGGGGGCGCGCAGCGGCTCATAATCCTGATCACGTCATATGACATCCGGTCAGGATTATGCAACCACTTTGCCACCGTCAATTCCCTATAGGGCGGGCGGCAAGTGGTTAAGCAGAGAGCAGTCTGAAGTCGGCTGTCTGCTGATGTCACATGGATCAGTCCAGGCAACGCATCATCCTGACTCTGGGAGTCTGGATTGGGCAGGTGCCTGGATTGCCGACCGTCAGCTGTCAAATGACGGCCAGGCAGCGCGGCTCTTGTGGCGGGAGGGCGTCATATGACGTCCTCCCATTTAAACCGGGAATGCGCGCGATCGTGCGCGCGCATCCCTGTTTCTTCGGTGGCGGCGTTTCACCGAGACACTGCTCGCCACTGAGGGGGGTGAACAGCCATTGGGTATGGCTGTTTACCATGTGATCGGCCGTGATAAAGTCACGGCCGATCACAGATGGTCACACCCCCACTGTGCACGGCATGTGCGTACGATCGGGAGCGCGCTTCGCGTGCACGTCGGTGGCGGTGTGTTCCCAGGAACACTGCTTGTCACCGACGCTGGTAAACAGCCACTGGCCAGCTGTTTACCCACATGATCGGCTGTGATCGTTTCACAGCCGGTCACTTAATGTAAACAAACCGTGGTAACGAGATGTTACCGGGTTCTCCTCCTCACATACCGATCGTGTGTGAGGAGGAGATTGTGTTAACATCTGGTTACCGCTTACAGTGTACACACCAATCACACTGATTGCCCCCCCAATAAAGAGGACCTGTCACCACCCATCATAGTACCTGTCACTCACAGTCCATTCGAGTACCTGTCACAGTCCATCCGAGTACCTGTCACAGCCCATCAGAGTACCTGTCACAGTCCATCAGAGTATCTGAGTACCTGTCACAGCCCATCAGAGTACCCGAGTACCTGTCACAGTCCATCAGAGTACCCGAGTACCTGTCACAGTCCATCTGAGTACCTGAGTACCTGTCACAGCCCATCAGAGTACCCTAGTACCTGCCACAGCTCATCAGAGTACCCGTGTACCTGTCACAGCCCATCAGAGTACCCAAGTACCTGTCACAGTTCATCTGAGTACCCGAGTACCTGTCACAGTCCATCTGAGTACCCGAGTAGCTGTCACAGCCCATATGAGTACCTATCACCGCCCTTCAGAGTACCTGAATACCTGTCACCAGGCCATCAGAGAACCTGTCACCAGGCCATCAGAGTACCCAAGTACCTGTCACCAGGTCATCAGAGTACCCGAGTACCTGTCACCAGGCCATTAGAGTACCCGAGTACCTGTCCCCAGGCCATCAGAGTACCCGAGTACCTGTCACCAGGCCATCAGAGTACCTGAGTACCTGTCACCAGGCCATCAGAGTACCCGAGTACCTGTCACCAGGCCATCAGAGTACCCGAGTACATGTCACGAGGCCATCAGAGTACTCAAGTACCTGTCATCAGCCCATCAGCGTACCCGAGTACCTATCTGCAGCCCATCAGAGTACCTGAGTACCTATTTGCAGCCCATGCCTCATAGAATATACATTGGGGTGTTTGCTTTCCAAAATGGGGTCATTTTGTGGGTAAATCCATTGTCCTGGTGCTCCTGGACCTTCAAAAGTGTGATGGGTAGGAATGAAATGAGATGCATCATGTATGCACCTAGAACGCCTGAAGGTACTACTTCAATGTTCGGCCTCTCTATGTGAACAAGCTGTGTAAAAGTATCACACATGTGGTATCGCCATACTCGGGAGGAGTAGCAGAATGTGTTTTAGGCTGTAATTTTTGCTATATACATGCTATGTGTTAGAAACATCTTATAAATTGACAACTTTGTGTAAAAAAAAAAGAGTTTTAATTTTTTTCCACATTTTCCAAAAACTTCTGGAAAAAAATGAACCGTTCAAAAGACTCATTATGCCTCGTAGATTATACATTGGGGTGTTAGCTTTCCAAAATGGGGTCATTTTGTGGGCAATTCCATTGTCCTGGTGCTCCAGGGCCTTCAAAAGTGTAGGTGTTTGTGAAATGAGAGGTGTCATTTTTGCTTGCAGAACGCCTGAAAGTGCCATTTCAATGTTGTGGCCAGGCTGAGTAAAAGTCTCACACATGTGGTATCGCCATACTTGAGAAGAGTAGCAGAATGTATTTTGGGGTGTAATTTGTTGTATGCATATGCTGTGTGTGAGAAATAACCTGATAATATGACATTTTTGTAAAAAATAAAATAAAAAAAATCTTAATTTTTCAAAGAATTGTGGGAAAAAATGACAACTTAAAAAAACTCACCATGCTACTTACTTAATGCCTTGGAATGTCTACTTTCTAAAAGGGGTAATTTGAGGGGTATTTGTAGTTTCCTGACTTGTTAATGTCTCAAGAATTGAGATATGCCTGATGTACTGAAGGGGTGATCAAATGTGATCAATTTTCAGTAGACTCTATAACTTTCACAAAGACCAAATAATATACACTAATTTGGGTTATTTTTACCAAAGCTATGTAGCAGGATACATTTTGGCCAAAATTTATGAAGAAAAATTACTAATTAGCAAAATTTTATGACGTAAACAAAAAAACTGCAATTTTTCACAGCATTTATGTATTTTTTTATTTATAGCACAAAAAATAAAAAACCCACTAGTGATTAAATACCACTAAAATAAAGCTCTATTTGTGTGTAAAAAAGGACGCAAGTTTCATATGAGTACAGTGTTGCATGACTGAGTAATTGTCATTCAAACTGTGAGAGCGCTGAAAGCTGAAAATTGGTCTGGTCAGGAAGGGGGTGTAAGTGCCCTGTATTGAGGTGGTTAACTAATAATCACGCTGTACCCAAACAAAATTGATGTCCTTTTTTTCCCCACAAACAGAGCTTTCTTTTGGTGGTATTTGATCACCTCTGCAGTTTTATTTTTTCGCTATAAACAAAAAAAAGTCTGTCAATTTTGAAAAAAACAAAAAAAACTATATTTTTTACTTTTTGCTATAATAAATATCCCCAAATTTGTTTTAAAAAAACAAGTTTCTTCCTCAGTTTAAGCCGATATGTATTCTTCTACATATTTTTGGTTAAAAAAAAAAAATAAAAATAAAATCGCAATAAGCGTATATTGATTGGTTTGTACAAAAGTTATAGGGTCTGCAAAATAGGGGATAGATTTATGGCATTTTTATTATTCTTTTTTTTTTACTAGTAATGATGGTGATCAGCGATTTTTTGTGGGACTGCAACATTGCAGCGGACAAATCGGACACTTTTGACCCATTTTTGGGACCAGTGACATTTATACAGCGATCAGAGCTAAAACTAGCCACTGATTGCTGTAGAAATGTCATTGGCAGGAAGGGGTTAACACTAGGGGCAATCAAGGGGTTAAATGTGTGTCTTAGGCCCCTTTCACACTGGGGCGGTTTTCAGGCACTACAGCGCTAATAATAGCACCTGTGTAGCGCCTGAAAAAACCGGCCCCTTTCACCCCAGTGTGAAAGCTGGAGCGCTAGTAGGACGGTGAAAAAGGTCCTGCTAGCCACATCTTTGGAGCGGTGAAAGGAGCGGTGTATTCACCGCTCCTAAACCGCTCCTACCCATTGAAATCAGTGGGGCAGCGCGGCTATACCGCTGGCAAAGTGCCACTGCAGCGGCGCTTTGCGGGTGGTTTTAACCTTTTTTTAAAAACCGCCCCGCTAGCGGCCACATACTGCCACTAAAACGACGGTCGACTCCAGCACCGCCCCAGTGTGAAAGGGGCCTTATTGTGTGTTCCTAATTGTGGGGGAATAAAACTGCCTGGAGGAGACCGATCGCTGTTCATAACCAGTATTAACAGCAGATCTGTCTCCTCACTCCTGACAGAACGGAGATCTCCGTTCTGTCTCTCTGAGGAGGGATCGCGGGTGCCTAATGGACATCGCGGCTGCCAGACACATGCATACTGTCACTAGTGCAGTACAGCGTTATCATATAACGGGTGTGCCGGTGATCAGGGACACTGACTGGTGATAGTATGTAAAAAAAAAAGGAAAAAAGTTTTCAGTTTTTCTTTTTTATTACATTTCTTTTTTTTTTATGATTTTTTTTTTTACACTGTAATCACATGGTATAGGTTGGCTTTGATTGGTCCTGTCTGTACTTTGTGATCACTATGACCAGACACAGCTAGAAACACAATTGTACACAATGGATAGCAAGAAAGGAAGCCATCCATTGTTTACAATTGTCATGTTGTGATCTGCTGTGATTGCTCAAAGCGATCACATGGTACCGGCAGCGGCCAGTGCACTGATCAGTTATCAGCTGTGTCATATGACGTTCACCCGGATCAGAGAAAGTATTGCCCGGCAGTCATTTTGCTATAGGCTGGATGGGAACTAGTTAAGAAATAAATTGTGAAAGTACCATAAAATCTGAATCTCTGTATCAATCAATTGCTAAAAAGAATTGTACATATATTTTGAAAAACAAACTCTATAGCAATCCATGTGCTTGGGAACCTTAATAAAGAAAGAATAAAATTGCCTTTAAAAAAAAAAAAAAATTATTCCTTTTCCTTTATATTCTGTGAATTCCTATTCCACAAAGTGCAACGGTGCTTCAGCCAGTAACAAATAAAGTGCACCAGTGCTCACACCCCACTCACACCCCACTGAGTAACTCACCATAAGTACCTTTTAGTAAAAAAAAGGTCTCTCAGGTGAGTATTTTCAAGTCAACAGTGAAACCTTCATATACATATACAGTACAATGCTTTAGTTGATTCCTCCCGTAAATGTCAGGACCGTGCAAGGAAATATAAATCACAAAGAAGGGGCCTCATCCCGCAAAACCATAAAGTATACTAATTGAAACAAACATATAACACAATTCCACTCCAATCCAGTACCACACATTTTGGGCACTAAGAGATAAAAGCTTATTCCTGTAGAGGGAGTGCTGCGACCTCACACTGCTATCCTTGAGGCTGGCGTGTGTTCCTCAAACCCAGAAGCCAGAAACAGAACTGACGTTGCATACAGCAACCACGCCCTGACATGTTTCATCCAAAAGAGAGATCCTCAGGAGGCATTACTGTACTGATACTATACACACATTAAATAGTCATCAACCCTTCATAGAGCACTCCCACCCAGCAGCGTGGTCATTAGTTCGAATCCCACCCACAACACTACCTGCACAGAGGTTGCATGTTCTCCCTGTGCCTGCATGGGTTTTCTCCAAGTACCCCAGCTTCCTCCCACTTTCCAAAGACATGCTGATATGTTAATTAACTCCTGTCTAAATTGGCTTGTGTATATATGAATATTAGTTAGGGACCTTAGACTTAGCAGGGACTGATGTGAATGTACAATATATATGTAAAGCGCTGCATAAATTGACACACTATATAAGTACCTATAATAAATAAATGAAATAAACTAACCCTCAATTTTCTATATACCGTATATACTCGAGTATAAGCCGAGATTTTCAGCCTCTTTTTTGAGGCTGAAAGTGCCCCCCTCGGCTTATACTCGAGTCATCGCTGTCTGCCTGCTCGATCAGCGTATCGAGCAGACAGACAGCGGCCATTCTAACATTCAAACGCCGCGCCTCCGCCTCCGCCTTCGCCTGTGATAGGCGGAACACTGAATTTCCCAGCAGCCTGTGTTCCGCCTATCACGGGCATCGTCTCATCCTCGTACTACGGACGAGGATGAGACGATGCCCGTGATAGGCGGAACACAGGCTGCTGGGAAATTGAGTGTTCCGCCTATCACGGACATCCGATAGGCGGAACAGCAGTCAGTGGGAAATTGAGTGTTCCGCCTATCACCGACGGAGGCGCGGCTTTTGAATCCTAGAATGGCCGCCGACGAAGAGCTGAAGGACGGAGGCTCGGCTCGGGACGGGACGGGCCGGGCCGGGACGCAGGCTGGACGGGACGCAGGCTGGACGGGACGCAGGCTGGACGGGACGCAGGCTGGACGGACACAGGCTGGACGGACACAGGCAGGCTGGACACAGGTAGGCTGCACGGACACACACACACACACACACACACACACACACACACACACACACACACACACACACACGGATGCATGGACACACACACACACACACACACACACACGGATGCATGGACACACACACACACACACACGGATGCATGGACACACACACAGGGATGGATGGACCCACAGGGATGGACGGACACACAGGGATGGACAGGCATGTCTCACCCTCGGCTTATACACGAGTCAATAATTTTTTCCAGTTTTTTGGGGGTAAATTGGGGGCCTCGGCTTATATTCGGGTCGGCCTATACTCAAGTATATACGGTAAACGTTCTATATAGAATAGTAGTGGCTATTACAAAGTAACAGCATGTGCATTACTGCAAGTATTATTATTAAAAAAAACACTGGATTTACTCTTACTATATACCCAGACTTTAAAACAAAGGGTTGGCTGTTATTGTATACCCAATCTTTCCATAAAATATCCACCCATGAGCCATACATAAACGTAGGTATGGGGTATATAAAGTGTATCTATTTTCCAGGGTTACCTTTAAGAAAAACATAAAAAAAATATCAAATATATAGATGCATGACCAAAAGAAATGTTCTTCTTTAAATGATATCAATTAATTATAAACAATAAAATCAAGTGCATACATTTTCTAAAAGTACCTCAATGCACATCAAATTTGAAAACACATATAATAAATGGGAAATATCTGTTGTTATTGTATACCCAATCTTTCCATAAAATATCCTCCCATGAGCCATACATAAACTTACATAATGGGTATTAAAAGTGCATCAATTTTCCAGGGGTACCTTTAAAATTAAATTAAAAAAAACACATATCTAATATATAGATGCATGACCAAAATAATTTTTGTTCTTTAAATTATATCAATTAAATATAAATAATAAAATCAAGTGCATACGTTTTCTAAAAGTACCTCAATGCACATCAAATTTGAAAACACACATACCAAATTTGAAATATCTACTGTTATTGTATACCCAATCTTTCCATAAAATATCCACCCATGAGCCATACATAACCTTAGATAAAGGGTATATAAACTGCATAAATTTTGCAGGGGTAACTTTAAACAAAAAAAAAAAAAACATATCAAATATATAGATCCATGACCAAAACGCACATAAAATTTGAAAACACACATACCGAATGGGAAATATCTGCTGTTATTGTATACCCAATCTTTCCATAAAAAATCTGTCCATAAGCCATACCTAAACATGTATAAAGGGGACACAAAATGCATTCATCTTCCAGGGGTACATTTTCCCAAAAAATGCACATTAAATTTACAAACGCATGACCAAAAAATTGTTTTAAAATTACGAAGTGTATCAATTAATATAAAATATAAGAATATATTCAAAAGTGAGCTAAGATGACATGGTGACATGATGATGCCATGATGTCATCTTAGCTCACTTTTGAATATATATCCGGGGAAGAGTTTAGGTGACGTCTGTCTTAAAGTTCTAACTGCATGTTATGTAAGTGTATAGACTGATTTGATGATTTTTTTTTTGTTTGTTTTCTTCTTTATTTGCTTTTTTGTTACTATGCTTAATATTATAAAATACATTTGATGGACATGATTGCAAATAAATTTTTTGTACTCTACAGAGTGGTAATAAATGTCTAAGGAAGACATCGTTCTGAAAAAGCTTGAAATGCACTAGATACCCTTTTGTCTGAACAAACCTTGTAGTCAGAGTTTAATCATTGTGTGGTTTTGAAAACCAGCGACTGGAAATACTACTAATGACTATTGATGGATATGTGACAATGTAAACTTACCCATGTACATTGTTTTTATGATTTAAGGATGTTGTGAATTATATTTTGATATTTTATTGAAAGATACTTTTTCATCTTGATATGAGAAAAAAATAAAAATGTTAACTTTTAACTTATAAGTAGTTGTGTGGTTGACTCAAAAAAAATCCCACTTAAGAGGTCAAAATTCATGTATCCTTTTTCTTTACTAATCTCTTCAGTTTAGCTTTTAATTTATTACTAGGATCTCCTGTTAACTGCTTGTATGTATCATCCACCCCTAACAATCTCTTCATCTCCTGGTCATAATCCTCCTTCTTTAATACAATAATTCCACTGGCTTTATCTGCTGGGCAGATAACAATATGCTTTCTTCTCCAAAACACTCACCTTTTCCATACATTTTTTGAATCCCCCTTTAATTCTATAATCTCCTTTATGTCTTTCACAACCATTCTTGCAAAGAGATTTACAAACTGATGTCCAGAAGACTAAGGCCGACTATACACGGAGCAAATTTCTTTCTTACAACCACGGGTTGCAAGAAAAGAAATTTGCTGGATTCCCCTTTCAACACAGATAGTGTTGATGCAGGAATCCCTCCTGCCGGGCCATTGCCTTCTCCTGGCGGAGGCGGGTTGGGTAAGCCGTGCCTGCCGGGAAAAGACAGTGATTATCACTAGCAACTATAGCAGCCACTGCGATAATTGCAAGAGAATCCGGCAGGCTGGTTGTACCCCAGTTCATCGATTGATCAACTACATTCAGCCTCCTATTAATGGTCGGAATCTCAGTTGGTTCCTGCTAAACAGGCTGAGATTCTAACCGCATATAGCCTTAGGATAGAATTCTTTTTCAACCCAATATGCATATATTTTGATTCCTCCTTTCACCTAGGTCTGTTTCCTCTCTCTTCAAATAAATTTTTTAATATTAAATTTATTTAAAAATCTTTTAAGATCTATGTATGTTTCGAATGTATCTATATTTTTATTGGGTGCATACATTAAACCTTTGTCTAAAACCATCAATTCATCTTTAGTTAATTTAACACCATTTAGTTAAAAATCCCCTTCCCAATAACTATTTTGTTCCCCCCTTCATCCGCATAGTCTGTTTATTCAATGCTTTATGACATTTTGGGTGGTTAATACTGGGATTTGCATGTGTCTTTCCAGCTCATCTGTCCCCCACCCCCCCTCCCCATTTCTGTGGTGGTCTCTGATTCTTCCTAAAATATCTTTGTCTTGGGATTCTCCCATTATTTTTATATAATTGTTGATTCTTATAGCCTCTCATCTCTAATCCTTTTCCCGGACTATCCTGAGGCAGATGCTTAAATCTATTGTTTATAGGGAATTTATATCCATTTTTTCCTGATGTTCCATTCTATTAGATTCCGGAGGGTTAGGGACGATGGGTTTTCTGGGAATATCTCTCCTTTCTCTTGTTTCTCTCTGCTACCTATTATCCCTTTCCTTATATCCTTACATGGATATGTTTATGGGAGGAATCAACTGCAATGTATATGGATGTGAAGGTTTCCCCGCTGGCTTGAAAATACTCACCTTAAAGAGCTGACAGACCTTTTATACTAAAAAGTCCTTTATTTCTGGGGAGTTACCCAAACCAGTGGGATGTGAGTAGGGATGAGCTTCGTGTTCGAGTCGAACATATGTTCGACTCGAACATCGGCTGTTCGCCCGTTCGGCGAATTCCGAACGTTATGGGCCTTTCGCGCCAAATTCGTGTGGCGCTCACGGCCCACAGTGCATTGCAGTGCATTGCTGGCTCATGATTGGCCAAGCATGCACTGTGACCCCGCATGCTTGGCCAATCACAGCGCCGGCAGCGAGGAGAGCCATGATTGGCCACAGGCAGGATGCCTGTGGCCAATCATAGCTCAGGCTGTGTAGTACACGCCCCACACTATATAAGGCCTCCAGCGCGGCGGCCTTGTGTAGTGTGTTGGCGTCTAAAGCAGTTAGTGGGTGTTCTGTGTACCTTCAACACAGTATACACTGATCGTTATCGGCCGATTTTTCATTCTTGCTCTTCTGTAGTGGTTGTTGTCTGCGTGCCCTGACCGCAGTATACACCGCTATATTCACCTATATAGCTAGCGATATATCTTTCTTTTATAATAGAGCTTGCAGTCAGTGTTAGGAGCTTGTGCGTGCGGTCTGCATGCTCTGAACCCAGTACACACCACTATATCCACCTATATAGCAAACTATCTTGCTCGTTTTAAATAGAGCTTGCAGTCAGCGGTAGGAGCTTGTGCGTGCTGTCTGCGTGCTCTGAACCCAGTATACACCGCTATATCCACCTACATAGCTCTTCTCTATTTGAGCCATCTGCCATCTGCAGGAGTTATTGGAAGTTGTGTGTGCCTCCAGCACAATATACACTACCCAATTGCTGTTTTTCCCAACTCCCTTCAGGCCATTACCATGTCTGGAAGGCCAGCAAGGAGAGGCAGACAGGCGCGAGCCGATAAAAGAGGGCAAGCAGGCTCTGTTTCTAGAGACAACAGTGCTGGTCGTGGACGCGGTGCATCGTCATCATCAGCACGTGGCCATGGGACACGCTTGTCCTTCTTTTCGGCAGCTGAACATGTTGAGCCGCAACATGCCAACGACTTGGTAGAGTGGATGACCAAGCCCTCTTCATCCTTCTCATCCTCTCTCACCCAGTCTCAGGGTACTAGCAAAGCAGCTGCCAACGCATCGTCTTCCCTCCTCTCAATGTCATCATCAGTGACTCCTTCCCTAGACCCACCACGTCCTCCTGAGGAGTCTCCTGAACTCTTTGAGCACAGTGTTGGGTACATGCTCCAGGAGGATGCCCAGTGTTTTGTAGGCTCTGATGATGATACTCAGCTAGAGGAAGGCAGTAGCGTGAATGCAGAGAGAGGGGATGCTCAAGAAGGACAGCAATCTGGCAGTCATGTTCCACAAGCTGCAGCATATTGCCAGGTTTGCTCCAGCGATGAAGAGGGAGGGGATGATGAGGGCACTGACTCCACGTGGGTGCCTGGTAGGAGAGAGGAGGAGGAGGCACATGTCCAACGAGCCAGCTTAGGGGCAGTACACGGACTGAATCACACTGCAGAGCTCCGCCTGTGCAGGGCGCTGCCTCTGTGCGTTATTCTAAAAGTTCTTTGGTGTGGGCCTTTTTTGAGACGAGTGCATCAGATCGCACCGCTGCTATTTGCAACATATGTCTCAAGCGTATCTCGCGTGGCCAAAACATCAGCCGCTTGGGCACCACATGCTTGACCAGACATATGTTGACCTGCCATGCAGCTCGTTGGCAAGCGTACCTCAAAGACCCACACAGCGACAACAAAGAACAAAGCGGACCTCTCCTTGCTCCTCATCAGCTGGGATCTCCAACCCCACTAGACCTTCAGTCCTCTCTGAAACCTGCTCAGAGAATAATGAAGGTGTAGAATTAGGTGTGTCACAGCCAAGTGCTTCTGGGCACTCTGCTAGCAGTACACCCACGTCCGATTATAGCAGGCAAATGTCCCTGCCCCAGCTGCTGGACCGACGAAAGAAGTTCACTCCCAGCCATCCACATGCCCAGCGGTTGAATGCTAGCTTGGCTAAATTGCTAGCACTCCAACTGCTGCCTTTTCAGTTGGTAGACTCGGCCCCCTTCCGTGAGTTTGTACAATGTGCGGTTCCTCAGTGGCAGGTCCCCAAACGCCGCTTTTTGTCACGGAAGGCGATTCCGGCTCTCTACCGGCATGTGGAAGGCAATGTCCTTGCCTTGCTGGACAGGGCGGTCAGCGGTAAGGTGCATATTACCACTGACTCATGGCCCAGCAGGCATGGACAGGGACGTTACCTGTCTTTCACGGCCCATTGGGTCACTCTTCTGGCAGCTGGGAAGGATGCAGGACAAGGTGCAGTAGCGTTGGAGGTTATTCCGCCACCACGCCTCCAAAATGCTACTATTGGTTGTGACACACCTCTCTCCTCCACTCCCTCCTCTTCTTCTTCCTCCATGGCCTCTTTCAGTGCTCTGTCCTCAGAACCAGAGGTGCTCCGTAGGCGTTCCAGGGGCTACGCAAGTACGCAGGCAAAACGATGTCATGCCGTGCTTGCGCTGGTTTGTTTGGGGGACAGGAGCCACACTGGGGCAGATGTTTTGTCAGCTCTGCAGGGGCAGGCCGAGAGGTGGTTGACGCCACGCCAGCTTAAGCCAGGAATGGTGGTTTGCGACAATGGCACCAACCTCCTCTCCGCCCTTCGACATGGACAACTGACCCATGTGCCCTGTGTAGCTCACATCCTTAACCTGGTGGTGCAGCGGTTCTTGGGCAGGTACCCGGGCTTACAGGATGTCCTGAAGCAGGCCAGGAAAGTCTGTGTGCATTTCCGCCAATCATTTAATGCCTGTGCTCGGCTGGTTGAGCTCCAAAAGTAATTGAACCTGCCCAAGAACCGCCTTATATGTGACATGCCCACCAGGTGGAACTCAACGTTGGCCATGCTGCAGCGGCTGCAAATGCAGCAGAGGTTCATCAATGAGTACCTGTGCGACTACGGCACCAGGACAGGGTCAGGGAAGCTCGGTTTTTTTTCTCACCACGCCAGTGGGGCATGATCAGGGATGCATGCACTGTCCTGTCACCATTTGAGGAGGCCACAAGGATGGTGAGCAGTGACAGTGCATGCATCAGTGACACTGTACCTCTTGTCCACCTCTTGGAGCATACGCTGCGGGAATAATGGACAGGGCACTTGACGCAGAACAGAGGCAGGAAGAGGAGGACTTCCTTGCCTCTCAAGGCCCCCTTTATCCAGACAGTGTTCCTGCTGTGCCACCCATCACACAGGAAGAGGATGAGGAGGAGGAAGAGGAGGAGGAGGATGATTGTGTCAGCATGGAGGTGGAGGCTGGCACTCAGCATCAGCAGCAGCAGCAGTCTTGTAGGGATGATTTACAGTCCCAAGAAACCCGTGGACTTGTATGTGGCTGGGAGGAGGTAGCTGCGGATCATGTTGTCCTTAGTGACCCAGAGGACTTTGGACCAAATGCCTCAGCTAACCTTCGCTGCATGGCCTCCCTGATCCTGCAAAGCCTGCGGAAGGATCCTCGTATTCTTCGGATCAAGGGGAGGGACCATTACTGGCTGGCCACTCTCCTTGATCCACGGTACAAGGGTAAGGTTGCCGACCTTATCTTGCCATCGCAGAGGGAGCAGAGGATGAGACACCTCCGGGAGGCCTTGCAGAAAGGTCTGTGCAACGCGTTCCCAGAGACTGGGAGGTTACAAACTCCTGGTCCTGGACAACGTGTTGCTAAGGCATCGGTCAGAATGAGCGGTGGAGAAGGTGGCCGTCTGACCGATGCTTTCAGACAATTTTTTAGTCCGCAGCCCCAAGGTATGATCGGTTCCAGCAACCATCGCCAGCGTCTGATTTACATGGTGCAGGAATACCTAGGGGCAAGGTCAGACTTGGACACCTTTCCCACCGAAAATCCTCTGGCTTACTGGGTCTTGAGGATGGATCACTGGCTAGAGCTTGCACAGTATGCAATTGAGCTACTGGCCTGTCCTGCATCCAGCGTTCTTTCGGAACGCACCTTCAGTGCTGCTGGTGGCTTTGTTACCGATCACAGGGTGCGCCTCTCCACTGAATCAGTTTATCAACTGACCTTCATCAAGATGAATCAGTCTTGGATCACCCACAGCTACCAAGCACCGGAAGCTGATGTAACCAAATAATTTTTTTTGAAATATCACATCCCTTCAAGACTGCCTATGCTGATACTGAGTGATTGTCCTGTTATGTTGATTGTCTATCCTCTTCCTCCTCCGCTGATATGTTGGAAGAACATTTCTGGTTCTGGGTGATGCCATCAGCCCAATTTTTCTGCCCCTATTTAACAGGGGCGTTTAATTACAATTTTTGATGCAATGCCTTGCAGCAGGGCTAATTCCTGCACTACAACTAGAGTATATGGGAGAGGTTGCAGTGTGGTGGCACCAGCACCAGTGCCTAAGGCCCAATTTTTCTGCCCCTGTTTAACAGGGGCATTTAATTACAATTTTTGATGCAATGCTTTGCAGCAGGGCTAATTCCTGCACTAAAACTAGAGTATATGGGAGAGGTTGCAGTGTCGTGGCACCAGCACCAGTGCCATCAGCCCAATTTTTCAGCCCCTGTTTAAAAGGGACATGTAATTACAATTCTTGATATAATATTTCGCAGGAGGGCCCGTTCCTGTGCCCACCCAGAGTAACTGTGAGGACTTACAGTGTTGTGGCACCAGCACCACAACCACCAAAGGTGAATTTTTCTACCACTGTTCAACAATGGCATGTAATTACAATTCTTGATATAATCGTTCACAGCAGGGCGCTCCAGCGCCCACCAAGAGTCACTTTGAGGGCTTACAATGTTGTGGCAAAACCAACACCTTGTTCCGCCATTTCTGCAGAGCATATAGGGCAGGCCCCTACTTTCAAACATCCAATTTACAAACATCTCCTACTTGCAAACGGAGGGAGACAACAGCAAGTGAGATGAAAAAAGATGGACGACAAAACAAATTATACAGGGGTGATAACCCTTCCCTGTTTTCCAAAAAGCTTAAAAATAGTTTTTTTGACTGGAGCTACACTTTAAAAATGTACCAGTTGAAAATTACAAACAGATTCAACTTAAAACAACAAACCTACACAGTCCCAGTCTTGTTTGCATCGCCTGTATACTGCTGTTCTGAGTATATAGGGCCTGGGGGCCACACGCATTTCCTTTTTTTCTTCCCTTTTTTTTTTTTTTATTATTTTATAAACATATAATACAACATAGAAGTGGGATACAAAAGAAAAGGGGAGGGAGGGAAAAGGGGAACCAACATCAAACCTATTACCGAGTTCACAGGAGGGACAGGGTCATAAAAAACATTGTGCATGGCTCATCCATAACATCTCCAATACCGAAACGTGTTTGGGAGCCTAAATCCCTTCAGTTCCCCCATCTCCGGCTCTCATCAGAACCTCGATACCCCGGTAGAGACCCAGTACCAAGGCAGAGACCATTAAGAATAGGGGAAGGGGTCCTGACAGGGAAGACTAAGAGAGGGAGGAGAGGGGGGTGAGGTGAGGGGGGGGAAAGGAGAGGGATGGGGAAGAAGAGGGGGGGGGGAAAAGAGGGAGGGGAGAGATGAAGGGGGGGGGGGGAGGGGGGGATTTCTGGTTGATTCAGGACTGCCCTACCCCCCCATGCAGTATATATCGCCGAACATATTACAAGGTTCTCAAAAGTACCCCTTCGGGCGAGAAAATAAATTGGTGCCAGGGTGCCCATGTTTTCCTAAATCTTTCCTGCTGTTGCCTCCCCGTAAGCACCAGGTCCTCCAGTCTACTAATTTCCTCCACCTTACGAACCCAGGACGCCACCGATGGAGGGGCCTCGCTTTTCCAGTGGAGCGGTATACATGCTCTTGCGGCATTCACCAATGGACATAAAATGGATTTTTTGTACTTTTTAATGGACATGGCGTTCATGTGCAGGAGGAAAAAGGCCGGGTCATTGGGGACATTATACTCCGTAAATTTTTGAGTAACGGTCCTCACAGTGGACCAAAAGTGAGACAACTTCGAGCATGCCCAAAATACATGCAACAAAGTGCCCTGTTCCAGTCCGCATCTCCAACAAAGCGCAGAGGTGGTCGGATAGAAAGAATGCAAAACCTGTGGAGTTAAGTACCATCTCGTCAAGATTTTATAGTTCGTTTCCTGTATAGTAGTACAGATGGTAGATTTCAGGGCCAATGCTACAATGTTGTGAATCTGGGTCGGAGTAAACGTACAGTTCAAGTCCCTCTCCCATTTTGTCATGAAGGTCAAGTGAGCATTATCCCCGGGTGTGATAAGGAGATTATACATTGTGGACAACGTTCTTGGAAGCACCCCGTTACCAGAGCAACATTCCTCAAAGGCAGTCAACGGTCCATCAAATCGGAGGGGGAATGAAAGGGTTCGAAGAAAGTGTCTAAGTTGGACAGCAGTCCAGAAAGCTAATTTATAAGGTCCCGATGTATTACAGAGCACCTCTATGGACGGCCAATCCCCATCTATCCGGAAACATCGTGCTTGTGTGCGCCCGCTACTGGACATAACCTGCAGAAGATGGGGGTCCATCCCAGGGGAGAATTGTGGGTTCCCCATAATAGGAAATAGCGGGGAGTTAGGCGTGGAAAGCAACCCCTTTGAGCAAATCTGTGACCCCACCCGTAGCGTCGTCCCTATCAAGGGATGCCTCTTCATGTAGGCTGGGAGGTGTCTATAACACCAGGTAGCCCCTGTTAATGGCACCCGGACCAAGGCCTGCTCCAACCGGATCCAAAGCTTCAGATCCCGGTGCCTGCACCAGTCTACAATTCTACCGAGGTGTACCGCCTGATAGTATTTCTTTACATCAGGAACGGCAAGGCCGCCGAAGGGTTTGGGCATGGAGAGTAAATTCCGGGCCAATCTCTGCTTCCTATATGCCCAAATAAAGCCAGTAAATAAACCGTGAACCTGTCGAAAATATGATGTGGGTACCGAAATAGGGAGTGCCTGCAGCAAATATAAAAATTTGGGCAGGATGCACATCTTAAGCAGGTTACACCTGCCAAACCATGAATGAAGGCCTTTGTTCCAGGATTCCAGAAGAGTCCTGGTTCTGATCAGTAGGGGAGGGAAATTGAGTTTAAAGACGTGATTTAGATTTGCCGGGACAAAAGTCCCCAGATACGACAGTGCCGTGGGCGTCCATTTAAAATTAAAGCTGGACCGAAGCCCCTGTATGGTCGCTTGCGACAGTGCCACTCCCATGGCTTCTGATTTAGTGTAGTTAATCTTTAGATTAGAGACTTGCCCGTATTCCTCGAATTCCCGGAGGAGATTCGGGAGGGATATCGCTGGATTGGAGAGGGAGAAAAGCAAGTCATCCGCATACGCAGAGACCTTGAAGTGAGCATCACCCACAACTATGCCTTGGATATCGGGGTTGTTCCTAACTCTACATAAAAAGGGCTCCAAGGAAAGGGCAAAAAGAAGCGGCGACAACGGGCAGCCCTGCCTGGTTCCATTTTTAATCAGCAGGGGCTCCGATAGTATCCCGTTCACCTTAATTTGTGCCGTCGGAGTAGCATATAATTGGGCTATCCACCTAAGCATTTTCTCACCTAAGCCTATGTGGTGGAGGACAGTGGACATATACTCCCAGTTAACCCTGTCGAAGGCTTTTTCAGCGTCTGTATTAAGGAAAATAGAAGGAATAGGACCCTGGTTCGCAACGTGGATCAGATTCAATACCTTGATTGTACTGTCTCTGGCTTCCCTCGTGGGAATGAAGCCCACCTGATCCTAATGGACTAGGGACTGCACATGTCTGGCCAATCGTGTTGCTATTATCTTGGTAAATAATTTAAGATCCGTATTTAACAATGAGATGGGTCTGTAGCTACTACAGGCCAAGGGGTCTTTGCCTTCTTTAGGGATGACCGTAATATGAGCCCGAGTAGTATCAGTGACAAAGGTGGCCGTGTTCCCTATGTCATTAAAAAAGGTCACCATACGAGGGCTAAGGATGGGGAATAACGTCTTATAATACGGGAGGGTGAAGCCATCCGGTCCAGGCACCCTCCCAGGTTTAACCGTGTTAAGCACCGACTCCAACTCCTCAGGGGTTATCGGGGCCTCTAACTCAGCTACACTGTCAGGTGATAGTTTGGGAGTCTGACTAGAACTCACATACGCCTCCATCAGAGGTCGTCCTCCCGGGAGGGGTGGTAGATTGTAAAGGGTATTGTAGAAGTTTTTGAATGCAGCCGCTATCTGGTGCGGGAGGCCGACATCCACATTCGCTTCCGACCTGATTCGAGGGACATAGGTCTGTGTCTTGGTGTCTCGGACCGCCCGCGCCAGACTGCGCCCGCACTTATTACCCGATTCATAAGCCATAAGTCTGCATTTTTGTAACGCCGCCTTGGCTTTATAGCCAAGGAGGTCATTGACCTGGCTTCGAATAGAGGAAAGTTCAGCCTCCACGGATGGATCCAGGGAGACCTTGTGTTTTGACTCCAGAACCTGGAGTTTGGCCAGAAGTGAGTCCAACTGTTTCCCAGTCTCTTTTTTGATGCGCGAGCCGTGTTTAATCAGGACACCCCGAATAACCGTTTTGTGTGCTTCCCACACCACCCCCGGGGAGGAGTCAGCCGTCGTGTTCGTCTGAAAGTAAAGAGTAAGCTCCCTAGTCACCTCTTCCAGTATCTCAGGTCGCTGTAGTAAGCTGTCATTAAGACGCCAAAAACGTGTCCGTCGGGAAGAAGTGGCAGACAGCTTGTAAGTCAGCATAATGGGGGCATGATCCGACCATGTCTTTTGACCTATAGAGGAGGCCCTGACCGCATGTAATTGGCTATGTGGTATAAGAAAATAATCAATTCTTGTGTAAATTTTGTGAGGCGGAGAGTAGAAGGTATAGTCCCTGTCACCCGGATGCTGTAAACGCCAGATATCGACTAATTGTGACTCATGGAGACACGCGATGATACGCTTACGGGCACTAATAGATAAAGAGGACGAGCCCGCCGAGGTATCCACGTGGGGGGCCAGGGGTACATTCCAGTCTCCACCCAGGATCAGTTGGCCCACCTGGAAGGCAATCAGCTTGGTCAAAAGACGCCGCACAAACACGTCCTGGCCCTCGTTAGGGGCGTAGACATTCGCTAGTGTCACCCGTGCACCTCCCACCAGTCCTTTAAGAAAGACATAACGTCCTTCCAGGTCTATCTCGGAATCCGTGAGAGTCCAAGGTACATTACAGGAGATAAGAATAGAGGCACCACGAGATTTAGTTTTATTAGTGGAGTGGTACATCAAAGGAAAGAATCTATTCTTGAGGACCGGTAATCGATCCTCTTTAAAGTGAGTTTCCTGGATATAAGCTATATCAATTTTCGCCCTTTTTAGGTCATGCATTAACATACGGCGTTTCTCCGGGGTGTTAAGCCCTTTCGCGTTTAAGGAGTATAGTGACAGGCTGTCCATCCTCAACCAGAAGGGAGAAGAGACCGGGAAGGAAAAGAAGGGAGGGGGGGAAGAGGGAGGGGAGAGAAGAGAAGGGGGGGGTTAAGAGTGGGAAAGGGAAAGACTCACAGTAGGGTGTCCCTTAAGTCTAAAAAAGAGAAAGAAAGAAAAAAAAAAAAAAAAAAAAAAAAAGGGGGGAATGCTGTCAAGAAAGGTATAGGAAGGAAAGGATAGGACAGCAAGGGACACGATGGGGTTAATAAAATAAAAAAAAAAAAAAAAAAAAAAAAAAACCAAAAACCCCCTAAAGACAAGCCAAATGCTTGCGTGGCACGTCCCTACCAAAAATGGCAGAGAACGTGCCGGCCTATGTGGGGAAGCGACCTGGAACAGCCAAGGAGTGTGAGCCCTCGACTCCCCCCGACCTCACTGAACCCGGGGAGCTGTACGAGCGTGGGTCGTCAACAGCCACACACTCCCCCCATCCCACCCCCCCACCCCAAAAGGGGTCAACGGGGGGTGGGAGGGGAGGACACACACCAAGAGCTGCCGCGAAGTCCATGCCCCCGAAACAGCCAACCCCATCCCCTATAAAAGGGGGGGCACGTGGCCCCGGGGTTAATCGCATCAGGGCCAACCGAGGCAACGTCCCCGGTCTCCTCTCAATCCCCCAGCGGGTAGGGGAGGCGGGCCACATGTAGCAGTGTGGCAGGTATCAGGTGCAAAGCACCCTTATGTACACCCGCCACTCCGCCCAATAGGGCATATGGCCCGGCAACAATTCCCCCCAGTCATATAAATCACAGCATGCAGCATGCCCCAGGTGTGTATAGGTATATAACCAGAGCCCCCAGAAATTCATGCAAGCAAGATTAAAACAGAAAAATCAAACATAACATAAGAGCAAAAGGAATGCAACCCTAACAGCCAGGCGGCCATGGTAGCATCAGCAACATAACATCAGCGTCCCCCACCAACCGGGGGGTCGGGTGCACTACCCCAGCCAGAACAGGGGGGAGAAGAGCATGAGTAACCCTCTCCCCACCATCCCAGGAGGGCAGCATCCCCACCCCGGGTATCCCACACAAACAGGAAAAGAGTCAAGGCGACCCCTCAGAGGAATCGCAAAACCAGCATCCGGAGCGGCACCTCAGTCACATGTAGTCCGGCAGGCCCCCGAAGCGCCGGAGGCGTGAAGGATAACATCCCGCATTCATGGTGGGCCCCCATAGGGCAGTGCCCGGGGCCAAAAGAAATAATTGGAAAAAGGAAATGCACAACAAAATAAAATAACATGAAACAAGGGGAGGGGGGGGGGGATGGACAAGAAGGGAACCCAACCCAACCTCCCGGGAAGCCACTCCAAGTCAGCCGGCACCATATGGCGGAGTATTTATAAATCCCCATCAGATTCCCCAGGACTCCCCGGGCAAGTAAATCAGCAATAGAAAAAAAAAATACATTAGCCCACCCCACCACCCCATAGAGGTCCGCCACCTTTACCAGTCTATGGAGCAGTCAAGGAGGGTCGCCTCTCCGGTCATCAGCATACGGGGCCCAAAGGGGTAGAGCAAAACCGGGTGGGAGACAGCAGGAGCATAACAGAAGTCAGAGTGGTAGAGTTCTATAGGCCCATCTCACGATTCACGCGCTCCCTCCCTCCGGCGTGGGTGCTCGGGATCCGCGGCGGCGTCTCTGAGGCCTCGGCGGGGCCGACCTCCATGAGGACTGCGACCCGGACCTTCCCCCCGTTGGAGGGAGAAACATCAGCCAGTTCGGGAGAGGAACAGGATCAGCGTCCAGGAAGGTAAATAGAGCCGGGAGATCGCCTGGGGAACGGAGGTGAAACGACTGCTGATCTCTCCTGAAGATCACCGCTAGTGGGTACCCCCAACGGTAAGTGACCCCCCGCCGGCGGGCAGCCTCCAACACAGGGCGGAGCATGGCTCTTCTCTGTAGGGTAGCTCTGGAAACATCAGGTAGAATTTTAACAGACGCCCCATCAAAGTCCACATCACCTGCCTCCCACGCTCTACGCAAGATCAGTTCCTTGTGGGAGTAGTGGTGGAGACGGCAGATAACATCTCGCGGTCTATTAATGTCCTGCGACCGTGGCCCCAGAGCCCTATGTATCCTGTCAAATTCCAGGGTCTGCGGTAGCGGGGAGCCAGGCAGCATGTGGAAGATGGCGGTGGCCATGACGGCCAAATCCTCAGATCCGGTCACCTCCGGGATACCTCGCAGACGGAGATTATTTCGCCTGCACCTGTCTTCAATTTCTTCCTGATGGAGCTGAAGCAGGGTAGCGGCATCAATATGGGCTTCCTGCAATCTCTCCAGCGCACTAACTCTAGATTCCAAGTCCGTCGCTGTGTTTTCCCCCGCCACCAGGCGCTCCGTGATGGAGCTCAGTTCACCTCTCACCTCCTGCAGCTCCTTGCGGTGCTGTGTCTCCAGGCGACCAATAAGAGTTTCGATATCCGTCCGGGTAGGGAGTGCTCTAAGAAGTGCCCACAGCTCCGCATTTCCCTCGGTACCCGCCACAGACACTAGCGGGGGTGTAGTACATGTCCGCAGGGCAGACGGGACATCAGAGAGCGAGTCCGCACCAAGCGAAACAGCCGGCGATGACGGGCCACTCTCCGGGACTTCCTCTCCCTCTGCACGTGCGGTCGCCATCTCAGGGGCAGCGTGAGTCAGCTGTGGCTGTGTCAGAAATTGGGTAATCGACCCGCCGGACTCCCGCGGTCTAGCCTGACTGGGCTTCCCCTTCGTCTTTTGCTTCCTTACAGGCATACCACGGTCAGGCGGTAGGCGAGGAGATCAACGTAGGCTCCGATAGCCGGGAGGAGGACGGGAGCTCAGATAGCACACAACCTCACTCCGCCATGTCCAGGCCACGCCCCCTCCTTCCTTTTTTTAATATGGGTACGGGGTTCCCCTTAATATGCGTACAAGACCCAAAGGGGCTGGTAATGGGCAGGGAGCGCTACCCATGCCATTTTTCTCAATGATTTTCAACCATATTGCAGGAACCAGATCTAACATTAAAACCGCAAGCAGTTTTAAATGATGTTATTTCTGTTAAATATCATTTTGTGCAGGGACTGTTCTAAACACGGCAAACACGTGGCACTTCACAGGCATACTACAGACACCCCCCAGGCACGATATTTAAAGGAATATTTCACTTTTTTTTTTCACTTTAATCGTCATTAACCACTTTCAGACCGGACCATTTTGCTGGTCAATGACCAGAGGTCTTTTTACAATTTGGCACTGCGCTGCTTTAACTGGTAATTGCGCGGTCATGCAATGTTGTACCCAAACAAAATTTGCTTCCTTTTTTCCCACAAATAGAGCTTTCTTTTAAAGGTATTTGACTGACTCTGCGATTTTTATTTTTTGCGATATAAACGTAAAAAGACCGAAAATTTAGAAAAAACATGATATTTTCTACTTTTTGTTATTAGAAAAATCCAATAAACTCAATTCTAGTCATACATTTAGGCCAAAATGTATTCAGCCACATGTCTTTGGTAAAAAAAAAAGTCAATAACTGTATATTTATTGGTTTGCGCAAAAGTTGTCACATCTACAAACTAAGGTACATTTTCTGGAATTTACGCAGCTTTTAGTTTATGACTGCCTATCTCATTTCTTGAGGTGCTAAAATGGCAGAGCAGTACAAAACCCCCCAAATGACCCCATTTTGGAAAGTAGACACCCTAAGGAAATTGATAAGAGGCATGTTGAGCCCATTGAATATTTTTTTTTTTTTACCTCAAGCGATTGAATAATGAGAATTTTTTTTTTTTTTTACACAAAGTTGTCACTAAATGATATATTGCTCACACATGCCATGGTTATATGTGGAATTGTACCCCAAAATACATTCTGCTGCTTCTCCTGAGTACGAGGATACCACATGTGGTCGACTTTTTGGAAGCCTAGTCGTGTACGGGGCCCCGAAAGCCAAGCACCGCCTTCAGGATTTCTAAGGGCATAAATTTGTAATTTCACTCCTCATTACCTATCACAGTTTTGAAGGCCATAAAATGCCAAGATGGCACAAAACCCCCACAAATGACCCCATTTTAGAAAGTAGACACCCCAAGCTATTTGCTGAGAGGCATGTTGAGTCCATGGAATATTTTATATTTTGCCACAAGTTGCGGGAAAATTACAAACTTTTTTTTTTTCATAAAGTTGTCACTAAATGATATATTGCTCACACATGCCATGGGCATATGTGAAATGACACCCCAAAATAAATTCTGCTGCTTCTCCGGAGTACGGGGATACCACATGTGTGGGATTTTTTGGGAGCCTAGCTGCGTACGGGGCCCCAAAAGCCAAGCACCGCCTTCAGGCTTTCTAAGGGCGTAAATGTTTGATTTCACTCCTCACCACCTATTACAGTTTTGAAGGCCATAAAATGCCAAGATGGCACAAAACCCCCACAAATGACCCCATTTTAGAAAGTAGACCCAAAAGGTCTCACACTTGTGGTGTCCCCGTGTAATTTCACATATAACCATGGCATGTTTGAGTGATATATCAACTTTGTGCAAAAAAAAAAAAAAAATAATAATAATAATGTCTTTTTTCCGCAACTTTTGTCAAAATATAAAATATTCCATGGACTCGACATGCCTCTCAGCAAATAGCTTGGGGTGTCTACTTTCTAAAATGGGGTCATTTGGGGAGGTTTTGAACTGTCCTGGCATTTTATGCACAACATTTAGAAGCTTATGTCACACATCACCCACTCTTCTAACCACTTGAAGAAAAAGCCCTTTCTGAACTTTTTGTTTACATGAAAAAATATTTTTTTTTGCAAGAAAATTACTTTGAACCCCCAAACATTAAGTATTTTTTTTAAAGGAAAGGCCCTACACATTAAAATGGTGGGTGTTTAATTTTTTTTTTTCACACAGTATTTGCGCAGCGATTTTTAAAACGCATTTTTTGGGGAAAAAACACACTTTTTTTTAAATTTTAATGCACTAAAAATCACTATATTGCCTAAATGTTTGGTGAAATAAAAAATATGATCTTATGCTGAGTACATGGATACCAAACACGACATGCTTTAAAATTGCGCAGAAACGTGCAGCGGCGACAAACTACATACATTTTTAAAAGCCTTTAAATGCCTTTACAGGTGACCACTTTAGATTTACGGAGGAGGTCTACTGCTAAAATTGGTACCCTCGATCTGACCTTCGCGGTGATACCTCACATGCATGGTGCAATTGCTGTTTACATGTGACACCAGACCGACGCTTGCGTTCGACGTTGCGCCTTACCAGGGGGGGCAGGGGTGTTTTTTTTTTATTACTATTTATTTTGCTTTTTTATTTTATTTTTAAACTTTTCCTTTCATTTATATATATTTTTTTATAATTTTTATTGTTATCTCAGGGAATGTAAATATCCCCTATGATTGCAATAGGTAATGACAGGTACTCTTTTTTGAAAAGATGAGGGTCTATCAGACCCTAGATCTCTCCTCTGTCCTCAAAGCATCTGACCACACCAAGATCGGTGTGATAAAATGCTTTCCCAATTTCCCAATGGCGCTGTTTACATCCCGCAAAATCTAAGTCATGAAATGCTCGTAGCTTCCGGTTTATTAGGCCATAGAGATGATTGGAGCCATTCTGGTCTCTGATCAGCTCTATGGTCAGCTGGCGGAACCACCGGCTGCATTCTCAGGTTCCCTGTTGGGACAGGAGAGCCTGAGAAAACCATGGAAGATGGTGCGGGGGGAGGGGGACATTCCCTCCCACTGCTTGTAAAAGTAGTCTAGAGGCTAATTAGCCACTAGGATTGCTTTTACATAAAAGCTGACCGCTGGCTGAAAAGAATGATACCAAGATGATACCTAAACCTGCAGGCTTACTGCATTTGGTTGGGGAAGGTGAGGTGGAGCACCGTCTGGATACAGAAGGGCTCTGATGATATCCTCCTGGAATTTAAGGAAGGATCCAGTCCGTCCTGAAGCTTTGTGTAGCACATAAGCATTCAGCATAGCCAATTGGAATAAATAAACAGACACTTTTTTGTGTCCCACACTATCTTGCCAGCGCTTCCTATGTAGTCAGGGCAGTTCTCCGGCTCTACGTGACCATCTTTACCCTCATAAACCATAAAACTACGTGTATAGCCTGTGGCCCTGTCACAGAGCTTATACACCTTGACCCCGTATCTGGAACGCTTGTTGGGAATGTATTGTTTGAATGACAAGCAACCAGAAAACTTAATCAGCGACTCATCAACGCAGACAACTTGATGGGGAGTAAACAAGTCTGGAAAACGTTGGTTGAAGTGGTTTATGATGGGCCGAATTTTGTAGAGCCGATCGTATGCAGGGTCTCCACGAGGACGGCAGAGTTCATTGTCGCTGAAGTGCATGAACCGCAAAACCTGCTCGTATCGTGCCCTGGACATGGAAGCAGAGAACACGCGCATATGGTGAATTGGGTCAGTGGACCAATATGACCGCAACTCACTCTTTTTGGTTATGCCCATGTTGAGGGAGAGGCCCAGAAAGATCTTAAATTCGGAAATCGTAATTGGTTTCCATTGTCTGGCAAGGGCGGACTGGGGAACAGTGGCGATGTGTTGACCAGCATACAAATTGCTTTGGTCCACAATAGATCTATAGAGATCTTCGGTGAAAAACAGTGAGTAAAAATCAAGTGTCGTAAAATCAACTGTTTCCACGTTAATGCCAGGTTGGCCAGTGAATGGGGGAAATACGGGTTCTGCAGAAGTGGTGGGTACCCAATCAGGATTGGCGAATTCTGCAGGAAGGGCACTATGGGTATGACGGGCCTGTCTTTGTCTTCGTCTTGGTGGCAGCGGGACACTACTTGTGCTTGCCACCTCGCCAGCTTGAACTGCACTTATGGGACTTGCCACATCACCACATGCTACTGCAGTGCTGCATGTACATCCAGGGTGTACTAGGGCGCTGGTGCTTGCCAGTTCACCAGAAGGATGAGCGGCTCTAGTACGTCTCTGCTCCATACGAGGGACCTGCGGTTCCTGCACCTGAACAACAGAAAAAATTCGGGATCGGGTACACCTGCCCTTAACAGGGACCTCATCTCCGTCGCCAGAGCTATCTGTCATGGAGCCGCTGTCCTCTACAGGATCGTATTCTGAACCTGAATCTGACAGATGAGTGACGTCCTCTTCACTATCTGTCATGCTCAGAAACGTGTAGGCCTCTTCACTAGTGTACCTTCGCTTTGCCATTTTGGGCTCTAAATTTAGGGGTACACTAGTGAGACTCACAGGTAAAAAAGCACCTAGGCTGTCAGCGACTGTATCAAAATGCTACAAAAAAAACTGTTAGCGATCGCAGGGATCAGGCCTGACTCTGCGAACGCTGCAGTTATGTGTGTTGTGTTTTGTAAGTGACAGTGATCGATCGATGCTGCACTTGGGTGAGCTGGGCTGGGCTTGGCGGAGGGGCTAAACGCAGGTGCTAGCAGGTATCTGGGCTGATCCCGCTAACAATGCGTTTTGGGAAACCTAAACTGCTGGCGACGCTAATATAGATCTGATCAGATACTATATTACTAAGGGAGGTGTATGCTTTGCGTGTGGGTGTTAGCCGTACTGGCACTAACCTGACGCTGCCTGGGGCGACGCAGACCTTATCTGACCCTCAAACTTTTATCACCCGCCGGGTGATCAGGGGGTTAAACCTTTATTAGGTAATAAATAGCGGGTGCCCTGAAACTATAAAAAAATAACTAACCAACCAGAGTCACCTGTAACAGTTATATGGTGATCACTGGTGAAAGGGTTAACTAGGGGGCTATATGCGGTAGTATATGGGGGTCCCGGGCGCTATAAAAAGCTGCGGCGAACCTAAATACCTACCTGCCTAACTAGCGTCACCTGTGACACTAATACAGCGATCAGAAAAACGATCGCTTATTAGTGACACTGGCGACGGGGGGTGATCACGGGGTTAAACCTTTATTGGGGGGTTAGGGGGGTACCCTAGAGCTAAAGGGGGCTAACCCTAACTGCCCTAACAGTTATTGCAGTCACAAATGACACCAATGCAATAATAAAAAATAAAAAAATGCAATTGGTGTCACTGTGACTGGGGGTGCAGGGGTGATTGGGGGGGTGATCGGAGGGTGAAGGGGGGGTGAAAGTGTGCCTGGCGTGTTCTACTGTGTAGTGTAGTGTTAGGTGCAACTCACAGATCCTCTCTCCTCGGTGCCGGAACAAAAAAGACCGACACGAGGAGAGATTACATCACTTCCTCTGCCTGTGTTTACATTACAGGAGAGGAAGTGATGTAATGCTGCCATTTCATTCGTCAGGAGCGATCGCAAGGGGGTGGCCATGAATGAATGGCCGCCCCCTCATCCCGGATTGCTCCTGCACAGAATCAGACCGCCGCTGGCACCGGGGGGGGGGGGGGGCCCGATCGGCCCCCCTCCCGCAGGAAGGCATGGACGTACCTATACGCCAATATGCCTGCCCGTGCCATTCTGTCGACGTACATCGTCGTGCGGCGGTCGGCAACTGGTTAAAATCAGTGCTCCCTTTAAAACGGCCATTTTTAAAAACATTTTAGGCATTGACCCATGTCCCCTGGGGCAGGAGCCAGGTCCCCAAACCCTTTTTAGGACAGCATCTTGCATATTAGCCGTTAAAATTAGCACTTTTAATTTAGAACGTTCGAGTCCCATAGACTTCAATGGGGTTCTAAAGTTCGTACGAATTTGGGGTCCGTTCGAAAGTTCTGGTGCGAACCGAACCGGGGGGTGTTCGGCTCATCCCTAGATGCGAGTACTGGAGAGCATTATTTGTTACTGACTGAAGCTTTGTGGCACTTTGTGGAATAGGTATTCACAGAAGATAAAAGAAAAGTACTCACGTTTTTTTGGAAAAAACAAAACAAATGGCCAAGTGACTAGACCACCTGTGCCCAATGCCCACACTGTGCCCACCACCAAATTGTGAGATTATTGTGTGCAAATGCAAACTAGTAGAGCTTTGAGTGCAATAGGGGGAATTTGTATGCAAAAAATTGCTAACGGCCAACATACTAAGTACTAGGGCAATAATGAATGAATAAATGCAATAGATGGAAGGGGCAGGCTACTCTCTCTGGGTTATTTATGAATACATGCAATGAATGTAGAAGTCTACTGGGGGCAATAATGAATGAATGCAATGAAATGGAGCAGTCTATGGGAGCAAACAATTACTGCAATGGAGGAACACCGCCACTGACAGCGACAATTATACTATCATGTTTGATTTTTCTCCTTCTCCCTCCTTCCCTCTTTGTGCTGTTAGGTTGGATCTTTCTGGACTCCCAATCATGTCTGCTTTAACCCGGCCTATGCCACCACTGCCACCAATACCTTTGCCTGATGCCTTCCTTAAATCAAGTAAACTGTACCAAACATAAGATCAGCTGTCAGCCTACAGGCAGAAGTACTGCCTGCCTGTTGCAACTCCTCCTGAAGCATTGCCTTGGCTTTATATCACAGTAAGCAAATCAAGAAATGATCTGCTCTAGTGAGTTTAGGTTGATTCTCCTCTCCCTGGACTCCCAGTCATGCTGCTTTGACCAGCCTCAGCCTGTTTAACCACTGTTGCCAACGTCTTGCCATCCATCAAGTTTACTGCGCCAAACACAAGGTCTGCTGTCTGCCTACAAGTATAAGTCTAACCTGGTGCAACTCCTCTTGAGTCCTGAAGCCTTCTGCTATCTGCCAACACTACAAGCATAAGTACCTCTTGCCTGCCTGCTGAAACTCCCGTCCTGAAGCCTTCCCTACTAGAGTGCCCCCACTCTGGCTGAAGGAGCACAGGGCCACCTTTGGACAGCGGCATTATCAACCAGGGGGGTTGGGGGGAGGGGCTGTTAGGTGCACTAGCAGATTTAAGTATGCTAACAAAGCCAAACTCCAGCTAATACTTTATTTAATTATGTTTCCTTTTGAGATAACTGTTTTACATAAATAAATATAAATAAATAAAGCTGATCAATGTAAGAACCCCTGTCAGTCACCCCATGCTACTGTATGTACCGTTGTATGTAGTGGTCACATTCCAGTAGATTAGTAGGTAAACCTGTTTGTTGAAAAAGAGTTTATATGCAGCTCTTGTTATTTTAACTCTGTCTTTTCTGGCCTGGAATTCTATAGCTAGTTTTAGCTTAGGGCTCTATAACAAACATAGGCTAGAGCCAGTTAAGACATCCGACTCCACTTCTGGTAGTTAGAGGTCTGGTTGCATGTCAGATTAGAAACTACTAGATAGAAACTAAAGTGCATAGTAGATAGGCTAACTGAGTTTTAGTGCCACTCCACAGTTTCTGAGTGTGAGAAGCTGCATTCCAGACTTGTTGGACAACTGGTTGGGTTGGGTAATCTCCCCATCATCGCTGATCTTGCCTTCAAGTCTCTGTCACAAAGACAGACTCCATATTTTGGTTATCCTCGGGGGCCGCTGTAATTGGACTTTGCTACAACATTCATCTAAAAATATCTCTATTAATATATTCAAACAGGATTCCTATTAAGCCCTATTCTGATAATACCTGTTAGTACAAGTTTAGAGCACTATCCTGTTTTGGGAGGGTAATTTCTTATAATCCCCAAAAAGAGAGCTACAGATGTATTACACATACTGTATCTCAGTACACCCCTGACATTTTTGTTAATATTTTATTATACCCTTTCATGTGACAACACTGTTGAAGTTACACTTTGCTACAATGTAAAGCAGTGTTTCTCAACCTTTTTACCTTGGAGGAACACCTGGCAAAAAGTTGAGATCTTGAGAAACCCCTGAAAAAATGTTCACATCTACAACTCTCGGAACATTGGTATGATCAACGAGCTGTTGATAACAAAAATTATTTGTAGAAATAGCATTAAATAAAAGAATGAATCATAAAAACCTACCTATTTAATGTGAAACCTGTGCTTTCTTTTCCTGCAGAGCTGATCCATTCAGGGAACATTACATGGGACAGGGGACATTATATGGGACAGGGGACATTACGTGCGGCAGGACACATTACATGGGTCAGAGCAATTTACATGGGACAGGGGACATTACATGGGGCAGAGCATGAGCACATTACATGGGACAGGGGAAATTACATGGGGCAGGGGAAATTACATGGGGCAGGGGACATTACATGGGACAGGGGAAATTACATGGGGCAGGGGACATTACATGGGACAAGGCACATTACATGGGGCAGAGCACATTACAGGGGACATTACATGGGACAGGGGACATTACATGGGGCAGGAGACATGACAGGAGACATTACATGGGACAAGGCACATTACATGGGGCAGAGCACATTACAGGGGACATTACATGAGGCAGGACACATTACATGGGGCAGAGCACATTACATGGGACATTACATGGGACAGGGGACATGATAGGGGACATTACATAGAGTAGAGCACATTACATGGGACAGGGCACATGGCAGGGGAAATTTCATGGGATAGGGAACATGACGAGGGACATTACATGGGACAGTGGACATTACATGGGACAGGGGAATTACATGGGACAGGGGGCAGGGAACTTTATATGGGGCAGAGCACATTACATGGGGCAGGGGACATTACATGGGATAGGGGACATGACAGGGGACATGACAGGGGACAGAGCACATTACATGGCACAGGGCTAATGACAGAGGACATAACAAGGAACAGGAGACATGACAGGGGGCATTACATGGGACAGGGCACGTGACAGGGGACATTACATGGGACAGGGCACATGACAGGGGACATTACATGGGACAGGGGACATGACAGGGGACATTGCATGGGACAGGGCACATGACAGGGGACATTACACGGGACAGGGCACATGACAGGGGACATTACACGGGACAGGGGACATTACATGGGGCAGGGGATATGACAGTGGACATTACATCGGGCAGAGCACATTACATTGGACAGGGCACATGACAGGGCACATGGCATGGGACATTATATGGGGCAGAGCACATGACATGGGACAGGGAACATGACAGGGGACATTATATGGGACAGGGAACATTACATGGGGCAGGGTACATGACAGGGGACAGTTCATGGGACAGGGCACATGACAAAGGACATTACATGGGACAGGGCACATGACAGGGGACATTAAATGGGACAGGGGACATGACAGGGGACATTACATGGGACAGGGCACATGACAGGGGACATTACATGGGACAGGGGACATGAGAGTGGACATTATATGGGGCAGGGCACTTT
The DNA here is from genome assembly GCF_037356315.1 of Lithobates pipiens. Taxonomy (NCBI): domain Eukaryota; kingdom Metazoa; phylum Chordata; class Amphibia; order Anura; family Ranidae; genus Lithobates; species Lithobates pipiens. The sequence goes on along the minus strand of NW_027507718.1, from coordinate 22,212,671 downwards.
ACATGGGGCAGAGCACATTGCATGGGGCAGAGCACATGACAGGGGACATTACATGGGGCAGAGCAGCTTACATGGGACAAGGCATATGACAGGGGACATTACATGGGACAGGGCACATTACATGGGGCAGAGCACATGACAGGGGATATTACATGGGGCAGGGCACATGACAGGGGACATTATATGGAACAGGGCACATGACAGGGGCATTACATGGGACAGGGCACATGACAGGGGACATTACATGGGACAGATCACATGACAGGAGACAGGCCACATGACAGGGGACATTACATGGGACATGGGGCAGGGCACATTACATGGGGTAGGGGACATTACATGGGACAGGGCACATGACAGGGGACATGACACGGGGCAGAGCACATGACAGGGGACATTACATGGGACTGGGGACATGACAGTGGACATTACATGCGACAGGGCACTTTACATGGGGCAAAGCACATTGCATGGGGCAGAGCATATGACAGTGGACATTACATGGGGCAGAGCAGATTACATGGGACAGGGCATATGACAGGGGACATTACATGGGACAGGGGGCAGGGGACTTTATATGGGGCAGAGCACATTACATGGGGCAGGGGACATTACATGGGATAGGGGACATGACAGGGGACATGACAGGGGACAGAGCACATTACATGGCACAGGGCTAATGACAGAGGACATAACAAGGGACAGGAGACATGACAGGGGGCATTACATGGGACAGGGCACGTGACAGGGGACATTACATGGGACAGGGGACATGACAGGGGACATTACATGGGACAGGGCACATGACAGGGGACATTACATGGGACAGGGCACATGACAGGGGACATTACACGGGACAGGGGACATTACATGGGGCAGGGGATATGACAGTGGACATTACATGGGACAGGGCACATTACATGGGGCAGAGCACATGACAGGGGACATTACATCGGGCAGAGCACATTACATTGGACAGGGCACATGACAGGGCACATGGCAGGGGACATTATATGGGGCAGAGCACATGGCAGGAGACAGGCCACATGACAGGGCACATTACATGGGGTAGGGGACATTACATGGGACAGGGCACATGACAGGGGACATGACACGGAGCAGAGCACATGACAGGGGACATTACATGGGACAGGGGACATGACAGTGGACATTACATGCGACAGGGCACTTTACATGGGGCAAAGCACATTGCATGGGGCAGAGCATATGACAGTGGACAGGGGCGGGCTGGGCCGGGGGGCAGGGTGGAAATCTCCCCCCAGGCCGTCTAACTTTTAATCAAAACAGGCTGTTTGCTGACATATTTTTCTTTTTTTTTTCTTTTGAGGAAGTCGGCCGCTGATTGGCTGTGTTGCTGCTGCGCTGCATTCTGGGAGTTGTAGTCTGGTCGGTAGAGACTGGAGGGAACTGAGCAGCGAAGCAGGTAACTTCTATTCCCGGCAGGGAGACCCATCACTTCACAGGGGGGCCGGTCAGCCAACTTCAAGCTATCATTCTCCTGCTGCTGTGTTAACTCTCCTACTGGCTGCTCTCCTATAACCTCTCTCCTTTCAGGACACATCACGTTTGTTTCTGTTCAGATTCTTTCATTTATTCCAGGCTGATTTCACTCATGCTTCACCCCCCTCCCCCTCCCTCTGTGCACTCATCTCTCCTGGTCGGTACAATCTTGTGTAGGTAAGTCACACTCTCCTTGCACCAATTCACTTATCTTTTTCCCATTCATTTTATCTTCTCTCCTGTTTTGTAATTCTGCTCTCCTCATATAAATCACTGTAGCCTCTCAGCTCTGGGCATTCCACACATGTACTTGGGCTGACACCCTTTCCATCCCAGTTTACTTTTGCCTAATACAATAGTTCTGTCAGAATCATGCCTCAGTCTAACACATGCAGCCCCTCACTCTCCATTAACTTATACTACAGAATTTGGGCTTTTTCACACTAGTGCAGTGACTGGCATTTTTCCACAGTGAAAAAAATACCAGTCACTGCTAGAGCACATAGAATACAGCTGTTCTCTATGTGCCCCATTTACACTGCAGTACCGTCCAGAGGTGCGGTGCAGTAAGCTGCAATAATATACAGTAATTCGACATTTTATCGCAGTGCACTGGATGGCACTGACATAGTTATCAATCAGTCCTTCTCAAACTGACAGAAATGCAGCAGCATTTTTTTTTTCCTTCCAGTGACCCCACAGCACGTCACAAACATTATGGCACTATTACCCCCATTCCCTCTTCCACCTGGGGGGGGGGGGGGGGGCGCAGTTTGCTATCTTTGCCTGGGCACTGGATGACCTTGTCCCCGCACTACACAGAAGGATCACCTGCAGAAAAGACTCAGGAATGGTACAGTACATGATGTCCTGCTGGGAGCTGGCCATTCCCTGTGGGTCCTGCTGGAACTAATCATGGCCTGTTGGCAGTGGCGGCTGGTGCTAAAATATTTTGGGGGGGGGGGGCAAACTGAAAAAAATGTGAAAAAAAAAAATTATTCGCAGCCACTGTGCCAATCAAATGCTGCCAGTGTGACAGTGTGCCACCCGCTTGCCTTCTGCCCTGCACTTGCCCTGTCTTGTGGGGCAGCAGGTGACAACGAGTGGGTCCTTCATGCGTCTCCTGCACTTCTTTTCCTCCCGTCCTCTCCTCCCATCAGGCGTCCAATAGCGGTGCCTGTTGTTTCAGCCAATCAGGTGACAGGTAACATGACCTGAGCAACCTGATTGGCTGTGAGCCAGGTCAGTGTTAGGAAAGCAATGTCTTCGGTTCTCTAACACACCAATAAGTAATCGGCGAACGCACAGCAGTGTGCCCGCTGTTTTCCCTTTTGGAAGCCTATTAGAGCCCATGGCTCTAATCAGGAAGCCTATTTGAGCCTATGGCTCTAATCAGGCATTTCCAAAGAAACTCCACCGCTGTAATTCATATGCATGGCGCCCAACAAAGGACCAGGCACATGAATAGGGGGCGGCAGCAGCAACCATATATAGATTCATGCAATCTATCTATGTGAGAGAGCGAGTGACAGGGGGGCAGCGCTCATGCGCCTTTATGGACGCACCACCGCTGCCTGTTGGTCCTACTGGGAGCTGGCTATGGCCAGTGCCCAGCAGGACCCACAGGCTGGGAGCTGGCCATGCACCTGTAGGTCCTGCTGGGAGCTTATCATGGCCTGTAGGGCTCTGCTGGCCACTAGCCATGGGTAACCTTGTAATACAAGGTGGGCATAGATAGTGAACTTATTTGGGGTTAAAGTGGGCCACGTGACTGGACTTGCCCCCCAGGCCTAAGGCTGTCAGCCCTCCCCTGACAGTGGACATTACATGGGGCAGAGCACATTACATGGGACAGGGCACATGACAGGGGACATTACATGGGGCAGAGCACATTGCATGGGACAGGGCACATGACAGGGGACATTACATGGGACAGGGCACATTGCATGGGGCAGAGCACATGACAGGGGACATTACATTACATTGGAGAGGGCACATTACATGGGGCAGAGCACATGACAGGGGACATTACTCGGGGCAGGGTACATTACATGGGGCAGGGCACATGACAAGGGACATTACATGGAACAGGGCACATGACAGGGGACATTACATGGGACAGGCCACATGACAGGGGACATTACATGGGACATGGGTCAGGGCATATTACATGGGGTAGGAGACATTACATGGGACAGGGCACATGACAGGGGACATTATATGGGGCAGAGCACATTACATGGGACAGGGCACATGACAGGGGACATTACATGGGACAGGGCATATTACGTGGGGCAGAGCACATGACAGTGAATATTACTTGGAGCAGGGCCCAATACATGGGGCAGGGGACATTACATGGAACAGGGCATATATTAGGGGACAGGGCACATGACAGGGGACATTACATGGGACAGGCCACATGATAGGGGACATTATATGGGACATGGGGCAGGGCATATTACATGGAGTAGGGGACATTACGTGGGCCAGACTGTTGGGCACATTGTGGGGGGACACAGCTGGGCACACTTCAGTACTTGCTTTCTTCTTCTGGCTTCAGAGCTCATTTCATATCTCCTCCAGTGTCGAGCTGTTCCCCCTCGGCCCCTCCTCCCGTCCTGTCACCCCAGATGATGTCACATACAACCACTCGGGAAGGACAGGAGGGGAGGAGGGGCCTGCGGGGAACAGCACGCTACAGCCAATAGGGTGCCAGCCGCTTTCCTGCCTATCTCTGCCTGTGTCTGCGATACTCATGTCAGCTGCCTGCGACTGACAGTCAGATCACCACGGAACCCCTGGGGACATCTGATGTAAAGTAATGAGTGTACAGCTTGTATAACAGTGTAAATCTGCTTTACCCTCAAAATAACACAACACACCATTAATGTGTAAACCGCTGGCAACAAAAGTAAGTACAGAAAAAAAGGGGGGGAAAACTGCGCTACGGAATAGAAACAACACTGGTCGGAAGCTGCAATTCTGATGTATACCAAAAATACACAAGTGAACAAAAAGAGAAAAGAAGAACTGCGCTAACCTCAAAATCCCAAAGTGAATGAGATATATATATGTACTAAAATAGAAGAATAAAAAACTACAAATATAATGCCTCTAGAACCACCTCAGAAGATGGTGCATTCAAATATATATGCATAAATATACAAAATTAGTATAAAGTGAAACACAATTACGTGTGATTAATGTGGTAAATAAAACCATATAGAAGATAAAAAATGAAAAACAGCCCAAAAACAAAAATATCCCCTAAAATTAAACACACCCCAAAACTTGAAAAAGTGCATGAGATGGTAAACAAAAAAATATAATACAAAAAATTATCAACTCTATATAACATCCATATAATTATGTGGCAAATTATTAATACAAAGTGTCCATATGGTTAATCAAACACCAGTGAGAAAATCTTCATGTGAGTAACTGGATTTAAAGGACACAAATTAAGTTTCCTCTCCAGAAGTGTAATGTGCTCTTCCCCGTCACAAGACAAATGAATTGGCTCCTTGCCGGCTCCAAGCGACCCCCCATTACAGAGGTTCACCACAAGCAGAATGTAATCAAATGGATATCCAGGTAGCTGTTCCTCTTAAGCGATCCCAGATCTTTCACACAGTGGGACTATGGCTGTTACTCCATGTGTCACTCCCAACTCAACGCAGTATCACATAGGGAAAAACATAGGCTCCAGATAGTGTAAAACCAATGACTGTAATTCACAAACAACGAACGTATACACTTACATGAAAGAATTTAAAAGCAGGCTCAAACAGAAGCGTGCGCCGGCCGGACACATGCCACAGAAAAACCAACCCGTCCTTCCTGGTATGTAACGAACGAACACGACTGGGGTGACTGGGGCCCCTGGACGACGTAAGTTATTACGAAACGCGTAGGGCGGTGCGACGTGTTGACGTCACCCCAGTCGTGTTCGTTCATTACATACCAGGAAGGACGGGTTGGTTTTTCTGTGGCGTGTGTCTGGCCGGTGCACGCTTCTGTTTGAGCCTGCTTTTAAATTCTTTCATGTAAGTGTATACGTTCGTTGTTTGTCCCTGAAGTCCCGTCGAGAAGGGTCATCAGCCCCAGGAGCTGAGGTGGAAAATCCTGATACCAGTAGGAAACAGCAGTCCCCGGGGATGTTCCCAATGGATTTTCTAAATGAATATGATCCACATCAACATAGCCATCTATAAAAAAATATATAATATAGTGTGAACTATAGGTGAATATATGCAATTGAGTAGTGTGGGGAGATTAGCTCATGGGCAGTGGCATCACTAGGGGGTGGCTTTTGGGGCTATAGCCCCGAATCTCTGGCCCATAGCCCCGGGTCTCTCCAGGGGTCCCCAAGGGGAGGGGAGGCTCTCTGGGGACCCTGATGTAAGTGGGGGGGCTCTCTGGGGACTCTAATGCTGCGGGAGGCTCTCTGGGGACCCTGATTTAAGGGGGAGGCTCTCTGGGGACCCTGATTTAAATTGGAGGCTCTCTGGGGACCCTGATGCAAGGGGGAGGCTCTCTGGGAACCCCGGTGCAAGGGGAAGGCTCTCTGGGAACCCTGGTGCAAGGGGAGGCTCTCTAGGAACCCTGATGCAAGGTGGAGGCTCTCTGGGACCCTGATGTAAGGGGGGGCTCTCTGGGGATATATACACACATCTATTATATAAATGTATATCCCCCAAGCGTATGACTTTCTTTACTGTGTTGCTATGGGCTATAGTCCCAGATTTTTTGTAGACCTAGCAACGCCCCTGCTCATGGGGATCACCTTTTCTTGAAATGAAGATCAGAGTACAGGCAGTTTCTTTAAAAATCTGGCGGGTTGCCAGCTTTTTTTACAGGTGGTTTGTAAAGTCATAAAAAAAACAGTAAAACAAATCCGTGCCAACCGGCACTAAACTAAACAGTACACTGCTCTCTATACGGTGTGGGGCTGGTCCCCGTCACCCACAAAACATGAGGTAAAGTAAACCTTTGTTTTCAATCCAAATAAAAAGGGCTCCTCCCTCTCATTTTCCCTTCTGAGAGCCCTTTCACACCGAGCCGCGGGGGGCGTCGACGGTAAAGTGGCGCTATTTTTACTGTCGCTTTACCGTTGTTTTAGCTGTGCTATTCGGCCGCTAGTGGGGCGGTTTTAACCCCCTACTTGCGGACGAAAAGGGGTTAAATCCGCTGGCAAAACGCCACCGGAGCGCTGCCCCATTGACTTCAAAGCGATGGCGATGACGTCCGATATTAAAAGCTGCTGACTTTTAATAATATGACACTTACTTGTCCTGGAGTACAGCTGATGTTTCCAGCTGTCAGGTGCATGCCGCCTCCATTGCAAGTAACGGAACCCAGCAGCCGTAGTTTCACGCCGGGAACCCTACTGCGCATGCGCTCTGCTCCTCTCTCCTACTGGCCCGGCGGCCTTGGAAGGAGGAGGGAGCCTGGGCGGTGACGTCAATACCCGTGGCAGAGGCTCCTGAAAGTGGGAACAGGATACCTGTGAAAGTGTAGGCATTTCTTTGTTAATGTTAAAGCGGAGTTTCACTTTTGGGTGGCACTCCGCTTTAACATTAACAAAGAAATGCCTACATTGGCATGGACTTGTACAAAAAAAAACAAAAGACAGAAGTAATAGATTATCTGCAAATGTTCTTTTGCTTCTGATGCTGCTTCCTTGACCTGCAAAACCGATCAGGCATTCTCCACCTACCCTGAAAAACTTGTTCCACCCTTGATGCTTATGGAGACACAATCATTGGATCCTGGATGGATAAGTAAATATCAACTTATGAATGCTGGGACTTGTGACCAGCCTTTGGCTGGAGCTGGTAACTTTCCATTAACTCACTGAATGGTATACTACCCTGCACTAAATTACAGGGCTTGGTTAATAAGGGAGAAATGCCTGAACCACCAGATGATAGACTGATGATATAATTGCTGTGAATATAATGAACTATTTGTTCATGTGGAGTTTCCAGCCCTGGTAGGCATAAGCCTTCTGGTTTCCACATGGTCTGAGGAATTTCAGAGGACAATATTGCACAAATATGCAGATAATTGGTAACTTACCCATTTTCTATTAAGTTTTCCAACAGAAAGCTGGAGTTATGATCTGTTGTGTACAAATTATATGTCAGGTGGTGGATGTTTTATCTGCACCTACCCCTTTAGCATCCTATCTACATTGTATTTGCATACAATGATGATGGGACCAATGTGGGGTACATTTCACCCGCATAAGTTGTTTCTTAAGGATTTGACTTTTGATCAGTGTGATGGGATTAATGTAATATCCTCCCCAGCTATATGACGTGAGGAGTATATGGAGTATATTTCATCTGCACAAGTTGTCTACCAAGGATTTTCAGAGTTTGCAATGTTTGAAAAGATGGACTATAAGGGCACAGATATACATTTTTTAAACAAAATAGATTGTAGTATTGTATTTAATATTACAGTACATATATAGCATCAAACATAAAAGTTGGACTAGTGGTGGTTCCCCTAATGTACAAACTGGATATCATTTTACTGTGACAATGCTGAAGGTGCATCCACACAGGGGTAATCTCTTAGGTTTGTTTCCACTTCTCCAGTAATAGATTAAAAACAGTTCTGCTCTAGATGTTACCAAGGATTTTCTTCTATATATTTCAGTGGATGCTCTACATTTTAGGACACTAAGTTATACTCCAGTCCATAGTAGGGATGAGCTTGATGTTCGGGTCGAACATAAGTTCGACCCGAACATTAGGTGTTTGCCTTCGTCGAACAGTGGACATTATGGGGCATTTGCAGTAAATTTGAGCTCCGTGGAACGTCCTATATTGCACTGCGAGATCGCAGTGCATTGCTGTATGATGATTGCCAAAGCATGCACCTAACCTGCATGCTTTGGCCAATCACAGCATGCTCTGCTGAGAGAGCCATAAGTTGCCGAAGGCAGGGTGCCTTTGGACAATCTTGGCTCAGGGGGAATCCCCAGTAACCACACTATACAAGGCTGCCTACAGAGCAGCCGTGTGTGTAAGGAAAGGTAGAGTTACTCCTTAGAATCTGTTTTAGAAGATAATGTTTTAGAAAATGTTTTTCGTCTCATGCTAAGCTTGTGCTAAATATTACCAGAAGTGCTAAGGCGAAGTGTGAAACAGGATGCGTCTGCAGTTAGAGTTGATATTTAGCTATTGCACGCTAAGAACATATATTGTGTGTTGAGAACATTGGTCTCAAGCCAAGGTGATAAGGTCAAACATTGTGACGTTAAGTCTGTCTCTAGGCAGAATTACTATGAATATCTTTTAGGTTAATATTAATTGTATATTGTATTAACATAATGCTTAAATGTGATTGGTTGTTCATGGGGCCTTCCCCCTATACAACCCCTTTTTGTTTATTGCATATTATTATGTGAAGCTGGAATAAACCTTTGTATTCTTGATCATCCACACCTTGTGTATGGTGTCTTGACTACCCAACCGGTCAGAGACCACCTTTCAGTGTGTAGTGTTGTCTCGTATATATATATATATATATATATATATATTTATGGTCAAAACCCTTCGTCCTGAAAGATATGGAAGGAAAACATAAACGCGCCACATGACGAACAACATAAAATAGACCTGAAGTGTGCCCTGGTCTGCGGTAAGGTAAACCCAGGTGAGCTGGGCAGTGAGCCCTGTGCTACTGGGCGGTATGCTAAGAGAAGGGTGCATACCTGAAGAAAGTAATGGATGTTCCTGTAGAGAAACTTGTTTTTTGAGTGCTGTAAGAAAGGGAAATGGGTGGGAGGGTACCGCGCACTGGAATCGACACTGAACGGTGTGCGAGGTCTGGTTATATACCCTCCGGGCTCCTCCCATAATTACGGGCCACCATACTGGCCCTCTTATTTATGGTCAAAACCCTTCGTCCTGAAAGATATGGAAGGAAAACATAAACACGCCACATGACGAACAACATAAAATAGACCTGAAGTGTGCCCTGGTCTGCGGTAAGGTAAACCCAGGTGAGCTGGGCAGTGAGCCCTGTGCTACTGGGCGGTATGCTAAGAGAAGGGCGCAAAAGACTTGGTTTAGGGACAAAGTAGTTTATTATAGTAAGACAATAGGCTTAGAGAGCAAGGCCGCGGAAGGCTTGAGCCATTTCTGACTGTGGGTCGGGAATGTACTGAGCGAAGCAAGTGGATTTCCATCTTCCCAACTTCCTGATTACGTGTGCTGGAACTCCGTTGCGTGAGGCTGCTGATGCTGCTCCGATGCGAAAAGAGTGTCCTGAATAACAAGCTGGGTCGAGGCCTATATTGCGTAGGAGGACCTTGACATGGCTGATAAACTGATTACAGCTAAGAGGTTTAACCGGGAATGGTAGTAACGGGCTGTCGGGTGATGGATCGGATAAGTGTTCTAGTAATTGGTCCAAGACGGCCACGGGGCACCAGGCATTGAAGGTTTTGAAAAACTTGATGTCCGTCCCTGGGCCCACCTGTTGTGTTTTAGATACCTCTAAATGTAGAGTGACGAAGGTTTGGTGGCGAGTGAGGTGCCGTCTGCATAGCGTCTTACCGCTGGAGCTGGTGACTGTAAATTCGCTGGGGCGCAGGAAACCATAGAAGGCTAGGTAAATGGCTGCTTTAATGACCAGGCTAGGAAAGGGGCCAAAAGGGGAACGAGAGAGGAAGAGTGATATCTCACGAAAGATGGCGCTGGTCACGGGAAGACGTTTGCTGCTGACTGGCGGCTGCTGTTTGAGAATACCACGCAGAATTGTCTTGATTGCATGAGCGGCGAATAAGGACGGCTTGGCGGGGTCTTGCAAAGAAATAAAATGTTGGATGCCTGCCAGATAGAGTCTGATAGTGTTGTGAGCCAAAGTCATCTGCGTGTGGCAGTATGAAATGAAAGCGAGGATATGATGGAGATCGCCTGGGCTCGCCCCGGGAAAGGCTGCTAGGAATCTATTGTACATTTTCCAGGCAGCACGGTAGGCCTTGATCGTGTTGTGAGATAACGAAAGGTTAATGAGCTTGGTAGCATTGCATAGGTACGGATTCAATGTAGAGTTAGCTGAGACCAGTGTGGGATAGTAGTCATGGTTGGGTCGGCTCCAGGTTCCTGTGAAAAGAATGATTCGAAATTAAGGCGGGACAGGGCATCAGCTAAGGTATTACACTTGCCTGGGATGTGGATGCAGAGAAGATTAAACTGGTGCTGAAGGGACAATTGTACCAGCCTGCGAAGAAATGCCATTATGGCCAGTGACTTAGAACGGCCTTTGTTTATGATGTTGGCTGTGGCTTGATTGTCTGTGACAACCGTAACTGTCTGTCCTGTCCAGCTACTGCCCCAGGCTTGTGCTGCGGCCACTATAGGATATAACTCGAATAGCGAGGATGATAGATTGAAGCCGGGGATTGCGAGAATTTCTGGCGGCCATGGGCCTGCGAACCAGTGACGGTCAAAGATCGCTGCGAAGCCTGTGGAGGCTGCAGCATCAGTGACTATCTGGGGTGAAGAGGGGGATACTGATGGGATAAACATTGAGATGCCGTTCCAGTTTGCTAAGAAATCGTCCCACATGTTGAGATCGGCTGTCGCTGCTTGATCTAGCCTGAAGACACGATCGGGGTCTTGTACTTGGGAAAGAAATACCAAGAGGCGGGAGACAAAAGATCGACCCTGGGGGATGATCCTTACCGCGAAGTTGAGCATCCCGAGCAAAGACTGAAGTTGTCTCTTGGTGCACCCTTGTGTAACCGTAAAGGTATGGATGACCTCCCTGATGCGGGTTAGTTTGTCGAGAGGTAAGCTAGCCTGCATGGTTTGAGTGTCGAGGATGATACCCAAGAAGGTGATGCGTTGTGCGGGACCTTCCACCTTCTTCTCCGCTATGGGTATATTGAGTTTGGCAAAAACTTCTCTAAGGCTATTTAGATCTACTGGAGATTCCCCAGGTTCCTCAATAAGCAGAAAGTCATCCAAGTAGTGGATCACTTTCTGACAGGACGCGTGGTGTGAAAGAATCCAGGACAGGCACTGGGCGAACGTGTCGAAGAGCCATGGACTGCTTTTGGAGCCGAAGGTCAATTTTGTGGCGAAATAGTACTGGTCCTTCCATTTGACACCGTGCCATTGCCATAGGCATGGATGGATCGGTTATAACTTAAAAGCGTCCGCGATGTCGGCTTTGGACAGCCAGGCGCCAACTCCTAAGCGGAGGATGGTTTGGATGGCAAGGTCTACGGAGGAATATTTGAGACCGAATTCCTCTGAGGGTATAAGGGAATTTAAACTAGGTACGTGAGAAAAATGAGGCGCGGACAAATCATAGACTAAACGAAGTTTATTTGAGAATTTCCCATTCACAAGCCCGATAGGGCTGACTCTCCAAACAGAAAAAGGTGGGTGTGAGAAGGGGCCGATCATGTATCCCCGATCAAGTTCATTTTGTAGCAAGGTGTTGATCGCTTCTTCGTCTGTGGCTGCTGACCGAAGATTTCTGCATTCGTGGGTGGTGTCTGGAAGAGTGATAAACCCCGTGTGGAAACCTACAGTGAAACCCTGTAGTAGGAAGGCTGCTAGTGAGGGTGATGGGTGTGAAAGGAGGTAGAAGTGCAGCCATCCGATGTGTATGCGGCTCAGTCATGTGTGGTTAGGTTTTTTGATCCCACAGGCGATTCTGGGGTGAGCTTGGTGGCAAGTGAGGCAGACGTGGAGGAGTCTGCATTGAGGGAAATGGCAACCCCCGATATTGAAGTTGTTACAAATTTGAGCTCCTCCTAGCGTTTTAATGGGTCGACCTAACTTGTCCTCTTGTGGGCGCTGTGTGGATGTACCTGAGCTCTGAGCTGTGTTTGAGAAGGGGGGAAAGTACGGGGGGCGTCTGCCCTCGTTTTCCGAACACCAGCTAGCTGTGTGGGTGGCCGACTGGCAGTTGGTGCACAGTGGGGAGCGTAGTCCCGCAAAATGGCGACAGAATAGTTCTGTATCGACTGCGCTCCAGTCGGTAGTCAACTGAAACTGACTGAGCCTGGCAGCAGCTTTGGCCGAAAAGGAGCGGTGGTAGTCATAGAACGCGCTCCCTCCATACCTATAACCTAGATCCGTCATTGCGTGTAGATACAGATCAAGTTCTTCCCTTTTGTTGGGGTTGAGGGAGCAAATTATGTCTCTGACCATGCCAAAGGCGAGCACGAACTCAGTGACTGTGAGCTTACGTGCGAGCCTACGGTCTTTCGCTTTTAGAAGGACGGAGACATCCCCCCATGTATAGGCTTTGTTCTCCGCTGCGTCGTGTACCGAAATAAGGAGGGACGCGAGATTGACGTCCCGGCCATCTAAAATGTCCTTCCTAATGTTAGCTGGGACGAGATGTGCCGGGAAGATGGTGGAGCTGTACTGGGGCGTACCTAATGGCATTGGCATGGGGGTAGTAATGGCGGGTGACGTGGGGAGCACTTGTCGTTCTTCCAGAGACACTACTCTGGTCTGGACATCGGAGACTGTTGATGAAAGTGAAGCCACTAAGGAGTGCAGCTGAGCAACTGCTGATGCGATGGAGTGTAGGGACGCCTGGGAATCTGATGGGGCTGGCGTGGATGGTGGGAATAGCAATTTGAAGAGTTCGGCTTTTCTTGCTGTAGCTGGGAAGGGGATATCCCTGCGTCGCAGTTCTGCCGTGAGTTTCGGGATGGTCCAGGCTCTGTAGAGCTGTCCGTCATCGTTGGTTGAACCCGCCCCAGGTGATGATGGGTCGGGGGAAGAGATGTCGCTGCCGGCCAACGACATGGTGTCCGCTAAACGAGAGGGGAAATGCATATGTTTTAAGAAAAGGTTGGGGATACAGGAGGGGACAGAAAGGTATTTCGAGGAAAGCATGAAGTAGGAAAAAATCGGGGGGAGTGACAGCCATAGCGACAGTTGGTTTGCGCTTGAGCGCTGTTTGAGTGAAACAATTAATTATAACTCATAAGAATGCGTGACACCGAGGTGAGCCAGGAGGTGACTGGCTAGGTAACCGATAGCTCGGGTGTCCGACTGTGCTCGGCACAGACTAGTGCACCAGAGTCCCCGGGGCGAACCGGGGAAGGTAAAGGAAGTCTGGTGTGCTAAGTAGGAATGTTGCGGTCTGTAGAACTTGACGTGTGTTCGGTCGGCTAACTGCTTGCACTGCCAGCAAGAATGGGGGTTTAGGCGACCTTGTCTGCGTAGTGGAGGCTTGTGCTCCGAAAACAGAGTGAGATGCGTAGAAGTATGTGACAGTTGCTAACGCCTCGGAACCAAAATTTAAAATTATGCGTGTGAGGTAAAATATGTCGTGAAAGTGTGTAAGAGAAAGAAAATTTTTTTATTATTATTATTTTTTTTTTTTTTCATACCTTCTAACGATGCCACCTGCCTTGAAGCCCTGGTGCTGGCGACTCTGTGGGTCGAGAACTGAATTTGTGTGAAACCTACAGCGGGGTGATACAGGAGTAGTAATAAGGTGGGTTTACAAGCTGTTTCGGGGCCATAGGCGACCCCCTGGTGAAGAAATGCAAAACTTTAACCAGGTTACCCTGTGTTCTACCCCCCTCCCCCCTTTTTTTTTTATTTTTTTTTTTTATTTTTTTTTTACCTGGAATGGGTGGTCTGAGCCTGTTGCAGGATGGACCAAGTGGCAACTTACTGACCTAAAAGAGGAACAGGGATAGAGAAAACGTATGAGTAGCCGTGTTGCTACTGGAGACGTTCGGCTGTTTTTGTGAGCCAAATGCAGAAAGACTTGCCGTGGTTGCAAGACGGTTCAGTTTAGAAGGATAGAAGGTAAGAAAATGATTTATGTGGGGTTGACCGTGCGTAACTATGAGCGGTTTGGTGTAGGAGTTGTGAATGAACGTGCAATTAGGTTCGAGAAAGGTGAAAAAGTATCGTAGAGTTTGTGCTGTGACTATTAGAACCGGGCTGGATGCGAGCCCTGAAAGAACGGTTGGTGAAAGATTTGGCCCGTTGGTCGATGATGTGATAAGACCCGGTGCGGTATTGTGTATTGTGTATATATATATATATTTTTTTTTTTTTGTATTAGTTCCGTGCGGATTCGAAACATAGCTGCGACTAGGTGCGAATCCCCCGTAACCATTTGTCAATGACAAGGGTTCGGACTGCCTAAGTTTATTTCAAGGGTATTCTGACAAATGCCAAAATATTCGAATCGTACGGTTTTGACGACCGTCTGGAGTGCGTATGTGATCTGAACGAGCGGGTAGAAGGCCAACTTGAGGCGGGGTGCATGTTTGAAACCGTGTAAGGGTAGCACTGGTTTCGGTTTACTTTATAGGCCGAATGATTTCGAAAGTCAACATGGTAACGAGTACAGAATGGGAACGTACGATTTTAACGAAAGCTGTGAACGAGTACAGAATGAGAGCGTGCGATTTTAACAAAAGCTGTGAATGAGTACAGAATGAGAACGTATGATTTTAACGAAGCTGTGACCGAGTACAGAATGAGAGCGTGCGATTTTTACGAAAGCTGTGAATGAGTACAGAATGAGAACGTACGATTTTAACGAGGTTGTGAACGTGTACAGAATGAGAACGTACGGGTGAAATACGGCAGGTAGAAGAAAATGTACGTGAAGGATAGCGTAAAAGAGATACTAGCCGAAGGTGTGACAACTTTAGCAAAGAAAACAAGCTAACGAACTGATACCAACTAGAGCAAAGAAAAACGAGAATAGTCCTACCTGCGACGACGAGGCGTAACGATCGACAAAGTTTTGCGAATGGAGACGGGATAGCGAAGGTGTATGTACGCACTTACGGAGACGAAGTAAGAAGCAGACGGTCGGCCTGGTGACGTATTACCGCGCACTGGAATCGACACTGAATGGTGTGCGAGGTCTGGTTATATACCCTCCGGGCTCCTCCCATAATTACGGGCCACCATACTGGCCCTCTTATATATATATTGTAATATTTGGGGGTTATTTTAGCTTAAAGGTAGAGCTTACCAGTGAGCTGGATCCACACCAGATGTCGTTTAAGGGCTCGTAGGCCCACTTTTATTAAAGAAAGAAAAGTCCGATAACAAAATAGTTGCCCACACAGGGGTTTCAGCTTTCCACAGCAGTAATGTATGTAGAACCAAAAATACCAAGCCACCTGGCTCTCTTTAGCAGCACTGCTGCTCAGACTTCTGCTGCAGCCCTCTTGGCTCTTTAACAGAGTTCCCGTACACCCAGTACCTCAGCACTCTTTAACAGCTTCTCTTTCAGCCCACAAGCTTGGACCCTCTGTCTACTCTGACAGACCGACCTGTGCAGACATGCACACTTCTTCTCCCTTACACGCCTGGACTCCTCGGGAGGGTGGAGCCCAGAACCATGGTGTTGGCTTTGTTTTAAGCCCAAGACCCACCTGTGCAATCATCCAGCCAGACTGCTGGCTGGTCCCAAAACCCGGTCCCAGGATTGGAGATTCCGTACTACCACATATCCCCCCCCTTTGTTTCGACCCAGAGGGCGGAACACCCAAGTTACTTTTGGCACCTCTGTGCCAGATACCATTTACAGAAGTACCCTCCTGTCCAACCTCGCTTCTCCTAACGGGGAACTCCACCCAATGCCTCCTTTGGTGTCTCCCTCTAAGCCTTACTGTCACTCTGCTATGAGCTTTGATGCAACCTTCCCAACTTTTCTTCCGAGTGCATTTCCATAAGCACTTCCTCTCCTGAAATCTTAACGGGTACCCGTTGGTCTTCCTACCAACCCTTCTGCCTCCACGCTTCAGGTTCCCAGGTTTCCCCAAAACTCTCTCAGCAGTACTGTTCTGAGACTGTAGGGGGCCTATTTCTATAGTGTTAAGAACGGAAACCCACCTCTTATTTCTGGTACCTGACTCAGCAGTCACTAACTGATTACCAGGTTTACCTGTACCTTTGGACACCACATTATCATGTACCATTAACACATTATTTGGTTCATCATTGACAGACATATTCAAACCAACATTAGACCTCTCAATGTTACACATGTCACCAATGCCTTTTTTTCCAACATTTGCTAGGGTAGAGTCCACAGAGGGCACACATACTGGAGGGCCGCCATCACCCACAGGAACCTCACAGGACGCCACCTCCCCTGGGTTCACCCACTCTGCAGGCAGCTGTCCTATCACTTGACCTGTTCTGATGCCATCTGTATTTTTATCCACCAGAACAGGCAAGCTCTGGTCTGATCCACATACAATTTTTATCACACTCCTTGTCCATTCCCCTGTCCCGGGGACCTTATTAGGTTTGTCACCTAAACCAACCACTGGACTGGGGACCCCAGTCTCTTTAACCACCTTTGTTTGAGCCCTGGTCAGGATCTCTGCTGCTTTCAGGTCCACACATGGCCCTTCCACCTCATGTGGTTTTTCTACTGGTGCAGTATACGCGCCCTTCACCAACTGACTAGCACCACACTGGACCATAGCAGCAGAAATGCTTCCCATCTGGCTGTTAGGAGGTGAAACCACAGACATTTTAGGCTTATTTACCATTTCTCCAAAGTCTGTCTCAAGTATTTCTTCTGGACGTAATCTAGCAGCATACGTAGCGGCAACTTTTAACAAAAGTAGCAGATTTAGGAATAAACCATTCCTGTCCTGTTTTGCTTTGCTCTGTACAGCCTGCCATACAGTGCTCCACCTAGTGGTACTGCGCAGTACCAGCCCATCAGACTGTGGAGGAGACACACTAGTATAGATTGGCTGTACATCCCAAAGTTCAAGCATCTCTTTTAATGCTTCAGTTATAAACCAGGCCCTTGACTCCAGACCCAAGTCCTTCCTGGGTATTTTCATGACACTGGGGATGCAGAGAGACTCACTTGCTGAGACTTGAAAAGTTGCAACGGTTAACGGAACCTCCTCCCGGCTGGAGGTAAACACAGCCTGGTGCTCCACCAGAGCGCTGCCAATTGCTGGACTCATACCCAACTTCTCAGGCTCAGCATCAGTGAACTGCTCCAGAACATTACCAGCGACGTCACATTGACACTCCATGTCAACCTCAGTTTTGTGGGTCACGGACAATGTCTCTGCTGTGCCCTTATTTGGTTCATCCTGCTCACCAGGGTTAACCCCTGCAGCAGCCACCGCGCCCTCAGGTACAGGCTGTTCTGCAGCCCCTCCTGCTGGCCCAGCAGAAACCGTGTCCACCTTATCTTTGTGCATAAAAGCCCTATCTATCAGGGAGATAAGATTTTTGCTCCAACTATCCCAATCTGTTGTATGTGCGCTCCCTTCTGCAGTACTCCTCAGCACCGATCCATCTGCCCAAGGAGACACATAACAGACTGGCTCAGCTGCAGACTCATTACACCAGTCATTGTAAATCATGTCAGACTGTGGTAGCACAGGTTGCAATACACCATATACCTGCACATTTTTAGTACTAGCAGCTTGCACTAACACATTACTATTACACAGTACAGTTCCATTCTGTCCCACCAGAGTGAAATCGCAGTTGTCCAAGGCAACCTCTGACTCCAATACATGAAGTTCCCTGGAGATTCCTGTGGACAACTGTGCTGTCTTACCACCAATTGCTACAGGCAACGGCCCATTTTTGATAACCCCAGGTTCTTTCAGAGCAAAAGTTTTCCCAACAGCAGCAAACTTTTCATTAACAGTATCACTTATAGCATTTTTCACATTTGTAGGCTGTCCTAGCCCATGGTCAACTTGAGCCTGATAGTCATTAGACACAACACTTTTAGACATCAACACAGGTTCTATTTGGATTTTAACCCTTGCATTCCCACTATATAGGGAAAAGTCATTCTCAAGTGCACATTCAGTGGCCCCACTAACTGGGGTCACTCTCACCTCATCATGGACAGTCTTGTAACCAGTCCTTTTACACATGAAATCAGCAGTTCCAGCCATCATTTCATTAAAGACAGTCTTACCCACCGCAGTAGTCGGGGTCACCATCTTCATTTGAGTACGTCGTCTTATGCACCAGTCCTCTGCTGCACTTTTACTGGCCAATTCCTCCTGGTGGCCATGGGATGAAACTACAGCAGGCATCTCCCACCGTTTAGCACCCCCTGCAGGCACAACAGGAAACTTCTTGTTGCTAGGGGTGACTGCAAACATATTTTCACCGGAATCTGAGCCTACAGACAAAACTTCTTCAGCAACATTATCTCCAGCCGTATTCCACAACCTAGGGCAAGAAAACATGCCATTCCCCAGCTGGCCACATTCCAGGCATGTTACTGGACGACTTTTTCCCAAAGCGATTCTCTCCTGGTGATTCCCAGCTGGCCGGAATGCACAGGCCTCTTTGTGGGGACGCTGAACCAAACCTCTACTGCAGCTCCTTTCAGGCATAAATTTCACTCCGGTTGCCATGGGAGACCGCACTCTCCCAGCAGAACTTTGCTGGCTCTCTCCAACATAATAAACTGGCTCCTCCTTAAGCCACTTTCCACGATCCTTATTAGACATAGCCCATGGTACAGAGACAGCCCGACTGGCTTCCTTTGCGTTGCTATGGGCAACCACTCTCATCCTCAGCCTTTGATCAGCCTCTCTCCTTGCATATCGCATGGGCTTCTCTCTGCTGGATCCAATCTCATGCTGTGACACATTCACATCTTTCACAATATCTGTTGTTTTAACTGCAGCAGCTTTGCCAGGGGCAACAACAGCCCTCTTCCAGTTATGGACATCCAGCGGCTTTTCCCTTGCACTGAGGGTTGGCTTCCTTTCCTCTGTAGCTTGGTTCAGTGCTGCTAAATGCCGCTTGCACCAATCCACTGCAGATTCAAATGCTGGTGGACTCTCCATAACAGCAGTCACCTGTGCACTCATTGCACCAGTGTTGCTAGGGACAACCCCAGCCCTTTTTCTCCTTGATAAACTCTGATCAGGTATGTATGGGGCTCGTTCGGGCGGTAACAACCCCTCCAACCACAGAGCTCTGTCTCTCATTTCAGCAAACCTGGCTTCTTTTAAGAGCTTTGACCGCCCCATACTTAGAGACTCCAGAACAACTTTAAACAGTCCAGGAAAATGAAAGTGTCTCTTTTAAAGCAAGTTGCTTTTCTCTTCATGCAAGCTTTCCTCACCTGCACATTGCACACACTGATTGTGCTGTCTCATGCACACAAACACAGTTCATAGCAAGGAAAAAAAAAAAAATTGACTTTTCATTCACAGGTACACCACCTGCAACATGCAATGCCTTTTGCCTGGCTGCACTTCCACACACAGCCAATAGTTCCTGACTTGAACTTACTGTAGAGCAAGGACCCGGATTCCACCGTCTTCTGCCCGCATTCGAACACCACTTGTAATATTTGGGGGTTATTTTAGCTTAAAGGTAGAGCTTACCAGTGAGCTGGATCCACACCAGATGTCGTTTAAGGGCTCGTAGGCCCACTTTTATTAAAGAAAGAAAAGTCCGATAACAAAATAGTTGCCCACACAGGGGTTTCAGCTTTCCACAGCAGTAATGTATGTAGAACCAAAAATACCAAGCCACCTGGCTCTCTTTAGCAGCACTGCTGCTCAGACTTCTGCTGCAGCCCTCTTGGCTCTTTAACAGAGTTCCCGTACACCCAGTACCTCAGCACTCTTTAACAGCTTCTCTTTCAGCCCACAAGCTTGGACCCTCTGTCTACTCTGACAGACCGACCTGTGCAGACATGCACACTTCTTCTCCCTTACACGCCTGGACTCCTCGGGAGGGTGGAGCCCAGAACCATGGTGTTGGCTTTGTTTTAAGCCCAAGACCCACCTGTGCAATCATCCAGCCAGACTGCTGGCTGGTCCCAAAACCCGGTCCCAGGATTGGAGATTCCGTACTACCACAATATATATATATATATATATATATATACACATACAAATGATTATAAAACTTTTGCAACTCATTAAAAGGCAATCACATTTCAATAATTCAAGCAGCTCTACAGTCAACATCACTTATTGACATAGATATACATAATTAAACTGTATACATTCACATATACTCAGAATAGTGCTGTTACAAGATTTTTATACTGAATACAAGTGTGCTGAAAGGTAGACCAAGTCCGTAAGAAGACTATATAAGGTGAGTTTCGTGGGTAATAGTAGGTAATAAGTGCACTTCACACCAAAATCCTCCACATGGTGCTCCACACGTCCCCCTAAGGGGTTAAACTCACCAGACAGACGAGTTTAATGAGCCTTACTCCACCACTCAGGTCAGCACCTCCAACACTGGTTCAGATTTCCGTCATCCAGCAAAAGCAGCAGTACATAAAAAGAAAATAAACAAACTCCACATCGAGTAGATCCGTTTGTTTCGTTTTATTTTGAGTAAAAACAGTTTTTAGCTTAGCAAGTTTAGTAAACACTAACACTGCCCATATTTCTTTCAGTAATGTAATACACGTTTAAAAAAACATGCCGAAAAACACTGCTGGTCCCACAGCCAATTACACAGCCTGATGTCAGATGCAATGTAACACAGCCCAATTCCGTTTGTATAGTCTGTTATGGCAGTCCGACTTACCAGCATGTACCTGAGTACCTGAGTCAGTTCTCTGTCTAAAGATGGGCTCCTCCAGTTCCTCAGCTGTGTTGTTTGGGACTCAACGTGTAAAGCGTCACTTCCGGTCACCGCAAAGCCACACCCTGACCGGTTTCGTCATTCAGACTTTGTCAAATGGGCCCCGCTAAACACACAGGAAGGAGAGGAGGAGGATTGTGTCAGCAGGGATGTAGAGGATAACACTCAGCAACAGTCTTCAAGGTTTGGTTTCAGTCCCCAGAAACCCAAGGACTTGTACGTGGCTGGGAGGAGGTAGTAACGGATCATGTGATCCTTAGTGACACAGAGGACTCAGAATCGAATGCCTCTGCAAACTTACACTGCATGGCCTCCCTGATTCTGCAAAGCCTGCGATTTGTGTTATTAAGGAGAGGATCAGTACTGGCTGGCAACCCTTCTTGATCCATGTTACAAGGGTAAGGTTACAGAACTCATCCTGCCTTCGCAGAGGGAGCAGAGGATGAAACATCTTCAGGAGGCCTTGAAGAAAGGTTTGTGCAACGTATTTTCAGACCCTGGGAGGTTACCATTTCCTGGTGCTGGACAACGTGTTGCTGAGGCATTGTTCAGTCAGAGGAAGAGCGGTGGGGAAGGTGGCCGGTGTTCTGGCATATAGAGTCCGGCCATCGGATACTGTCCGCCCCGTACTGCGCAGGCGCAGCGCTTGCGCAGTACGGAGTAGAAGGAGCTTCAGAAAATCTCAGAAGATGAATGGCGTCGAGGTGGTAGCCCCACCATCCAAGTGGACATAGGGATGCCAATATTAGAGGGCCCCTCGCCGGCTCGCTTCACTTGCCCCTGTTTAACAGGGGCATGTTATTACAATTTTTGATATAATTTTTCACAGCAGGGCCCGTTCCTGTGCCCAACAAGAGTATCTAAGACTGTAAGGGGGTTACAGTATTGTGGCACCACCACCACCGCCCAAGGCCCAGTTTTTCTGCCCCTGTTTAACAGGGCCATGTAATTACAATTTTTTATATCATTTTTCACAGCAGGGCCTGTTCCTGCGCCCCAATAAGTGTAACTAAGTGTATGGTACCACCAACACCTAAGGCCCAATTTGCTGCAGAGCATAAAGGGCAGAGTATATAGTGCATGGGGGCCTGAGCCTCATGCCATTTTTTTAAAAGACCTGAACGGCCTGGTATGAATTTTGGAAGTAACATCCATGGCATTTTGGTTTTCTTGGTATTCTTATCTACAGTATATTTTCAAGATCTGACAATACATTACAGCCGCCAGCAGTTTTAAATGACATTTTTTCTTTAGAAATGTAATTTTGCTGTGGCACTATTATAAACATGGGAAAGATGCGCTACATTACATGCATACTAAGGACACCCCCCAGGCACAATATTTAAAGGAATATTTACTTTTTATTGTTTCACTTTAAGCATTATTAACCACTTGCTTACTGGGCACTTAAACACCCTTCCTGACCAGACCAATTTTCAGCTTTTGGTGCTCTCACACTTTGAATGACAATTACTCAGTCATGCAACACTGTACCCAAATGAATTTTGTGTCCTTTTTTTCCCACAAATAGAGCTTTCTTTTGGTGGTATTTGATCACCTCTGGGGTTTTTATTTTTTGCGCTATAAATGAAAAAAGACCGAAAATTTTGAAAAAAAACGCATATTTCTTTGTTTCTGTGATAAAATTTTGCAAATTATAATTTTTTTTTCATAAATTCTGGCCACAATTTATACTGCTACATGTCTTTGGTAAAAATAACCCAAATTAGTGGATATTATTTGGTCTTTGTGAAAGTTAGAGAGTCTACAAGCTGTGGTGCGAATCGCACAAAATTGATCACACCTGATGTACTGGTGGCCTATCTCATTTCTTGCGACCCGAACAAGTCAGGAAAGTACAAATACCCCCCAAATGACCCCTTTTTTGAAAGTAGACATTCCAAGGTATTTACTAAGATGCATGGTGAGGTTTTTGATGTTGTCATCTTTTTCCCACAATTCTTTGCAAAATGAAGATTTTTTTTTTTTTTTCACAAAATTTTCAATGTAATAGGTTATTTCTCTCACATGGCATGTGTATACCACAAATGACACCCCAAAATACGTTCTTCTACTCCTTCTGAGTATTACGATACCAAATGTGTGAGACTTTTACACAGCCTGACCACATACAGAGGCCCAATATTGAAATAGCACCATCAGGCGTTCTAGGAGCATAAATTACACATCTTATTTCTCAACCACCTATTACAGTTTTGAAGGGCCTGGAGCACCAGAACAATGGAAATGCCCACAAAGTGACCCCATTTTGGAAAGCTAACACCCCAACGTATAATCTATGAGGCATAATGAGTCGTTTGAATGGTTCATTTTTTTTCCAGAAGTTTTGGGAAAATGTGGAAAAAAATGAAAACGCATTTTTTTTACGCAAAGTTGTCCATTTATAAGATATTTCCAACACATAGCATGTACATAGCAAAAATGACACCCCAAAATACGTTCTACTACTCCTTCTGAGTATTACGATACCAAATGTGTGAGACTTTTACACAGCCTGACCACATACAGAGGCCCAATATTGAAATAGCACCATCAGGCGTTCTAGGAGCATAAATTACACATCTTATTTCTCAACCACCTATTACAGTTTTGAAGGCCCTGGAGCACCAGGACAATGGAAATGCCCACAAAGTGACCCCACGTGGCACTGACGACACGTGGCACTGACAGATGGCACTGGAGGCAGATGGCACTGGAGGCAGATGGCACTGGAGGCAGATGGGGCTGGCAGATGGGGCTGACAGATGGGGCTGACAGATGGGGCTGGCAGATGGGGCTGGCAGATGGGGTTGGCAGATGTCGCTGGCAGATGGGGCTGGGGCTGGCACTGGCAGATGGTGCTGGCTATTTGCTCTGGCTAATTGCTCTGGCAAATGGGGCTGGCAGATGGCACTGCGGCTGGCAGATGGCGCTGGCAGGTGGCGCTGGCAGGTGGCACTGGCGCTGGTGGCACTGGCGCTGGTGGCACTGGGGCTGACGGGCTTTTCCTCTAGACGTAAAGAGTGCCCCCTTGTCCTCTGGGTTGACCGTACAGAGAACAACTCAACACCAAGTTCACTATATGGACCCCTAATATATTTGAACATGTTGATCATATCCCCTCTTATTTTCCTCTTCTCAAGAGTGAATAAATTCAGTTCCTCTAATCTTTCCTCATAGCTGAGTTCCTTCATGCCTCTTATCAGTTTGGTTGCCCTTCTCTGCACTTTCTCCAGTTCCCCGATATCCTTTTTGAGAACTGGTGCCCAAAACTAAACTGCATATTCCAGGTGAGGTCTTACTAATGATTTGAACAGGGGCAAAATGATATCTCTCTCTCTGGAGTCCATACCTCTCTTAATACAAGACAGGACTTTGCTCGCTTTGGAAACAGCAGCTTGGCATTGCATGCTATTATTCAGCTTATGATCTACCAAAACCCCCAGATCCTTCTCCACTATGGATCCCCCCAGTTGTACTCCCCCTAGCATGTATGATGCATGCATATTCTTAGCCCCCAAGTGCATAACTTTACATTTATCAACATTAAACCTCATCTGCCACATAGTCGCCCAATTAGACAGTGTATTGAGGTCGGCTTGTAAATTGGAGACATCCTGTAAGGATGTTATTCCACTGCATATCTTGGTGTCATCTGCAAAGACAGAAATGTTACTTTTGATCCCAGACCCAATATCATTTATAAAGATGTTAAAAAGTAAAGCCCCATACACACGAGAGGACTTATGTCCGACAGACTTCCGAAGGAGTTCTGCCGGAGTTCCGACAGAGTTCTGACTGACTTTTCGACTGAGCGGACTTGGCCACACACAATCACACTAAACTCCGACGGATTCGAACGTGATGACGTACGACTCGACTTGAATAAGGAAGTTCATAGCCAGTAGCCAATAGCTGCCCTAGCGTCAGTTTTAGTCCGTCGGAATAGCATACACACGAGCAAATTTTTGAAGGGACCGGGTCCGGCGGAGTTCCGTCGGAAAAATTTGAAGCATGTTCCATATTCTAAAGTCCGTCAGACTTTGGCGAATCAAAAGTCCGTTGCAGCCCACACACGATCGAATAGTCTGACGGAATCAGTCCGTCGGACTTTGGATGTTGAAAAGTCCGCTCGTGTGTACGCGGCATAAGGGTCCCAGCACTGAACCTTGGGGTACACCACTGATAACCTTAGACCATTCAGAGTAAGAAGAGTGACACAGAGGACTCAGAATCGAATGCCTCTGCAATGCCTCTGCAAACTTACACTGCATGGCCTCCCTGATTCTGCAAAGCCTGCGATTTGTGTTATTAAGGAGAGGATCAGTACTGGCTGGCAACCCTTCTTGATCCATGTTACAAGGGTAAGGTTACAGAACTCATCCTGCCTTCGCAGAGGGAGCAGAGGATGAAACATCTTCAGGAGGCCTTGAAGAAAGGTTTGTGCAACGTATTTTCAGACCCTGGGAGGTTACCATTTCCTGGTGCTGGACAACGTGTTGCTGAGGCATTGTTCAGTCAGAGGAAGAGCGGTGGGGAAGGTGGCCGGTGTTCTGGCATATAGAGTCCGGCCATCGGATACTGTCCGCCCCGTACTGCGCAGGCGCAGCGCTTGCGCAGTACGGAGTAGAAGGAGCTTCAGAAAATCTCAGAAGATGAATGGCGTCGAGGTGGTAGCCCCACCATCCAAGTGGACATAGGGATGCCAATATTAGAGGGCCCCTCGCCGGCTCGCTTCACTTGCCCCTGTTTAACAGGGGCATGTTATTACAATTTTTGATATAATTTTTCACAGCAGGGCCCGTTCCTGTGCCCAACAAGAGTATCTAAGACTGTAAGGGGGTTACAGTATTGTGGCACCACCACCACCGCCCAAGGCCCAGTTTTTCTGCCCCTGTTTAACAGGGCCATGTAATTACAATTTTTTATATCATTTTTCACAGCAGGGCCTGTTCCTGCGCCCCAATAAGTGTAACTAAGTGTATGGTACCACCAACACCAACACCTAAGGCCCAATTTGCTGCAGAGCATAAAGGGCAGAGTATATAGTGCATGGGGGCCTGAGCCTCATGCCATTTTTTTAAAAGACCTGAACGGCCTGGTATGAATTTTGGAAGTAACATCCATGGCATTTTGGTTTTCTTGGTATTCTTATCTACAGTATATTTTCAAGATCTGACAATACATTACAGCCGCCAGCAGTTTTAAATGACATTTTTTCTTTAGAAATGTAATTTTGCTGTGGCACTATTATAAACATGGGAAAGATGCGCTACATTACATGCATACTAAGGACACCCCCCAGGCACAATATTTAAAGGAATATTTACTTTTTATTGTTTCACTTTAAGCATTATTAACCACTTGCTTACTGGGCACTTAAACACCCTTCCTGACCAGACCAATTTTCAGCTTTTGGTGCTCTCACACTTTGAATGACAATTACTCAGTCATGCAACACTGTACCCAAATGAATTTTGTGTCCTTTTTTTCCCACAAATAGAGCTTTCTTTTGGTGGTATTTGATCACCTCTGGGGTTTTTATTTTTTGCGCTATAAATGAAAAAAGACCGAAAATTTTGAAAAAAAACGCATATTTCTTTGTTTCTGTGATAAAATTTTGCAAATTATAATTTTTTTTTCATAAATTCTGGCCACAATTTATACTGCTACATGTCTTTGGTAAAAATAACCCAAATTAGTGGATATTATTTGGTCTTTGTGAAAGTTAGAGAGTCTACAAGCTGTGGTGCGAATCGCACAAAATTGATCACACCTGATGTACTGGTGGCCTATCTCATTTCTTGCGACCCGAACAAGTCAGGAAAGTACAAATACCCCCCAAATGACCCCTTTTTTGAAAGTAGACATTCCAAGGTATTTACTAAGATGCATGGTGAGGTTTTTGATGTTGTCATCTTTTTCCCACAATTCTTTGCAAAATGAAGATTTTTTTTTTTTTTCACAAAATTTTCAATGTAATAGGTTATTTCTCTCACATGGCATGTGTATACCACAAATGACACCCCAAAATACGTTCTTCTACTCCTTCTGAGTATTACGATACCAAATGTGTGAGACTTTTACACAGCCTGACCACATACAGAGGCCCAATATTGAAATAGCACCATCAGGCGTTCTAGGAGCATAAATTACACATCTTATTTCTCAACCACCTATTACAGTTTTGAAGGGCCTGGAGCACCAGAACAATGGAAATGCCCACAAAGTGACCCCATTTTGGAAAGCTAACACCCCAACGTATAATCTATGAGGCATAATGAGTCGTTTGAATGGTTCATTTTTTTTCCAGAAGTTTTGGGAAAATGTGGAAAAAAATGAAAACGCATTTTTTTTACGCAAAGTTGTCCATTTATAAGATATTTCCAACACATAGCATGTACATAGCAAAAATGACACCCCAAAATACGTTCTACTACTCCTTCTGAGTATTACGATACCAAATGTGTGAGACTTTTACACAGCCTGACCACATACAGAGGCCCAATATTGAAATAGCACCATCAGGCGTTCTAGGAGCATAAATTACACATCTTATTTCTCAACCACCTATTACAGTTTTGAAGGCCCTGGAGCACCAGGACAATGGAAATGCCCACAAAGTGACCCCACGTGGCACTGACGACACGTGGCACTGACAGATGGCACTGGAGGCAGATGGCACTGGAGGCAGATGGCACTGGAGGCAGATGGGGCTGGCAGATGGGGCTGACAGATGGGGCTGACAGATGGGGCTGGCAGATGGGGCTGGCAGATGGGGTTGGCAGATGTCGCTGGCAGATGGGGCTGGGGCTGGCACTGGCAGATGGTGCTGGCTATTTGCTCTGGCTAATTGCTCTGGCAAATGGGGCTGGCAGATGGCACTGCGGCTGGCAGATGGCGCTGGCAGGTGGCGCTGGCAGGTGGCACTGGCAGGTGGCACTGGCGCTGGCGGCACTGGGGCTGACGGATGGCACTGGGGCTGACGGATGGCACTGGCGCTGGCAGGTGGCACTGGCAGGTGGCACTGGCAGGTGGCACTGGCGCTGGCAGGTGGCACTGGCACGTGGCACTGGCACTGGGGCTGGCGGCACTGGGGCTGACGGCACTGGGGCTGACAGATGGCACTGGCGCTGGCAGGTGGCACTGGCGCTGGCAGGTGGCACTGGCAGGTGGCACTAGCAAGTGGCACTGGCGGCACTGGCACTGGCGGCACTGGTGGTGGCACTGGCAGGTGGCACTGGCGGCACTGGCACTGGGGCTGACGGATGGCACTGGCGCTGGCAGGTGGCACTGGCGCTGGCAGGTGGCACTGGGGCTGACGGCACTGGGGCAGATGGATGGCACTGGCAGGTGGCACTGGCAGGTGGCACTGGTGCTGGCAGGTGGCACTGGCGGCACTGGGGCTGACGGCACTGGCGGCACTGGGGCTGACGGCACTGACGGCACTGGGGCTGACGGCACTGGGGCTGACGGACGGCACTGGGGCTGGCGGACGGCACTGGGGCTGACGGGCAGCACTGGGGCTGACGGGCGGCACTGGGGCTGGCAGGCGGCACTGGCGCTGGCGGCACGGGCTGACGGCACTGGGGCTGACGGCACTGGGGCTGACGGCAGGCGCTGGCAGGTGGCACTGGCGGCACTGGCACTACTGGCAGATGGCACTGGGCTGACAGATGGCACTGGTCTGACAGATGGCACTGGCACTGGGGCTGACAGATGGCACTGGGGCTGACACTGGCACTGGGGCTGACACAGGCACTGGGCTGACACAGGCACTGGGGCTGAGACTGGCACTGGGGCTGAGACTGGCACTGGGGCTGAGACAGGCACTGGGGCTGAGACTGGCACTGGGGCTGCACTGGGGCTGACACTTAGATCGCTCTCCCTCCTCACACGCTGTCTCTGTGTGAGGAGGGAGAGACACGGCAATGGGAGATGATCTCATATGTTTACATATGAGATCATCTCCCATTGGCAGCTGCGATCGCGCTGTGAACGGCCGATTTGATTGGCCGTTCACGGCGATCTGTATTTGCCTGTCTCCGGGAGACACGGCAAATACAATACTTCCGTGATGCGCTCCCCCGGCGGCGCGCATTGCGGAAGTAAACACCAGGCCGTCCAGGGACGGCCAGGCGAAGGAAGCCGCCCGCTCTAAGGCCGTCATTCGGCCATAGGGCGGGTGGGAAGCGGTTAAAATCACTGCTCCTGAAAAAACGGCCGTTTTTAAAACTTTGTTTTACATTGATACATGTCCCCTGGGGCAGGACCCAGGTCCCCAAACACTTTTTAATGGCACTAACTTACATAGTTACATAGTTAGTCAGGTTGAAAAAAGACACAAGTCCATCCAGTTCAACCTTAAAAACAAATAAATAAAATAAAAAATAATCGTACAATCCAAATACCCAATTTTATGCCCACAATTGATCCAGAGGAAGGCGAAAAAAAACCCCAGCAGAGCATGCTCCAATTTGCTACAGCAGGGGAAAACAATTCCTTCCTGATCCCCCAAGAGGCAATCGGATTTTCCCTGGATCAACTTTACCTATGTTAGTACCCAGTTATATTATGTACATTCAGGAAAGTATCCAGGCCTTTCTTAAAGCAATCTACTGAGCTGGCCAGAACCACCTCTGGCAGGAGTCTATTCCACATTTTCACAGCTCTAACTGTGAAGAAACCTTTCCATACTTGAAGATGAAATCTCTTTTCCTCTAGACGTAAAGAGTGCCCCCTTGTCCTCTGGGTTGACCGTACAGAGAACAACTCAACACCAAGTTCACTATATGGACCCCTAATATATTTGAACATGTTGATCATATCCCCTCTTATTTTCCTCTTCTCAAGAGTGAATAAATTCAGTTCCTCTAATCTTTCCTCATAGCTGAGTTCCTTCATGCCTCTTATCAGTTTGGTTGCCCTTCTCTGCACTTTCTCCAGTTCCCCGATATCCTTTTTGAGAACTGGTGCCCAAAACTAAACTGCATATTCCAGGTGAGGTCTTACTAATGATTTGAACAGGGGCAAAATGATATCTCTCTCTCTGGAGTCCATACCTCTCTTAATACAAGACAGGACTTTGCTCGCTTTGGAAACAGCAGCTTGGCATTGCATGCTATTATTCAGCTTATGATCTACCAAAACCCCCAGATCCTTCTCCACTATGGATCCCCCCAGTTGTACTCCCCCTAGCATGTATGATGCATGCATATTCTTAGCCCCCAAGTGCATAACTTTACATTTATCAACATTAAACCTCATCTGCCACATAGTCGCCCAATTAGACAGTGTATTGAGGTCGGCTTGTAAATTGGAGACATCCTGTAAGGATGTTATTCCACTGCATATCTTGGTGTCATCTGCAAAGACAGAAATGTTACTTTTGATCCCAGACCCAATATCATTTATAAAGATGTTAAAAAGTAAAGCCCCATACACACGAGAGGACTTATGTCCGACAGACTTCCGAAGGAGTTCTGCCGGAGTTCTGCCGGAGTTCCGACAGAGTTCTGACTGACTTTTCGACTGAGCGGACTTGGCCACACACAATCACACTAAACTCCGACGGATTCGAACGTGATGACGTACGACTCGACTCGAATAAGGAAGTTCATAGCCAGTAGCCAATAGCTGCCCTAGCGTCAGTTTTAGTCCGTCGGAATAGCATACACACGAGCAAATTTTTCGAAGGGACCGGGTCCGGCGGAGTTCCGTCGGAAAAATTTGAAGCATGTTCCATATTCTAAAGTCCGTCAGACTTTGGCGAATCAAAAGTCCGTTGCAGCCCACACACGATCGAATAGTCTGACGGAATCAGTCCGTCGGACTTTGGATGTTGAAAAGTCCGCTCGTGTGTACGCGGCATAAGGGTCCCAGCACTGAACCTTGGGGTACACCACTGATAACCTTAGACCATTCAGAGTAAGAATCATTAACCACGACTCTCTGAATTCTGTCTTTTAGCCAATTTTCTATCCATTTACAAACTGATATATAAGCCTTTAAAATTATCACTTTTGATTTTTCATGTTCGTGCCCCATAGACTTTAACGATGTTCTCGTGTTCAAACAATTTTTTTGCCTGTTTGCATGTTCTGCTGCAAACCGAACTGGGGGGTGTTCGGCTCATCCCTACTCCACAGTATACATCATTATGGGGGGATTTTAGGCTCATGTTATGCCTTCCTCAGCATCAGGGTGGAGTATGGGAGACAAGTGCAGCTGTTGTGGTTTAGGAATTGGCCAATTGGGTTGTTTATTTTTAATTACATAGTTAAGCTGGCCATACATGTATAGAAAATCGTTCAAAAAAAGTTTTTGATAAAGATCTGTCGAATTGTTTTCCACATATTATCGATCGGTAATGACATGGTACATTTTTAGTCGATCAATGCACATGCGCTGTATGCTTTTTCTAACTATTTACAATCGATTTCCTTACTAATGTTTAGAAAATCTTTAATTACACAGAAAAGTTCCAACATGATGGATCTTTCTTTTAGCATAAAACGTTGCATTTCGAGAATCGAATTGCGCCCGCTAAATTCGAACGCTTTTTCAAGTGGTTTTCTATACATGTATGGCCAGTTTTAATCTGGTTGAAAAAAGACAGTCCATCCATTCCAACCAAAAAGTCAGTTTTTTTTTTTTTTGTATGTGACTTTTGTATGATGTATAATAAACGATTTATATAAATTGATATCAAGGTTGTGTTTAAGTGCCTAACTGTTCACTGGATTTCAAAAACATATTTTATATCATTTGGATTGAGGAGTAGAGTTTCAGCCAGGTTTTTATTTTGGTTCATTACAGTAACTGGATGCACATCGGTGACTCCTCCCTTGATAGTCACACTTGTAGGTGTATTGGTAGGATAGGGGACTTTGATGACCTTTTTATTAATGTTATATTCAAAGGTGTGTTCTCTTTGCTATTGAAATGCATGGCGGGACTATGCCAAGATCACAAGAGCTATTTAAATCCCTCAGAAAGAACATTGTGGTTGCCTTTGAATCTGGCACAGGATTTAAAAAGATCATTAAGGTATTTTAAATCAATCATTCCATTGTAAGAAAAATAATCTATAAGTGGCCTAGGTTTTAAACAGCTGCTAATTCATCCAGGACTGGCTAACTCAGCAAATTCAGCTCAAGAGCTGACAGATTTATGCTAAAAGAAGTCTCCAATAACCCCAAAATTAATTCGTGGATCTGTAGGTAGGTCTTGAACAGTTGATGTCAAAATGCGTGCATCTATAACCAAGAAGAGACAGAACCAATTTAAAGCAGAACTTCACTCTAAATAGGAAGTTCTGCTTTATGTACTCGTCCCCTGCCCCCAACCCATCACATTAGTTATATAATTATTTTTGGGGAGTGGGCACCAAGTTTTGATAGGTACCGGCTTCCACTTCTGCTCGGATCTCCAAGGCCATCTGAGCGGAGGTTAGGCCCCCCTCTTTGCCCGCAGCCTTCTGTTACACATCACAGGTGCCAGAAGGCTGTGGTACCATTATCAAAGTGCAGCATGGCACTGCTGGCTTCTGACAGCAAGTACTGTATACTCGTGCTGGCGACCCAAAGACCAGATTGCAGAAAAAGAAGATAAACGTGTGACCAGATGCCATAAACTTCTTGTGTGTCACAAGGAGTCTATGGCATTAAGCGCTTCCTGATCTTTAAAGCAGAACTTCACACAAAAGGGTGCATCCTCCCCTCTCCACTGCCTTTTTTGGAGGGGAGCAGGTACCTGGTTTTGACAGGTACCCGCTCCCATTTCTGGGTCAGATCACTGCGGCGATCTGCAAGGATGTTCAGCCCCCTCCTCCTTCCCCTTGCAGATTGTGGGATCACTCACAAAGTGCAGTGCGGCTCACACATGAGCAGGAGGAAACCTGCCGTGAAGCTGGCTTCCCTTACCTAAGATGCCAGTGACTGCACCCAAAGTCAATTGAAAAATCGGTTTGGGTGCGGACATCGCTGGATCCCTGGACAGGTAATTGTCCTTATGTTAAAAGTCAGCAGCTACAGTATTTTTACAGTAGCTGCTGACTTTTCATTTTTTTGGGAGGAGACTGGAGCTCCTCGTTAAAAAATAAAAGGTCACTGGGCTACTGTTCACTATTTCTAAAGGCACGTAGTGGAGTGCAAGTCACAGAAGAAAGCTTGAAGTGCTTTTTGGTAGCACTGGGACATATATGAAATGTGAATTTAAAGACTGATTGTTTACTAGCATCGCTATTGACACTTGTGTGCAGAACACTATATATCAGGCATGGTTTTATGTTTTTATTTTTATATGTTTAATAGGGTGTGTATGTTAGCACAACTGTACTGGTTTTGTAATTCTGAGTGCGCTCTTATCACTTTTACAAAGTAACCAGCTGCCCAGGTCATATAAACATGAACACCATCTAAACGAAAAAAAATTCATAGACTACTATATCAACACAAATGTAAGATAAATGGTGATTTGCGATTATATCAGTAATTAAGGTTTAGGCTTCATACACATGGGCATGGGCATCCGCAGGTAGGGGCAAGGTTTTTTTTTTCCCCCTGGCAGGGCTGGTGCTACCTATAGGCACGGTGTGCATATCAATCGGGGGTGCCGCGATGCATGTCCCAGGGTCTGGAGTCACATATACAACATGGAGTGTCACAAATGTATCTGGGTGTAATCTGTGTGTATGGGGGGGGGGGGGTGTAAAGTATCTGTGTGTAATCTGTGTGTATGGAAGGTGTACTCTATCTGTGTGTATGTGGGTGTCATGTATCTTTGTGTATGGGAGGTGTAATGTATCTGGGTGTAATGTATGTGTATGGTGGTGTAATGTATCTGGGTGCAATCTGTGTGTATGTGGTGTGTATTGTATCGGTGTGTGATCTGTGTGTATGGGGGGTGTTATGTATCTGTATGTAGCGCCCTGTTCCTGATGAGCAGACATTTTTTTTTCAAATGTAATTATCTGAAGCTGTAGTTTGGCTCAGACTAATTTCTCTAAAAGTTCTGGTTTCTGTACCAGTCCCACCTGACCGTAGGTGTCACTGTCACTGTCAGTCGGTGTGGAACAGCAGCAGGCTGGATGCATTGAATACCGCCTCTTGCTCGGAAATGGTTCAGTGGGTGTGGTTTCCCTGCTGTGCATTCTGGGAGAGGGTATCTAAGGTACCGACGCCATTTTCTGGGGTTCCTTTTCCGGGCCCTCCTGGCCTGGGGTCTGTGTCGCATGGTCTTGCGCCTCAGGTCTGGCTGGCACGAGGCTTCGTAGCTGAGAGTGTAGGCCCAGGAATGTCTTGGGGCCTGCTGATCCAGGGGTGGTCCTGTGCTGTCTTGCCTGTGGGGAGAAGCCAAGGAAAGCTGGAGGATCCAGGGGAGGAATTTTCCAGTGGAGGACCGAGCACAAGGCTGGGGTCTCTGGAGGAGCCTGGAAATTCAGTTTGAGGACGCATCCCAGATCAATATCCTTACAGTATCGCCGGGTCAGCTGAAAGAATCTGGTACTGTATGGTAGTTCTTTCTAAAAACTCTCAAGTTCGGTTAACAAGTCTGTGGCAGAGACTTTGTTGCGCATCTACTCTCAAGAACCACTAAGTTTAATTAACAAGTCTGTGGCAGAGACTTTGTTTGGCGTATCATCGGCTGCTAGGTCAAGTGAGAGGGGCCTATCTGGTGACTGCTGGATCCAGTCTGTGGAGCTGTTTGTCCTCTGGATCTGACTGATACCTGTCAGGAAAGGGTCCGTCTGCTGGTAAGATCCATCATTTGGCATGCAGTGCTGAGGTCCACCAGTAGGTGTCTCCTGGCAGTTTGTAACTGTCAGGAGAGACTTTCCCTGCTGGTGTTGTGTCATCATTGGGCTGCAGTACTGGCGTCCACCAGCGGATGGATCCTGGCAGTAGGGAGCAGGCAACACTTCCTGCACTCAGGTGTTACTTGAGGACAATTACTGCAGTCTTATAAATACCCGGCAAGCCCACACATGCTTGCCTTGGTATCTCTCTCCCTGGGCCCTGACCTTGAGCCTGCACCTGCACCTGCACCTGCACCCGATCCATCCCGATCCCATCCTGGATCTGTCCCTTCTGTTTGCCTTGGATCCCTGCTCTGCAGCCCATCCATCCGTCCTTGCCCTGTCCTGTTTATTCCCCATCCTTACCCATCTGCTGACCCCCCTGTGTATGACCTCGGCCTGGTTTTCGTTACGATTCTGGTATTTCCCATTATTTGTATATACTATTGTTGTTTGTGGGTTTGGGTTGGTTGTGCACTGTAAGGGCCGGTTCACACTGCGACGCGAGGCGAGGCGACACGCCTCGCCTCGCCTCGCTCCCGCAAGTCGCCCCCATTCAGTGCTATGGAACCGTTCTGAGAGGAGCGACTCGAGTCGCTCCGACTCAGAAAAAAGGTTCCTGTACTACTTCGGGGCGACTTCGGGGGCGACTTGCATTGACTTCTATGCAGAAGTCCTCTGCAAGTCGCCGCTGAGGTCCGTGCAGGTCGCGGCGAGGCAAGTCGGAGACGCCTCGCCGCGCATCGCTGTGTGAACCGGCCCTTATATTCACTTACTTGTCACCTATGTAAATAAACACCATTATTATTCACTTACATGTGTTTCTGGTTTCCTCTGTGCAGTCCACACAATCTGGTCACACCTGTTCATGACAATACCTCTAACCCGCAATTACTAGGTGCCTGAACTCCCCCTTATCCTCTAACACTCTATTGAAGGACTGTGTCTTGTGTCTTTCTTTGGTGTTACTCCTAAATAAATCTTCAAAAAGGACCACGCATCTGATATATCTTCATTTGGGCTACTTTCCACGGGACCCCCCCTAGGATCAAGAGGCGAGCAGAAGAGGTAGCAGTAAGCCAAAATAAAACCAGCAGCTCCTTCGGGGGACCTTAAAATGATGCCGCCCCCCCCCCCCCCTATAAAAAGTTCTGTAGACACCCAATGCACGTGGTTAAAAATGTCAAATACTCCCATATATGCTGCAATTTTCTGTCAGGAGCTGGCAGAAATATCAAGTGTAAAAATTTCTAATTTTGGTGCATAATTATGTGCTTTTACATATACACTGTACAGTGGTGTGAAAAAGTGTTTGCCCCCTTCCTCATTTCCTGTTCCTTTGCATGTTTGTCACACTTAAGTGTTTCGGAACATCAAACCAATTTAAACAATAGTCAAGGACAACACAAGTAAACACAAAATGCAATTTGTAAATGAAGGTGTTTATTATTAAAGGTGAAAAAAAATCCAAACCATCATGGCCCTGTGTGAAAAAGTGATTGCCCCCTAAACCTAATAACTGGTTGGGCCACCCTTAGCAGCAACAACTGCAACCAAGCGTTTGCAATAACGTGCAATGAGGCTTTTACAGCGTCCTGGAGGAATTTTGGCCCACTCATCTTTGCAGAATTGTCCTAATTCAGTTACATTAGAGGGTTTTCGAGCATGAACGGCCTTTTTAAGGTCATACCACAACATCTCAATAGGATTCAGGTCAGGACTTTGGCTAGGCCACTCCAAAGTCTTCATTTTGTTTTTCTTCAGCCATTCGGTGGTGGACTTGCTGGTGTGTTTAGGATCATTGTCCTGCTGCAGAACCCAAGTTCGTTTCAGCTTGAGTACACGAACAGATGGTCGGACATTCTCCTTCAGGATCTCTTGGTAGACAGCAAAATTCATAGTTCCTTTTATCACGGCAAGTCTTCCAGGTCCTGAAGCAGCAAAACAGCCCCAGACCATCACACTACCACCACCATATTTTACTGTTGGTATAATGTTCTTTTTATGAAATGCAGTGTTCCTTCTACGCCAGATATACTTGGACACACACCTTCCAAAGAGTTCCACTTTTGTCTCATCGGTCCACAGAATGTTGTCCCAAAAGTCTTGGGGATCATCAAGATGTGTTGTGGAGAAATTGAGACGAGCTTTGATGTTCTTTTTGCTCAGCAGTGGTTTTCTCCTTGGAACTCTGCCATGCAGGCCATTTTTGCCCAGTCTTTTCCTGATGGTGGAGGCATGAACGCTGACCTTAACTGAGGCAAGTGAGGTCTGCAGTTCCTTGGACGTTGTTGTGGGGTCTTTTGTGACCTCTTGGATGAGTCGTCGCTGCGCTCTTGGGGTAATTTTGGGCGGCCGGCCACTCCTGGGAAGGTTCACCACTGTTCCATGTCTTCGCCATTTGTGGATAATGGCTCTCACTGTGGTTCGCTGGATTCCCAAAGCTTTGGAAATGGCTTTATAACCCTTTCCAGACTGATAGATCTCAATTACTTTCTTTCTCAATTGTTCCTGAATTTCTTTGGGTCTCGGCATGATGTGCAGCTTTTAAGGATCTTCTGGTGGACCTTACTGTGTCAAGCAGCTCCTATTTAAGTGATGCCTTGATTGTGAACAGGTGTGGCAATAATCAGGCCTGGGTGTGGCTAGAGAAATTGAACTCAGGTGTGGACAACCACAGTTATAGTATGTTTTAACAAGGGGGGCAATCACTTTTTCACACATGGCCATGATGGTTTGGATTTTTTTCACCTTTAATAATAAACACCTTCATTTACAAATTGCATTTTGTGTTTACTTGTGTTGTCCTTGACTATTGTTTAAATTGGTTTGATGTTCCGAAACACTTAAGTGTGACAAACATGCAAAGGAACAGGAAATGAGGAAGGGGGCAAACACTTTTTCACACCACTGTATATGGTGTTTATATGCGTATGAAGGTACACTCATTCTACTGGCCAGAATATTCATTTATTCTGGCCACTGGACTACATTCATTTGTATGTGCACGTGTTTATGCTTTGCTTCATGGTCACAGGAAGAATTATGTTTCCTTTAACTTTTCGGCGGGCATAGCGCCCACCAAATGCAACCCGTTTAATGGGGCTTCTCTAAAAGCACCCAGCAACTGCATGCAATGCCTTCAGTTGCCACATGTATTTGGGCAGTTCCAGCAATAAAACGCCTCATTATAGCCTTCCAAATGCTCTCTGAAGAGCAATATAAACACGGATTGCTCTTTAGAGAGCAAAGCTAGTATCAACAAGCCTTTACAGCACGTGGACTGGGTGAGATACCGATGTCTCGTTCTAAGGTAAGTATTTCATAATGAGCTAGTAAGCGGTGCATACTAGCTCATTATGCCTTTTCCCTTACAGGTGTAGAAAAAAAGTCAGCGGGTTTACTACCGCTTTAACTTTGAATATAAAACATATTTTTTTCTGCCAGTAAATACCTTATAAAGCCCACTTCCTGTTTCTTGTTTGGTAAAAAGCCTAGGCTTATGACTTCATGCACAACTCTCTCTCTCACTCTTGTGAGAGTTTGCCAGGAAGGGAGGGGGGATGAGTCATAAGAGGGCCAATGAGAGCTGCAGAGCTGGAGGTGTGCCTCTGTGTGTCTGTGCAAATCCAGGAAGTGAACAGGCAGCAGCGTCAGCTGCCCACTGTTAAAATGGTTGCAGCCAGACTCAGTGTAGTACAGAATCACAGTACAGAATCACAGTATACATAAAATAATATGCAAAGTAGTTGGAGGGAAGCTTCAGAATGGCAAAGATGTTTTTATTACAGATTATGTGAGCAGACTGCAGTTCCTCTTTAAAGCCTGATTTAAATATTGCATAGAAAAGTGGTTAAAAATGTCACCAAGCTGATGTCAGAGACTAGTGGACAATTAAGCAAAACGCTCACAAGAAGTAATCTATGCTCACGAGGCCAATACCAGCTTCTGAGGGCAAGGGTTTGCTTACTTTTTCTCCAGTGCATCTCTTGCATTACAGCTATTGATATTTTTGATAAATAGGGGGTGCCTTTTTCAAGTATAGAAAAAAAGACAGTCTATTGCCGCGTACACACGACCGGACTTTCCGGCAGACTAGGTCCGACGGAATCAGTCCGTCGGACAATCCGATCGTTTTTCAGATGGACCTAGAAATAGAACATGTTTCAAATCTGTCCGACCTACTCAATTCCTATCGGGAAAACCGTTCGTCTGTGTCCTGGTCCGATTGACCCAATACGACGCAAGGGAAGCTATTGGCTACTGGCTACTGAAATTCCTTGTTTAGTCCCATCTTACGTCATCACGTTCAAAACTAATGGACTTTCAAACGGACTTAGTCCGTTTGTGTGTGGGCAAGTCTGTTCGTTCGGAAAGTCCATCAGAACTCTGGCAAAAGTCAGTCGGGAAGACCTAGTCTGCCGGAAAGTCCGGTCGTGTGTACACGGCAATAACCTGGCAAACAGGAGCCTGGAAAAAGATCTGACAAACTGCTGTGCAATGGATTTTTAAACTCAATCAGCTCTACTTCTGTCACAGCAAGAACTGCAGCTGCTGATAAGTCGTATTTAGTTTAATCTTTATCCTAAATTCTTAGCTGTCATGTTGTACAATGAGCAGTTTAAAGAAAACGTATCTGCGTGGGTCTAGTTTTTAATGTCTGCACCTTGGGGAAAAAACTGCTGTTTCATTCATTTTCCAATTGCATATTTTCTAGATGGCAAAAACTTCAGTGCATTTATTAAGTTTCAAATAATGATAGAACATTACCTGCTAAAGAATTTCCCTTAAATAATCATTATTATTATTATTATTATTATTATTATTATTTTTTATCATAAGGAACACTTTTAAAACTCATACAGATTGAAAAGTGGGGACTTTCTGTTTGTTACCATAATTCTTACCAGACAATCAAATCTATTTTGGGTTTGCATTTTAAATAAAAAGTACTTAGGAAGAAATATTTTGTGTTAACAAATTGCATGGGTTTTCAATCTGTCAAAATCTGTAAATTTGCCCATGCATGCACTTATTTATTTTTGGGGTAATTATGGTAAAATAAGTGGGTAATTAGGGATTACGTTGGAACAAATGTATATATAAAAAATCAAAAATGAAGTCAAAACTTCTATGGCCTTGGAGGACCAGAGTGACGTCATGACAAACACTTTTTTTTTTTTTAAAGCAATATATATATTTTTTTTAATCTTTGCTGTTTAAAGGTCTTTTTGACCCCAGATCTCTCCCAAAAGGAGACCTGGCATCCTTATTTCTATTACAAGGAAGTTTACATTCCTTGTAATAGGAATTAAAATGATAAAAAAAAAAAAAAATGATTAAAGGGACAGTGTAAAAATAAATAAGAGAAAAAAAGCGCCCCCCATCACTCCGTGTTTGCACGCAGAAGTGAATGCATACGTAAGTTGCGCGTGCATATGTAAACAGGCAAGAATAAGGAAAGAGATCAATTTCCAAATAAACTAAATATGTAACGGCACCAAAATCCCCAATTATTTCAAGCGAACCTTGTTCTGAGTCAGCATGGCTACGTTTACTAAACAAAATTTTGTATATATTACCCGTAAGATTTATTATATTAATATACATTTCTTTCTATACACCTAAGGGTGGATATACCATAGTATTCTTTTTTAACTTAATATGATTCGTCCACTTTCCTGATGAAGCCTCTTCGGCGAAACATGTAGAATTCGTTGGACATATTAGTGTGAATACAAGTGTTTAACTTTGTCTGTAATAGGAACTATGTGTATATTCCTATGACTTTGTGCACAACTGTACTCACTACCTTTTTTACTTGTATTTTTCTAATAAAATTTGATATTTTTATATTAAAATTTAGATTTTTGTGATTATAACAAGTACCTTCATAGTCCCATTTCACCATTCTGTGTTACTTATATGTAAACAGTGTTTGCACCACACATGTAAGATATGTCTGCGAATGTGAGAGCAATAATTCTAGTGCTAGATCTCCTCTGTAACTCTAAACCGGTAACCTGTAAAAAAAAATTTTTAAATGTCGCCTACGGAGATTTTTAAGTATCGTAGTTTGGCGCCATTCCATGAGCGTGCACAATTTTAAATCTTGATATGTTAAGTACCTATTTACTCTGCATAATATCATCTTTCATATTTTACCAAAAAATTGGGGTATATGTATTGTTTTTTTTTTTTTTTTCATTCATTACAAGTGTATTCTTTCCAAAAAAAAAAGACAAATACTGTGTGACAAAAAAAATTGCAATGATCGCCATTTTATTCACTAGGGATTTAAACTTGTAAACAAAAGGTACCAGAACAGGTTTGGGCTTCAAGTGGATAATTTAAACATTGTTTGTTTGTATTGTTATTACCTTGCTGATGTTATAATATGGAAGTGTATACTCTGAGCACCGAACACCTTTAAAAGCCTTACCATGCAAAGTACAGTATTGCAGCTGCTAGATAGACATAGACTACAATTCTCCTGCTGCTTTGAAGCGGAGTTCCACCCAATTTTGAGAGGTGGTCTTAAACGAAAGGCCACCTCTCATCCCTTGTTTTTGGATATTTCATATTTTTATTTATTTTTTTTACTTTCTCTCTTACCTTTTTTTGGAGTACTAAGAGTAGTTCCGATCCAGCCGGGCCGCGGTCGAGGACGTCACATCTTCTTCTGCTGCGAGCCCCCCGTTGTCTTCTGGGACATGTGTGTGTCCCAGAAGACAAACTGGCCATTCACAAAGCTCTGTGCGACTCACCCATGTGCAGTCAGAAAACATCAGTGAAGCCGCAAGGCTCCACTGTCGGTTTCCCTTAGTTGGAATGGCGGCGCCTGCACCCGATCAGATGGATGGATCGGCCTGGGGGGCCAACATTGCAGACAGGTAAGTGTCCTTTATTAAAAGTCAGCAGCTACAGTGTTTACAGCTGCTGACTTTAAAATAAAAAAAATAAAATTGGCTGGAACACCGCTTTAATTGTTGAACTAATGAAAAAGAACAAAAATAATAACATACGAAAAGTACATTTACAAGGCCTGATGAACTAGAAACAAAACCTGTTCTGAAAAAAGAGTGCATATGCTGCTATTGCTGACCTTCTGAAACACCAGTAGCCTGCCATTGATGCGGATATAGTACTTTGTGAGTCACCGACCACGAGTATTTTTTTATGAGAACCTCTCATCAGCATTCTTGCTGCAGGTCAGTGATGCAAAAAGCACAGAGACCAGAGATAACTAAGCAACTAGCATTTTCAGAATCAAATATCCACAATGGCAGCCTGAATGTTTCTTTAATACAATATACGCAATCTGTGCCTTGAATTTTGAACAATGTTTGAGTGAAGCTTTTCTGCCAATGACAAGGCTTGGCTCAATCACATAGCCATATTTTTTCTTATAGAGAACTCTTGGGGTTAGTATAGACTTTAACTGCTTGCTGACCATATAACATAGATAAATGGCGGCGAGGCAGCTCGGCTGTGCCAGATTAAGTACCTAGTATGTGATCTGACACTTCCGGGTAGGTGCACGCTAATTAAACACAGCAGATATTGATCACTGGGTGCCGGCCAATGGATTACCGCCGGTACCCTGTGATCGTCATGAATTTACACAGGACAGGGCTCTGCCTATCTAAACAAGGCAGAGCCCTGTCCTGTCAGTGGGGAAGTAATAGAATTTCTTTCCCTGCACAGCAGGGAATAAAATCCATTGCTTCCACCAATAAAAGCACCTAAGGCTGGATTCACACCTATGCATTTTTAGTGCTTTTTGCATTTTGCAGATTTGCACTACAGAACATGTTCCA
This sequence comes from Lithobates pipiens, assembly GCF_037356315.1. Lineage (NCBI taxonomy): Eukaryota > Metazoa > Chordata > Amphibia > Anura > Ranidae > Lithobates > Lithobates pipiens. The sequence goes on along the minus strand of NW_027507718.1, from coordinate 22,169,922 downwards.
TAAGAAACCATGTTAAATCTGCAAAATGCAAACAGCACTAAAAATGCATAGGTGTGAATCAGGCCTAACACAGTACACCAAAATACTGGCTAGGCACACATTTAATCCTTTGATTGGCTGGGAAGGCATTAACATCAGGGGCAATGTCATTAGTACAGCGACAGTGCATATTTTTAGAACTGATCATTGTATTAGTGTCACTGGTTCCCAAAAAGTGTCAATGTACAGATGTCCTACGCAATATCGCAGTGCCTCTATAAGTCACTGATCCCCGTCATTACTAGTAAAAAAATAAATACAAATTCCAGTATATATCCCATAGTTTGTAGACGCTCTAAACTTTTGTGCAAAACCAATCAATATACTATTAATGGGATTTCTTTTTCACCGAAAAATATGTGGTAGAATACATATTGGCCTAAATTGATCAAGAAATTTGATTTTTTTTTAGATTTTTATTGGATATGTTTTATAGCAGAAAGTAAAAAATGTATTTATTTTTTTTTCAAAATTGTCTTTGTTTATAGCGCAACAACTAAAAAACGCAGAGGTGATAAAATACCACCAAAAGAAAGCTCTATTTGTAGGAAAAAAAGGGACATACATTTTGTTTGGGTAGACTGTCACATGACCGCACAATTGTCAGTTAAAATAGCGTAGTGCCGTATCGCAAAAAATGGCCTGGTCATGAAGGGGGGGGGGGTAAATCTTCCAGAGGTCAAGTGGTTAATCATCCTGTTGTGCAAATGGGATATTGGGGGGAAAGAGTGGGTACAGGGCATAAACTCATACTAAATGAATCCTCTGGGGAGGAGGAGGGTGGAGCTGTAAGATCCCAGCACGTTCATTTGCATTGTGATGGGTTTAGAGTAGTGGTGGTAGAGGAGGAGCAGCCTGTCGTTTTTAAGGGTTTACAAAGTGCTAACTGCTGGCACTACAAGGTAAACCTTTTTTGCACACTGCTTCCTCCGGTTACGGGCTCTGTTAAAATGGAGGACGCTCATTTTTTTTTTTAACGCTGACACAGACATTATATTGAAGCTGAATGTATCTTATCTTAGCTATATCAAGTAACCAAATGCCCCTCTCTCATCTCTTTTCCTGTGGGAAATCGAGCTCCTAAATAAGCCACAAAGCTTTCCTGAGCAGCTGCACATCAGAGGATTTCGGCTATAAAGGAACTATTGTAAGTGATGCATGTGGAAGACAAATTAAGCTTGGTCACAGTATGCTTATTCTGTGTTGCTGTCAATTCACCTGCTCCATTTCCATTCCTTTTTATTAATGTGGTTTTATTGGCTGATGGTGTCTGTCTCCCTACACACTAGATTCACCCACCTAAGTCTCTGCCCTGTCCGGGAATGAACTGAGAACTAATATGAATGAAATAGACATTTACAAACGCCCAAGGTCAAAATGTGAATGTGGGATGCAGAAGAATGTATGTATATCCTAACAATGTACTTCTCTTATTTGCTCCCATTTGGTCTGTGAAAGGTGAACTCCAGGAACAAAAGACTCCTTTTAAAGTGGTTGCAAAGGCACAAGGCTTCTTTTTCACAGCAGAAAAAAAAAACCGGCCACCCAGTGTACTTCTCTTGTCATTCCTTATTGGCTACATGACGTAAATACAGTCCATAGAATGCTAACGTGTTTTGACTATGGCAGCCTTCCTCATAGCAATGTGAGTTTTTTTTTGTAATTGATTTTTTTAAGCCTTCTTTAGAAGGTAAAGAACCTTCTGAGCCCGATCTCAATCCAGCATGGTGCCAGAGAGTAGCAGCACTGCTCTCTCCTCACTGGATACAAAGGCAGCAGTGGGAGCCTTCGGCTCCTGCTGCTGTCAATGAAATCATGTAAGGAGGGAGCCATGCCAGGCTGTGTGTGTTAATGGATACGCATAGCTTGGCTTTGGGGAGTGTCCACACGAGTGCACCCATAGCAGGCAGTTTGCTATGGGGGCATTCAGATAGAAGGAGGAGTCAGACACATGAGCAGTTGACCTCCAAAGAAGAGGTTCAGGGCCGCTCTGTGAAAAAACATTCAGAGCAGGTAAGTATGACCTGTTAATTATTTAAAAGAAAAACAGACCTTTAGAATCACTTTAAAGCGGAGTTCCATACTAAAAAAAAATACAAGTCACCAGCTATAAATACTGCAGCTGCTGACTTTTAAAATAAGGACGCTTACCTGTACAAGGTGCCCGCGATGTCCTCACCTGAAGCCAACCCGTCCGTCAGCTCCGGGTGGAGGCACAGGAATTCCTAGTAATGAATTTAGGAAGCGAAGCCTTGTGGCTTCACAGCCTGGTTCCCTACTTCGCATGCGTTCTGAGTGGTCCCTGGTGTCTTCTGGGACCTGTGTGTCTCCTAGAAGATGGCGGGGAGGATGGAGGAGGGGCTGGACATGGCGTGGATCGCCGTAGATACTGCAGATACTGTTTTAGACAGGTATCTGCTCCCCCATGAAAGGTGTCAAAGGATCCATTTTTGGGTGGAACTCTGCTTTAGGTATATTCTTCAATAAAGGGTATACATCCACTTTGTGTGCACCTAATGCCTTTGAAAAACCTATCATTGCCTTGTAAAGAAGAAGTGACATTATCACTGTGCTGTATACAACCTATGCAGAGAGCAGAGCAGTTGGAGGGGCCCAGCAGGGACACCTATTACAGGCTGGCTAGGGGGTGGGTACAAGACCAGCCATTTTGCACAAGGAAAGAGAGCAGCAGACACTGGTCTTTATTACAGAAAGCTCCTGCACAACGACAAAGCTTGGACACTGGATTACTGCACAGATCTGGAAAAAATACACAAAGCACACCAAGATTCAAATAAGAATACACTTAACACTGTCGGAAAGCTTTACAAACTGACCTAATGTATATGTGACAAATGCGGGTCAGGCCATTGCCCTTTTCACCAACTTGTGATCAATGGCTGGTCAACCTCACACGCTGTCACCGATTTGCAACAATGACACTCCCAGCCTCACCCTGAAAATAGATTTTTCAGCTTGCAGGACTCCAATCTAAGTGCCAACAGCCTGGTTTAGTTAAATATGTAATTAATCCTTTAAACTGCCACAACCTACTTTTTAACCAAGAAGTAGGGGAGAGCCACGCACACAAGCTACCATGCATGCTCAGCCAATTGTCGGCCATCTTTGTTACTGGAGGAAGAAGACCTGTTTCCTATTATTGATGTTTTTTACATGCTGTTAGTTATCTACCCAATTGTAAGAGCAATCGTTTTTATTAAACCACTGGTGTTTACAATATTACACTATGTGAAGCCTTTAACTTTGCATATTCCACGATCTGCTGTGAGCTTGTCAAATTCACCTTGCCATTTAACAAATCCTAATATATTGGCAAAAGGGATTTGGGCTGATGTTGTCTCTTTTAATGCCATGGGGTCCATCTCTACTGTTTAGTTGAGTGCATATTGACCACCCTGGATAAGGGGGTGACTGGCATTCTGGTAAGCCTCTGGTGAGGGTATCTTTGGTGTGATTTTGGCTATCCCTGGATTCCTTTCCAATCTCATCATGGAGTTTTTGGGACTTCCATGCTCGTTTTGTGTATTATTTAAAGGCACAGTTATATATATATATATATATATATATATATATATATATATATATATATATATGTGCTACACTTTTGTGGATGTTTATATGTGAGCCTGATATCAAAGGTATAGTGTTCAGCTGCATTCTAAATTACCACAAGCGCAGATTTTTCTTTTGGTTTATAGAATTTCAGAGTTGTCATATGAACACATTCCCGTGTTATCTCAAGAAGAGTAGTTAACCATCCTAGTTCTTATCTTGGATAAGGGGGTGACTGGCATTCTGGTAAGCCTCTGGTGAGGGTATCTTTGGTGTGATTTTGGCTATCCCTGGATTCCTTTCCAATCTCATCATGGAGTTTTTGGGACTTCCATGCTCGTGTTGTGTATTATTTAAAGGCACAGTTATATATATATATATATATATATATATATATATATATATATATATATATATATATATATATATATATATATATGTGCTACACTTTTGTGGATGTTTATATGTGAGCCTGATATCAAAGGTATAGTGTTCAGCTGCATTCTAAATTACCACAAGCGCAGATTTTTCTTTTGGTTTATAGAATTTCAGAGTTGTCATATGAACACATTCCCGTGTTATCTCAAGAAGAGTAGTTAACCATCCTAGTTCTTATCTTGGGAATACAGAAAGATTAATGTATGTGTTGTGGAAATCAGAAAATTTATTGTAAAAATTAAAAAGAAATTCCACGTCCAGCATGAATGTGGGTAGATTTTAGCACTTAAGCTTGGGCAGGGTTGACATTCAATTAAAATGCTGTGTTGTCAGCCCACCACAGGACAGGATGAGCTTGGTGCAATTATGGGAGATCTATAGATATTTTTCTATAATTGCAAGGTCTTTAAAAGGATAAAACATGGGAAACGTGTAAGTGCTACAAAGACATGCTGTATATGTTTTGCCTTGCCATACACTTTACATGTTTGCTTACTTTAATAAAGTATTTGTGCTTATCTTCTAAAAAGGAAAGCTGATCATACAGGTGGTAAACACACATGCATGTGCTCTCACAGTAATATCCAGCAGGGAAAAGCAGCTGAAAAAATAATTTACTTAATGCTAAATAGGTTTACACAAACCAGATTAGTTTAGAAAAATTAGGTCTTTACAGAATAAAATAATCTCGGCTGTACAGAAGGTCAGAACAGAAAGTACAGCACAAAATAATATTTGTTAAAAGCTTTTGAAAGGCCTGACGTTTAGAAACATCTGAAAATTATAATCATATGTTGTTTTTTTGGTATTTGAGAGTATAAAGAACAACAAACAAAATTATAATAGAACTAAACGCACCCATTTAACTATTTTCCAAAAGAAAACTCAAGAAGTGTTCAATAAATGGTAATTAATCCTTAATCAAACATAGAAATGTTGTTTTCTGCAGTGTTTTTATTTACATTCTGCTTTCTAACACATGCGCAGCGTATGCCACTTTGAAGGCAAATGATTGTGTGCTCGTATCTGCTCTCAACCAAACCTATGATGCCTTCTCTTAGCAGCTCTTTAAAGCCCAGGAGGTGGTGCAGCTTCTATATCATGTGGTTATTGTGATTGGCTCTTACAGCTGTCACATGATTGGAAGCCCATCCTACTGTGTACTGGTGGCACCTGGATGTTCAGTTGGGAGCTAGCATAAGCACAAGCAAATGTGACAGTTATCACCAAAAGCATGCCCTTCATATGTAATTATTTGGAGAAACTGGTAAATTAGTGGGGTTAGTTCCACTTTAAGCCCTTAAAATGTCTGGAGTCATAGCTGGACAAATGTGCAATGCCATGGCAACCGCAGATCTAAAACCAGCCAGTTCACTTTAAGCCCTTGTACACACGGTCGGACATTACGACGGAAAATGTCCGATCGGACCGTGTTGTCGGATAATCCGACCGTGTGTGGGCTACATCGGACTGTTTCCGTCGGAATAACTAACCGACAAAGTTTTAGAGCTGGGCTATAAAATTTTCCGACAACATGATCCGATCGGACTTTGTCCGATCGTTTGTAGAGAATTCCGATCGGACAAAGTGCCACGCATGCTCAGATCAAATTCCTAGACCAAATCTATTGGCTACTAGCCTGAACATAGTCCCGTCGTAATGAAATAACGTCATCACCTTACGAACGATCGGATTTTCCGACAACTTTGTCCAACCGTGTGTATACAACCCCAGTTTCAGACGGATTTTGTTGTCGGAATGTCCGACCGTGTGTACAAGGGCTAAGGCAGAGCTAAACCAATTGATTTAACTGTTTCTTGAAAAATAGTTACATGCAAGGCATGTTTTGAATGAGAACTGACACATTTCTTTGTGCTCCCAACCGAACTGTCAAGGCATCAAATGGCTGGTCCCATAGGTGATCACATGTGCAGCACTCTAGCAACTGCAGATCAAACAGAAATTAATGCTGGCCATACACAGATTTTAAATTGATTTTGACCTTAGAAATTGAGCATTTTAAAGGGTCAGGATTTTTGTTTCAACAAAATTCTCATTGTTAATGTAATTTTCGGTTGTTAAAAATCATACATGTTTTTTTTTTCCATGTGCTAGGAAAAATTTCACCCGGAAGCAGAGTATTTACAGAAATGCCATTTCCTTCAAAAGGAAACTACTAAAAATGCATGTGCTGTCACAGTCTCATGCAAGCCTCAGGTCCATGTACACAAACTAAAATAGTTTTCCTATATTTGAACAAAAAGAAGGAAAGAAGGGACAACGAGGGGGCAACAACCGGACTTTATATGAAACAAGACACTGAGGGTCAATTAAATCAATCAATAAAATAATAATTTAATGGCGATGCACAGGGAGATAGTACAATAAATAAATAGGTTGATGATAAATCAATATTATAATAAGCAAAATTAAAAAAATTAAATTTTTATACATGATAATAACATAGTTAAATTCATATTATAGTAACATTATTATATAAAATTCATATTATAATAGCATTATTACACATAGTAACAAACCGAAAGTACATCCCAACGTGCATATACAGTAGAAACCACTAAAGTGAATTGATGATTTAATTAGATCAAACCCATGGGGGAATCTTGGTTGTTGGGGCATAATATCAACTGGTAAAAAGCTCTAAAAATTGGGGGTACCTGTGATAAATAAAATATTAATATTAATAATCAATGGTAATTGATTATGGAGGGAGAGCGGGAGCATATACAATGGTCCTAACAACTCTTACCTATTGGATAGCAAAAAATACACGGTAATGATGATCTACATCAGAGGAACTGGGAGGGGAAATCTGCATCCCTCCGGGAGCTGAGGTAACGTCCAAGAAGCCGGCAAGCAGGCCAGAAAGTGAAAGGGTGCTAAAAGTGGCTGGAGGTTACTAAGACCAAGCTGATGTGGTGAAAGTGACCAAAAAAGACTGAAAAAATATATAAAAAATATATAAAAAAAATATATATAAAAAAATAAATTGTAATAATGTAGGTGGAAATGGGGATAGGAGGGAAACTAAGTGGCAAAATTATATAGAGAGGAAAGAAGAGGTGGGTAGGGAAATGGAAATGGGACAAAAAAGATCATCCCGAGGTGAAGAAAGGATGTGCATAAGGTGAACACAGAATTATCAAGCCAACGTGACCATACCACCATAAAGATAGGAGACCCAAAACAAGAGGTCATAAATTACCTAAAATTGAATGCACAGAAATGTGTGTGTTGTATGAAGAGTGACAAGTGTAAGGAAACCTGGTTCAGGTAAAGAATATCCCCCAATGGAACATTGGTGATGGAGGTAGCCCGCAGCACCGGCGAGGGTGTAACCAACGTCACGCCAAAGTGTGCACAGCTCAGAGGGCGAGAGTACCCACATCCGAACGGCTTGCGCTCACATGAGAGAGCCCGACAGCCCTCGTGCTGGACGTAGTAGGAAAAACAAACACGTCAGCGTTCGGCATCACAAATTACGCCGAACGTAAGGCGTGTGGGCGTGGTGTCGACGCCCAGCTAGGGCGAGCCCCCCCCACAGAGACCTGACGGCCAAGTGGGTGGGGGATAGCCACGGTGTGCATCGCAGCTCCCGGAAGTAAATGAAACAACCCCTCAGAAGGAAAAAATAGGTGGCCTCCTAAAGAACACAGGATACTGACCAATATAGCGTGTATCGGGATGGAGCTCTGTGTACCGGATGGTCACGGCTCATATAAAGTCCCACCTGTATCTATTCTACAGTTTTCCTATATTATTTCAAGTATTCTATAAACTTGAACAATATTTTGCCCAAATACACAATACATTTGTCAAATTCTCCTCACAGAATTTACAAGTGGCAAAATGATGTTCCCGAGGAAGCGTGGAATTGGGTTTCCACACTACTGTACCATACAATCCAGAACAATATGGTGTTGCAGAGAGAATGAACCCCATTTTATACGAGAGTGGCAAAAGCATGTTTTTCAATGCAAATTTGCCAATAACATGGTTGGGAGAGCCAATTACTGTATGACAACCTTCTAAAAACGATTACCCGGAAAAGAAGCAAAGAAAACTCGCTATGGAATGGAAAAAAGCCTGACCTGAAACACATTAAGCATACATACATACGTGTTCCTAAAGAAAAGCATACAAATAGGGAATCTTGTAATATAAAATGTATTCTTATCAGCTACAGCGAGTCGTAAAAGGGTTTCAGAATTCTGTGTCCAGACACCAAGGTAACAATTAATGTGACTGTAAAGGCAGAAGTTTTTATTTTATCTTAATGCATTTTATGCATTAAGATAAAAAGCCTTCTGTGTGCAACAGCCCCCCCTCAGACCCTCTAATACTTACCTGAGGTCCCTCTAGATCCATCAACGTTTCAGGAATATCCTGGCTGCCCGGAAATACCCTCCTCATTGGCTGAGATGGCAGCGTGGCGCCATTGGCTCCCGCTGCTGTCAATCAAAGCCATTCAGCCAATCAGGAGAGAAAGGGGACGGGGCCGGGCTCCATGACTTAATGGACACACGGAGTTGTGACACCGCTTGCTGTTGTGGGGGCACTGAACAGGAGGGAGGGTCCAGGAGCACAGGAGAGGGACCCAAGAAGAGGAGGATCTGGGCTGCTCTGTGCAAATCCACTGCACAGGGCAGGTAAGTATAAAAAAATTAGACTTTACAATCACTTTAATTATTAATGAAACACTTATGCGCCAAAAGTCTTAAGAAGTGACATAGTCAGCACCATCTGAACAACAACCAGAACAAGAAGTTCATCAATACTGCAACAAAAGGAACAGAACATCAGTGAAATTCTGAAAAGAGTCTGTGTTTTATCCTCTGAAAAATAAAAAAAGGGAACCACCGTCACCCTTAATCAGAAATCTGCAAGATCCAAAAAGGGTATTCAAACTAGATGCTTGTCAAACATGGTTTTTACAGCACCACAGCCTGAGTCAGCATCATGGCAAGAAATGCAAATACAACCACTGCCCCCTGCTCACAGCTCACCTTCACCACCCAACTACCGCTAGCCAACCCCTACTGACACACCGCCATTCCCTAAATAACACCCCATTGCTCCACTGACAGATCTACCCCCCCCCCACCCCCCCCAGATCTTCATGCTACAGCTGCTGTGAAATCCTGTATCCCTTCTGTTAATAATGATGGCTCATGACGGTGTGCCCACTCAGCTGTCAAGGTGCCCAAGCTTTGGAAACATGCTTTGGGGCTGTTTCTCTGCTAAAGGTACAGACCGACTTGGCCCTATTGAGGGGCCAATAGACTTGTATTGTACGTTTATTGTAAAACCTTGGTAAGAACCTTTTTTCCCTCAGCCAGAACATTGAAGATGGGTCATGGATGTGTCTTGTGGCCTGACAATGACCCAAAAAATACCACCAAGGCAACACAGAAGTGACTCAAGAAGAGGTACATTAAGGTCATGGAGTGACCTAGCCAGTCTCCAGACCTTAATCCTACAGAAAATTTATGGAGGGAGCTGAAACTTCAAGTTACCAAGTAACAGCCAAGAAACCTTAAGGATTAAGAGATCTGTAAGTGTAAGAAGTGTAGACCAAAATCCCTCCTGAGGTGTGTGCAAACTTGGTCACCAACTACAAGAAACGTCTTACATCTGTGTTTGCCAACAAGGGTTTTTCCACCAAGTACTATGTCATGTTTTGCTTGGGGATCAAAGACAAATTTTATTCATTGAACTGCAACTTAATTTATTGCATTTGTTTCATGTGTTTTTTCTGTCTCTTACATAAAAAAATTCTGTCTCTATCATTTAAAATACACCTATGATAAAAATTAAAGACCCTTCATTTCTTTGTATGTGACTTTCAAAATCTGTAGGGGATCAAATAATTATTTTCCTCACTGTACAAGGTCATATCATTGTTACTTGTTTCAGCCTAGGTTGTAAGATAGGTTCCTTTGGAATGTGTCATTTTCCATGTATTCTGGACAAAATGTATTACAATACTGTCTGTATGTTTTGTGTCATAAAATAAAAAAATTACCATTACTTCTGAGATCCCGTGGAACAAAATATAATTGTGCTTGAATACTATGAAACTATACAGTTGTATGCAAAAGTTTAGGAACCCCTGACAATTTACATGATTGTCATTTATAAATATTTGAGTGTTTGGATCAGCAATTTCATTTTGATTTATCAAATAACTGAAGGACAGTAATATTTCAGTAGTGAAATGAGGTTTATTGGATTAACAAAAAATGCGCAATATGCATCAAAACAAAATGAGACAGGTGCATAAATTTAGGCACCCTTTTCATTTTGTTGATTTGAATACCTGTAACTAATTAGCATTTAGCACTGATTAATTGGAACACACAATTGGTTCGGTGAGCTCATTAAGCCTTGAACTTCATAGACAGGCACATCCAATCATGATAAAAGGTATTTAAGGAGACCAATTGCAAGTTGTTGTTCTCTTTAACTCTCCTTTAAAGAGTGGCAACATGGGGGCCTCAAAACAACTCTCCGATGACCTGAAAACAAAGATTGTTCTACATTATGGTTTAGGGGAAGGCTACAAAAAGTTATTGCAGAGATATAAGCTGTCAGTGTCCACTGTGAGGAACATAGTGAGGAAATGGAAGACCACATTCCAGTTCTTGTTAAGGCCAGAAGTGGCAGGCCACATAAAATATTGGAGAGGCAAAGGCGAGGGATGGTGAGAACGGTCAAAAACAGCCCATGGACCACCTCCAAAGACCTACAACATCAACTTGCTGCAGATGGTGTCACTATGCATACTTCAACAATTCAGAGCACTTTGCACAGGGAGAAGCTGTATGAGAGAGTGATGCAAAAGAAGCCTTTTTTGCACACACGCCACAAACGGAGTCGCTTGAGGAATGCAAATGCACATTTGGACAAGCCAGCTTCATTTTGGAATAAGGTGCTGTGGAATGATGAAACAAAGATTGAGTTGTTTGGTCATAACAAGGGGCGTTATGCATGGTGGCAAAAGAACACAGCATTCCAAGTAAAACACTTGCTACCCATAGTAAAATTTGGTGGAGTTTCCATCATGCTGTGGGGCTGTGTAGCCAGTGCCGGTACTGGGAATCTTGTTAAAGTTGAGGGTCGCAGACTGAAACCACAGGACCAAATACTGTAACCTAGCACCACTCACTCCTCAGAGATCTCAGACTTCTTCCAGCTTAAACAGGGCCTCAGCAATCCCACATAAAATGCCCACCTAAGTAATAACTCAGGCTCAGATCATTTGTTTAAACAGTGATGTCGAGGAGAGATTGGCTAATGTTGATGTATTATTGCATGTATGACAACTACCATTTTACCTTTGTATTGGGGTCCCTGTGGACCGGTTTCCCTGTTATAAATAAAAAAAAATAAAAAAAAGTTGAGGGTCGCATGGATTCCACTGAATATCAGCAGATTCTTGAGAATAATGTTGAGGAATCAGTCACAAAGTTGAAGTTACGTCAGGACTGGATATTTCAACAAGACAATGACCCAAAGCACTGCTCAAATTCTACTCGGGCATTTATTCAGAGGAACAAGTACAACAGGGATATGCAATTAGTGGGCCTCCAGTTGTTGCAGAACTACAAGTCCCATGAGGCATTGCAAGACTTTGACAGCCACAAGCATGACACCCAGAGACAGAGGCATGATGGTACTTGTAGTTTTGCAACAGCCGGAGGTCCGCTAATTGCATATCGGTGAAGTACAATGTTCTGGAATGGCCATCCCAGTCCCCAGACCTGAATATCATTGAACATCTGTGGGGTGAATTGAAGTGGGCTGTCCATGCTCGGCAACCATCAAACCTAACTGAAATGGAGATGTTAAGTAAGGAGGAATGGTCCAAAATACATTCATCCAGAATCCAGACACTCATTACAGGCTATAGCTGGGATATGCAATTAGCGGACCTCCAGCTGTTGCAGAACTACAAGTCCCATAAGACATAGCAAGACTCTGAGAGCCACAAGCATGACACCCAGAGGCAGAGGCATGATGGGACTTGTAGTTTTGCAACAGCTGGAGGTCCGCTAATTGCATATCGGTGAAGTACAATGTTCTGGAATGGCCATCCCAGTCCCCAGACCTGAATATCATTGAACATCTGTGGGGTGAATTGAAGTGGGCTGTCCATGCTCGGCAACCATTAAACCTAACTGAAATGGAGATGTTAAGTAAGGAGGAATGGTCCAAAATACATTCATCCAGAATCCAGACACTCATTACAGGCTATAGCTGGGATATGCAATTAGCGGACCTCCAGCTGTTGCAGAACTACAAGTCCCATAAGGCATATCAGGACTCTGAGAGCCACAAGCATGACACCCAGAGGCAGAGGCATGATGGGACTTGTAGTTTTGCAACAGCTGGAGGTCCGCTAATTGCATATCCCTGGGCTATAGGAAGGGTCTTGAAGCTGTTCTTTCTCCTAAAGGAGGCTCTACTAAATATTGATGTGATTTTTCTGGTGGGGTGCCCAAATTTATGCACCTGTCTAATTTTGTTTTGATGCATATTGCACATTTTCTGTTAATCCAATAAACTTAATTTCACTACTGAAATATTACTGTGTTTGATAGATCAAAATTAAATTGATGATCCAAACACCCACATATTTATAAATGACAATCATGGAAATTTTCAGGGGTTCCTAAACTTTTGCATACAACTGTACTACAATAACTACTATAATAATTATATAATAATATACTATTATTATGATTGTATATTACCATTATTTAATATATTGTGAAACAATATACTACAATAAGATGATAGTAAATGCTATTACAAAACCACTTCAAAGCCAATGTTTTTATACCTCTGAAAGAAGATGAGACAAGTTATTGGGTGGAGGTCTTAGCATGCTATTTATACAAACATGGGTGCAACAACTATTCTCATCTATTGTACTGTGATTAATAATTATGTTAATAAGCAGTAGTGGAAACTGAAATGTTATATTTAAAGTGTTACTAAACCCACAGCAGTAAAATCAGTCTGTATATGCAGTAAAGCATGCTTGTTATACTCACTGTAGAACCTAAGTGGCTAATCCTCTGCATTGTATGAAAAGGCTGTTTGATCTTTTCTTCTCTGCTCCTCCCCTTCTTCCACTGTCCCCAAACCATCTACTGATAGAACAGAGCCTTGGGGGCACCCTGCACATGCTCAGTTTGGTGTGTATTGCTAGAGCTTTTTTTTTTCTCAGGAGAGTGCATGTGATCAGCACAGGGCCAACCAGCACTGTCCAGACAGAGGGTCAGGGGCCCTGCAGCCTTATAGTACAGTCAGAGGAAAATTAGAACTCCTTCTATAATCTTTAACCAGACACTGATAGAAGTCACAAGACTGCTATATGTATACTGCTGACGAGAAAAGGTATTTTGCAGTTTATATTTACTATTGCATTTCCATGTTCTGTGTACTGTACGAAACCATATATAGTGAATACAGGGTCCTAGGTTTATTAAACTTTAATGCATTGTTCTCACTACATGGTTAAGTTGTAACTTCCTGTCGCTATGTTCCTGTCATTTTCCATTTAACATAAGGGTGACTAAGCTGGTCACTTAGTAGGAACTTGTAGTTTATTTGTCTTCATGCTACAGAAATGTGTTAGCACTGTGAGATTCACTCAAATAGATCAAGACAGTGTTTGAGAGGAATGGTGGTTGGGTGTTGTAAAGTTTGTAAACTATAAACCTTCCCTTATTTGCTAAAGAAAGTCACCTTTCCTGGAAATAGCTACTTTTCCTATATATACAAATACCAAAGAGCCATCCTATTTCAGGGTTGTGTTTTTTTCTGTATTCCTTTCAAATACATGCCAACGCCTGTAGGAGTAATTGTAGGGAGGCTTAAAAGACAGAGCAACCATAACATCTTTAGCTATAGATAATCACTATTCTGTGGTTAGGAATGATATGTGTAAATTTTCACAAAATGCTCTGCAAGTGAAATGAAGTCTACCTAGTCATCTTTATGTCCAACATCTATACATTCCACAGAGAGATTCTACACGTTAGAACAGGTCAGTAATTTAACATACAAATAGAAATATAGACAATCAATGGTCATGTTCATGTGAATGTAACTAAATGTAAGGTAAAAAAGATTTAGTGTGTATCGCTGTTCGGACGTTCAACGACCAGCCAAAAAACGGGTCGTTCGACCATTTGTTCGCACCCGCCCCCCACCCCCGAACCAACCACAATGCATTGCGGTGCTGAACAGTGCATTGCAAGACCTGATTGGCTGAAGCAGTAAAAGTTTCAGCAAATCAAGGCACAGAGCCTTGTCAGAGTCATGATTGGACACCTGACTTTATCCAATCATGGCTCATTCGTGCCCCACAGTATAAAAGTATTCTTTCAATGGCAGCCATTTTCAGTGTGATTTCAGCATGGAGAGAGATAGAACAGGGCTCTGTTCAGTACTATTAGTTAGTGTGCTATACTGTACTATTTTGTTTCAATTGTTAGTGTAGAATATTAGTTTAGTGTCAGTCTAGGGATAGTGTGAGTGTAGTGAGGAGGACTATCATTTAGCTTTGCATAGTGTGCAACTAGAGTAGCGACAGCTTAGATAGATTCACTGTAGTATAGTGAGACCTTGTCATTCATACATACATTAGCATAGAGTAGGGAAAGCTCAGATAGTTTCAGTGTAGTGTAGTGAGACCATGTCAGTAATCTTTACATTAGTGTATAGCTATTAGGGACAGTTCAGATAGTGTCAGTGTAGTGAAGGTTGAACACCGTCTATTTGATTTTGTTACTGCCGGTTTAACGCCATTTACTTCTGTGCGTGTTACTGCCAGTTTAACGCCATATAGTTCTATGTGCGTTACTGCCAGTTTAACGCCATATAGTTTTGTGTGTGTTACTGTCAGTTTAATGCCATATAGTTTTGTGTCTGTTACTGTCAGTTTAACGCCCTATAGTTCTGTGTATGTTAATGTCAATTTAACACCATATAGTTCTGTGCGTTACTGCCAGTTTAATGCCATATAGTTTTGTGCGTTACTGCCAGTTTAACGCCATATACAGTGCCTTGCGAAAGTATTCGGCCCCCTTGAACTTTTCAACCTTTTGCCACATTTCAGGCTTCAAACATAAAGTTATAAAATTTAAATTTTTTTGTGAAGAATCACCAACAAGTGGGACACAATTGTGAAGTGGAACGAAATCCATTGGATTTTTGAAACTTTTTTAACTAATAAAAAAATGAAAAGTGGGGCGTGCAAAATTATTCGGCCCCCTTGCGTTAATATTTTGTAGAGCCACCTTTTGCTGCGATTACAGCTGCAAGTCGCTTGGGGTATGTCTCTATCAGTTTTGCACATCGAGAGACTGAAATTGTTGCCCATTCTTCCTTGCAAAACAGCTCGAGCTCAGTGAGGTTGGATGGAGAGCATTTGTGAACAGCAGTTTTCAGCTCTTTCCACAGATTCTCGATTGGATTCAGGTCTGGACTTTGACTTGGCCATTCTAACACCTGGATACGTTTATTTGTGAACCATTCCTTTGTAGATTTTGCTGTATGTTTGGGATCATTGTCTTGTTGGAAGATAAATCTCCGTCCCAGTTTCAGGTCTTTTGTAGACTCCAACAGGTTTTCATCCAGAATGGTCCTGTATTTGGCTGCATCCATCTTCCCCTCAATTTTAACCATCTTCCCTGTCCCTGCTGAAGAAAAGCAGGCCCAAACCATGATGCTGCCACCACCATGTTTGACAGTGGGGATGGTGTGTTGAGGGTGATGAGCTGTGTTGCTTTTACACCAAGCATATCGTTTTGCATTGTGGGCAAAAAGTTTGATTTTGGTTTCATCTGACCAGTGCACCTTCTTCCACATGTTTGGTGTGTCTCCCAGGTGGCTTGTGGCAAACTTTAGACAAGACTTTTTATGGATATCTTTGAGAAATGGCTTTCTTCTTGCCACTATTGTTGTCCTATGGACAGACTCTCCCACCTCAGCTGTAGTTCTCTGCAGTTCATCCAGAGTGATCATGGGCCTCTTGGCTGCATCTCTGATCAGTCTTCTCCTTGTCTGAGCTGAAAGTTTAGAGGGACGGCCAGGTCTTGGTAGATTTGCAGTGGTCTGATACTCCGGCTTTAAACTTCTCCACAACAGTATTACGGACCTGCCTGGTGTGTTCCTTGGTCTTCATGATGCTCTCTGCGCTTTCAACAGAACCCTGAGACTATCACAGAGCAGGTGCATTTATACAGAGACTTGATTACACACAGTTGGATTCTATTTATCACCATCAGTCATTTAGGACAACATTGGATCATTGAGAGATCCTCGCTGAACTTCTGGAGTGAGTTTTCTGCACTGAAAGTAAAGGGGCCGAATAATTTTGCACGCACCACTTTTCAGTTTTTTATTTGCTAAAAAAGTTTAAATTATCCAATAAAATTCATTCCACTTCACAATTGTGTCCCACTTGTTGGTGATTCTTCACAAAAAATTAAAATTTTATATCTTTATGTTTGAAGCCTGAAATGTGGCAAAAGGTTGAAAAGTTCAAGGGGGCCGAATACTTTCGCAAGGCACTGTAGTTCTGTACATTACTGCCAGTTTAATGCCATATCATTTTGTGCATTACTGCCAGTTTAACACCATTTACTTTTGTGTGCGTTACTGCCAGTTTAACGCCATATAGTTCTGTGCGTCACTGTACGTTTGGCGTACTATATTGCAGTACATTATAGTGTATTCGTGGAGTGTGTCTGTGTAGTGTGAGTACTAAATTAAAGTGCACCAAACACCTCTTTACATTGAATAAAGTGCATAACTACATATAAATGTCAACTTCTTCTTTACATTTGCTTATAAGCACCCTCCCTCCCAATAATGTCTGGGAGGACAACAAGGAGAAGTAGACATTCCCTTGGCACTGTAAGGGGGCCAGCAACAAATATGTGCACAGGCAAAGGTGGACGTGGTGGTCAGTCCTCAGGCAGGGCATCATTTACTCTGTTTAGTGAGTTTGCCTGTGCTATCCAGCCACAGAGGTGGTGGACTGTCTTACTAAACCTTGCTAATCCTTTTTCACGCAAGCAGAGATAAGTGTGAAGTCCCATGCAGTTGCCAGAGTGGATAGACCTACCTCTTTGTCCACCTCTATTCCTGCTATAGCCCTAACATCAGCCATTGAGGAGTCAGCTGAGTTATTTGACCGCAGCATCAGCCACTTGCTCCTTGATGATGCCTAGCCATTACTGGATTCAGATGTTGATTCTGAGGTTGAGGATGAAAGGAACATGAACCTAGAGAGAGGGAGGAACACTGGTAGACAAATCGGCATTCATGTTCCCCAAGCCGCAGCGTATTGCCAAGTTGTCTCCAGTGGTAATGAGGATAATGATGATGAGGTCACTGATGCGACTTGGGTACCAGATAGAGCAGAGGAGGCCAACATCAAGAAAGTAGAGAGCAACCACCCTATTCCATCACATTCTGCAGCTGTTATCTCCCGGCCCACTCCCCAAAGCTCAGCTGTCTGGGCCTTTTTCAGCTCATCTGCAGCAGATTGCACTTTTGCTATCTGAAAACTGTGTCTCAGGCACATCAAACATGACAAAAACACCAACCATATGCATATCATTGCAATTTGTTTTGCCTTCATCAAGAGCACCTCTATAGGGTTACAGTGGGATGTCGCCCCCGATACCCAAAGAGTAATGTTTGACAGGTGCATATCATTGCAATTTCTTAAAGCAAGGCCAATTCTTGCTTTCATCAAGAGTACCTCTATAGAGTTACGGTGGGAAGGCACCACTGACACCCAAAGACCAATTTTTACGCACCTGTTACTTCTATCCAAAGTCAAAATGACACCAGAATGTATCTAAAAAATCTGTAATCTTGTTCCCAGTGCACTACATTGTGACCTCATCATGCACACTGGCTCCCCAGGTGTTGCTGAGCAAAATAAAGGCAGCTTGAGGGAAAATTACTTTTTTTGGCTTTATAAATGCAATTATTGCTGCAGCAGATTCTAGACATGGTAGGCATTGGAAGGCTTTCACTTTAAAAATAAAAAAATCTCTGCTCATTTAAAAATTAAGTTTTTCACAAACTTTTTTTTATTGATACATGTCTCCCAGGGCAGGACCCAGACCCCTATAACTATTGTATGCCCAATTACTTGCATATACCGTATATACTCGAGTATAAGCCGAGATTTTCAGCCTCTTTTTTGAGGCTGAAAGTGCCCCCCTCGGCTTATACTCGAGTCACCGCTGTCTGACTGCCCGAACAGCGTGTCGAGCAGACAGACAGCGGCCATTCTACCTTTCAAAAGCCGCGCCTCCGGCTCCGCCTCCGCCTGTGATAGGCGGAACACTCAATTTCCCAGCAGTCAGTGTTCCGCCTATCACGGACATCGGCTCATCCTCGTACTACGGACGAGGATGAGACGATGTCTGTGATAGGCGGAACACAGACTGCTGGGAAATTGAGTGTTCCGCCTATCACAGGCGGAGGCGGGAGGCGCGGCTTTTGAACAGGGGAATGGCCGCCAGGGCGCCGACGAAGAGCGGCGATCCTGGCATGGGACGACACGGAGGCTCGGGACGGGACGACACGGAGGCTCGGGACGGGACGACACGGAGGCTCGGGACGGGACGACACGGAGGCTCGGGACGGGACGACACGGAGGCTCGGGACGGGACCGGACGGAGGCTTGGGACACAGGTAGGCTGGACACACAAGGCTGCACGGACACACACACACACACACACACACACACACACACACACACACGGACACACACACACACACACACACACACAGGGAGGGATGGATGGATGGACACACACACACACACACACAGGGATGGATGGATGGATGGACACACACACACACACAGGGATGGATGGATGGATGGACACACACACACACACACACAGGGATGGATGGATGGATGGACGCACACACACACACACAGGGATGGATGGATGGACACACACACAGGGATGGACGGACACACAGGGATGGACGGACACACAGGGATGGACGGACACACACAGGGATGGACAGGCATATCTCACCCTCGGCTTATACACGAGTCAATAGGTTTCCCAGTTTTTTGGGGGTAAATTGGGGGCCTCGGCTTATACTCGGGTCGGCCTATACTCGAGTATATACGGTAAGCCTTCAAAATGTGCACTTTTGATTTTTGACATTCGGGTCCCATTGACTTTAATGGGGTTTGTTATTCGGGTCTGAAATTTTGCTTCTGTTCTGAAGTTCTGTTGCGAACCGAACAGGGGTCTGTTCGGCCCATCCCTAGTTATAACCCCTGTCAGATTTTTTTTCACCACTTCCTGTCACATAGCCAAACAGTAAATGAGAGGAAATCGCTGCATATTAAAGGTATTCCGCGGGACCTCAAGGTCACTAGAATTGGTGTCTCTGTTGGAAGATTTCCCCATCTATTACTTTTCTGAGGACAGCCCAAAATTTAGGATTTTCTTTTACTTTCACTTTTAAAGTGGTTGTAAATCTAGTTACACCACTTGTACCTACAGGTAAGCCTATAATAAGGCTTGCCTGTAGGTACTTTAAATATCTCCTAAACTTGCACGGTTTAGGAGATATTTACCATATATGCGTGAGTTCAGATGGAAGGACAGTTCACTTTCCTTCCATCTGAACTCACGCATGTTTCAACAAAAATTTCCACATATTTCTAGTCTATCCACCATACCACTGGGGTTTCTTTAGGTGTCAATAATTTTAACAATTAGTTTAATCCTCGATCCACGTCTTGTTTTTAATTAATTCACTTTTACTCTAATATCCTTTTGTACCTTTTCTTTTTCTTTCCTCCCTTCCCTTCTTTGGCCCTTCTATGTTCGACACATCTCATGTTTCCCTTTTTTCCCCCCTTTTTTGATTTCCTTGTCCCATTAATTTTTTGTAAAGTTCCCCTCGTTTCCTCTCTTCCCCCCCTCCCTCTCTTCCTGCCCTTCCCTTTCCCTTCCCTTCCCCTTCTTTTGTTTCCCTTTCATTCCCCTTTCCCCCCCTATCGTTCTTCCCTCTTCCCTTCTTTTTCCCCCTTTTTTCCCTCTTTTTGCCCCCTTCTTCTTGTTTTTTATTTATCTCCCCCTTTTCCGCCCCCCCCCTTTTTCTTATCCCTTGTTCCTTTTTCCTTCTCTCCTTTTCACTCTTTTCACCAGTTTCTTGGCTTTTTACTGGGCACGTTATTGATATACCATCACCATTTATTATATTTTTCCTCCACACCTGGTTATTGGTGGTAACACACATGGATTCCACATTGTCACCATTTTAAATTGCTTTGGGGCTATATTTTTAAACCAGTGAGTTTAATACAAATGTTTTTATGTAGATATCGGCTTGTGTCGGGGTTAATACCCCTCCAAGTCACCGGGAGAGGCTTCCCCCAGTTTGTCTAAGCTACTCTGGGGCAAATGCATTTGGGAAAGACTCTGAATATGTTATGTATTGTAAACTTGTCTCCCCCTCCACTTACTTGATGTAATTTATGGTCACTTTATACCGTTTTTATTGATCTAATTGTAATTTATGTATATATTTCTAGATGTAGGTAATTCCTGAAGAAGCTGAGAAGCAAAACTAGTCGAAATACTTCACCTTCCCCATGAGTTTTTGATATGTTGTATTAGGAAATGTTTTTATATCTAAATAAATTGAGCTATAATTCTTTTACATAATTGTTTTTTCCTATTGTGTTTACTTGTCTAATGTGCACCGTAATAGTCCCCTTGCTCACACCTTCTTGACACTTCTGGCTGGAGACCAGAAGTCTCAAATTCCTATTCCTATTCCATTCACGTTCTCAACGATCGGATTTTCTGACAACTGTGTCCGACCGTGTGTATGCAACACCAGTTTCGGACAAAATCCGTCGGACAAAATCCGACAGATTTGGTTGTCGGAATGTCCGACCGTGTGTACAAGGGCTTAGAGCTGGGCTATAAAACTTTCCGACAACATGATCCGATCGGACTTTGTCTGATTGTGTGTAGAGAATTCCGATCGGACAAAGTGCCACGCATGCTCAGATCAAATTCCTAGACCAAAGTTATTGGCTACTAGCCTGAATGTAGTCCTGTCCTAACAAAATAATGTCATCACGTTACGTACGATCGGATTTTCCGACAACTTTGTCCGACTGTGTGTATGCACGGTCAGACGGATTTTGTTGTCGGAATGTCCGACCGTGTGTACAAGGGCTTAGAATGGCCCAGTCAAAGTCCAGACCTAAATCCAAGTGATTATCTGTGGCAAGACTTGAGAATTGCTGTTCACAGATGCTCTCCATCCAATCTGACAGAGCTTGAGATATTTTGCAAAGAAAAATGAGCAATTCTATCTAGATGTGCAACGCTGGTAGAGATATCCCCAAAAAGACTTGCAGCTGTAATTGCAGCGAAAGGAGGTTATACAAAGTATTGGGGCTGAATACAAATGCACCCCACACTTTTCACATATTTATTTGTAAAAAAAATTGAAAACCATTTATCATTTTCCTTCCATTTCACAATTATGTGCCACTTTGTGTTGGTCTATCACATAAAATCCCAATAAATTACATTTAAGTTTTTGGTTGTAGCATGACAAAATGTGGAACATTTCAAGGGGTATGAATAATTTTTCAAAGCACTGTATTATGTGTCAATGGACGGCTGAGGTTTCTGTGCAGAGAATGCGCTCACTGCACGCTCCCAGAACAGAGACCGAGCTGTCAAAGACAGATTTCTTTCCCCACCAACGATCGGTAGACAACAGGATCAACTCCTGGTCATGTGACCACCAGTGTTAATACTGACATCAAATTTCGATTTAGCTTTAGTCATAGCCCTTGTACACATGGTCGGAGATTCCGACAGAAGGTGTCTGATCGGACCGTATTGTCGGTTAATCCGACTGTGTGTGGTCTCCATCGGACTGTTTCCGTCAGAATATCCGACGGACCAAGTTTTCCAACTTGTCTATAACATTTTCCGAGAACATGCTCTGATCGGGCATACTCCGATCATGTGTAGCCTACTCTGACGGACAAAGTGCCACGCATGCTCAGATCAAATTCCTAGACCAAAGCTATTGGCTACTAGCCAGAACATAGTCCCGTCTTAACGAAATAACGTCATCACATTATGTACAATTGGATTTTCCGACAACTTTGTCAGACCGTGTGTATGCAACAGTTTCGGACAAAATCCACAGAATGTCCGACCGTGTGTACAAGGGCATAGTCTTTTGACTAAAATTCCATTTTAGTTTTAGTCGTATTTTAGTCAACTAAAATCTCCAGTACATTTTTAGTAGACTAAAATCTAATGGGTTTATTTAAACATTATTGCAGTTGGTAATGCATTATTTAAGCACTACTCTAAAATTTCCAAACTCCTGGAGTAAATTTAATAACATGCTATTATTTTTTGTATTAAGGTTTTAGTAAACCCAGGACCCTGTATTCACTATATCTGGTCCCCCACAGTACACAGAACATGCAAATGCAATTATTTTGGTAAATATTAACTAATAAATACCTTTTCTCATCAGCAGTATATAGCAGTCTTGTGACTTTTATCAGTGCCTGGTTAAAACTTGAAGGAGGAGTTTTCATTCTCCTCTGACTGTCCTATGAGGCTGCAGGACCCCTGACCCTCTGTCTGGACAGTGCTGATTGGCCCTGTGCTGATCACATGCACCCTCCCAAGGAAAAAAAAAACTTTCTAGCAATACACGCCAAACTTAGAATGTGCAGAGTGCCTCCAAGGCTCTTTACAATCAGGAGATGGATTAGGGACAGTAAAAGAAGGGGAGGATAAGAGTGAGTGAGTATAACAAGCATGCTTTACTGCATTACTGCATATACAGACTAACTTTACTGTTGTGGGTTTAGTAACACTTTAAGGATTTTGTATATGCACTGCAGACACAAATTTAGCCATATACACTATATTACCAAACGTATTGGGACAGCTGCCTTTACACACACATGAACTTTAATGGCCTCCCAGTCTTAGTTCGTAGGGTTCAATATTGAGTTGGCCTACCCTTTGCAGCTGAAACAGCTTCAACTCTTCTAGGAAGGCCATCCACAAGGTTTAGGAGTGTGTCTATGGAAATGTTTGACCATTCTTCCAGAAGCACATTTGTGAGATCAGGCACTGATGTTGGACAAGAAGACCTGGCTCACAGTCTCCGCTCTAATTCATCCCAAAGGTGTTCTGTTGGGTTGAGGTCAGGACTCTGTGCAGGCCAGTCAAGTTTCTCCACTAACTGACCAAAGCAAACAGGTACTTGCGGTTGGCAGACAGGCAGAGTGGTTCAATGATAGTCTGGGTATAAAGCAGGCAGAGTTCAGAGATTAGTATATATCAGAAAGCTTGCACATATTACACACGCTATCACAAGCATGAGACTTTAGGCATGGCTGGCTTAAATCAGGTTCCACCTCCTCCCAGAGACTGGCCACAGTAATCACCTTGCAGGTGGACAGACAAACAGGGATGCATCGTAGCCAAAAACAGGATCCTGAGATGAGACCAGCAGCAGTCAAAGAACAGGAGTGTTTACCCACTCCTGACAGTTCTCTAGCTGTGCTGAGGTGAGGCTTCACATATACTTTAATAAACATCTAATCCCAGAGCACTATGGGTTAGCTAGAGACAGCACTACTAATGTAGCTTGCTGTAAGGTAAGCTGTGTCTCATTGAAACCTTGGATGGGGGGAGTCACTGCTCTGATTTATTCACTTGTGTGTTAATTTTAGCTGAAGCTATTGAGCTCTGTAAACAACATACGTTTTTACAATATATGGCAATAAAACAGAGGTTAATATGTATCAAGAAGCCCAAAGCTCCACCCGCTGACTAGATAAAATGCTACAGCATTTTCATATGCAATATTTCATATTTCCCTGACTAAAAAAATGTAATCTTTAAACTTTAATTCTGTCCATGAGAAAGAAAGAATGTACACAGTGCCTATGTATTCCAATCCAAAGACAATTTTACTTTTTGCACCTTATCCCTTCATTACATTTTAGATAACTTTGTGCAAATCATATAGTGAATGATTTTGTATAAATCCATAAATGTGAAGTGTGTTGTACATCTCACATTATCCCTATTTTTTTTATTTACTAGAAGGCTCTGATTCTAAGCCCATGTTTCTCAACTCCAGTCCTCAAGACGCCCCAACTGGTCATGTTTTCAGAATTCCTCTCAGATGAAACGGCTGTGGTAATTATTAAAGCAGTGAAACTGATCAAATCACCTGTGCAAAATAATGGAAAGCCTGAAAACATGACCTGTTGGGGCGCCTTGAGAACTGGAGTTGAGAAACACTGTTCTAAGCTGATAGTGTCCCCTGAGGAAGCCCAGTTTTAGGACAAAACATTTCGGGAGTCAAATGCTATGAATACAAGAACTGTACTATACGGGTCATATCTGTATATAGATTTATATGGATATATTAATTTAGCCTATTATTAAATAGATACATAAATATTGATATTTTAAAGGATTTATGCTCAGTTTTGCATCACACTTAAAAAATCCCATGGAAATCTTCTATTGCTTTCCACACTAAGTAAGGGATTTGGTGCTAAAATCAAATGGTGATCCACCCACAATAAATCTCTCTCCATTGTCCCTCATTATTACTTTTCTGATTTTTCCCAGTTAATTTTTATTTTGGAAAAGATTCTTTCATATGAAGGCAATGAAAGGTCTGACAATATCCTAGGCTGTATCTAATACAAATAACCTTACCTGCAGATGACTGGGTGAGGTTCATTCTTAGCTGGCTGCAGGGGCATTGCTGGGTCTACAAAAGGTTTGGGGCTAGAGCCCATAGCAACGAAGTTAAGAAAGTCATACGCTTGGGTGGGCATACACATCTTGGACTGATTCTGAGGCCTATATATAATGTGCTCAGAAATGCATTTCCTCAGGGGTCATTTTGTGCATTGGCTATGCTTCTTTATGGTGTACTGAGGGTTAAAGCGGGGTTCCACCCTAAAGTGGAACTTCTGCTGATCGGAACCCTCCCCCCCTCCGGTGTCACAATTGGCACCTTACAGGGGGGAGGGGGTGGAGATACCTGTCAAAGACAGGTATTTACTCCCACTTCCGGGCATAGACTCCCATGGGAGTCTATGTCATTTCCTGTCCTGCCACGCTGTCTGCTGGGACACACACGGGTCCCAGTGACAGCGCGGACAATTCCTATTGCACTGCGCGACTCGCGCATGCGCAGTAGGGAACCGGGAAGTGAAGCCGATTCGCTTCACTTCCTGATTCCCTCACCTAGAATGGTGACGGCAGCAGCCGAGAGCCGAGCGATCGATCGGCCTCAGCTGCCGGCATCGCTGGAACCCGGGACAGGTGAGTGTCCATTTATTAAAAGTCAGCAGCTGTAGTATTTATAGCTGCTGGCTTTTAATAAAAAATTTTTAGGTGGAATCCCTCTTTAATAAAATCCAGTGTAGATCAGCATGCATATAAGAGGGATTTACACCACCCACTCATCTTCTTGATAAAGTCATCATAACGATGGAATGTGTGGTATGGAATCTTACTGTAATTAAGACATCAGTGTTTTGTTTTTAGTGCCTCCAACCTTACGTTAATTTTGTGAACTTAGTTCAGAATATCAGTGCATACCACAATCCTTTCCTGAATTTGTTAATTTATGGTATTTTCTTACCACAGTATAAATATCTCCCAACAAAATTAATAAGTAAATAATCTGACTTTATTCATTAACGAGTATAATTATACAATGTCATACAGAACTAGATTTTCTGGCGATTGATTTTTCACACATACATTATCAAAACATCAATGAAACAATATCTGAATATATAATTACTCCAAAATCTAAAGTCCAAATTGGTCTGTTGGAAAAATATGTGCGGTAATTTATGCTTTATATTCAAGAACGCAATATCCCTTGTCGCTCAGGGAAACAGTCCTCTGAATTTCTCCGGCCAGAAGGAATCCAAAGTATGTCTCACAAAGTCAACTGAACAATATTGCCAATTTAGAAATAAGTATTAAACCAACAGAGTACAAAAAATAAATGGAGCAATAAAACTCTCCCTGGGACCACAGAATTATAAATTTATGTAAATATGTTTATCTGAATTCCCTTAAACACGGTTGCAATAATGCACAACTTAGACAGACAATCAATGTCAATACATAACCTATAAAATATAATCCCTACAATTTTGAGAGAGAAGATGAAATAGAATCCGTATGATCTGTATCTTACCAATCATCTTAAAAGGGGAAGCAATATCTAAGCACATTGAGTTGTTCCAGTCACAAGGTCCAGAAAGATAGGAAGTGGTCAAATATCGTCAGACTTCTTGATATCTAGGAGTGCATCTGGTGTATGGGTCTATGATCCCTTCCTTTAGGGCCCTTGCAACCTTTATACCATTTTGGGACAATAAGCTCATACAATTATCCTAAGCTCAGCCCAGAAGGTTTCGCTCAGTCTCCATTGGTTGGGGAATTCTAATGATTTTCCAGGTGCAATTAGGTAATATTATCTTCAGCCACCGGATGTGTCTGAGGACAAAAATGTGTTCTACTTATTTGTTAAAAGAAAAATATGTTTTCTTTCATAAAGGGTATTATCTATATATTGGGACTGTAACAGGGCCGGACTGGCCTACCGGGATACCGGGACATTTCCCGATAGGCTGCCTGCCCTGGGGCCGCTTTGGGGTAAGCTGTGGCTGCAGTGCTCCTCTCCCTATTCGTCCTCCCCTCCCCCCTCTACATGTCACACACAGCAGACATCTCACATTGTGTGTCTCGGAGCTGAGCTGAGAGTGAAAAGTCCCGCCCTCCTCCTAGTCCAGCTCGTGTGATAGACAGAACACTGTGTCTATCACATGAGCTGGTCTAGGAGGAGGGCGGGACTTTTCACACAGCGCGGCTGAAAGTTTCACACTGAGCTCAGCCACGGACTGTGACTTCACCTGCTGCTATCTTGATGAGACGATATGGGACTGGCATTGTGTACGCAGTTTAAGCTTGCTACCGAAAATATTGTCTGTAAGTTTTCTACCTACATTAAAGTCTGTGCTTTTCCAATAATGGAGAGCACATAGATTTGTTTTATTTTATTTATTCATGACTGGGATACATGTGAGATTGGGATCTCTCGCACTCCAAAGTGTTTCCCTCTGAAGTGGGAACAAGTGTTTACTGATCTTCCTGGTCTTAGTGTATTCTTTCTGTGGAAGGCCATCTCTGATCATCAGAGTTCCCAGAGTCCTAGGTGTCCCCCTTGATTGCTCCACTTTTAACTGGAATTTGCTGAAAATAATGACGTTGTGATGTTGGGCAGGTATAATAATGCTATGGGGCTGGTATGCCATTTTTTCCAGGGCTGGTTTTTATTCCCAGTCCGGCCCTGGACTGTAAATATATGTATAAATTGTTTATGAAACCCCCAGCAATTGGTATAAAATATAATTTAGTAAGAATTTGATTAATATACACACAATGGTTACTGTCTTACTATTATGGATAGAGGCATGACTCCATCCTATGAAAACGTACATGTGATTTTATGTAGATACGATTACAGTTTCTATGTCTTTATAACCATGCTGTTATCTAAAACACAGTTCTTCCTTCATCCTAGATTACAATATCAGATTCTTACTTTTATTATCACATGCATTTATAATGCAACATGTATACAGGTTATCAGTGTTCTCTTAAAACGTTTGAGATATATATATATCATCAAAAGTGATACAAATGCTATAGCTCATATCACATACTGTATGTACATGTTTTAAATGTTCAAACCATCACTCCTGTTAGACAATTTAGTCATATACGGTTCAGAGATTTAAGTCTGTGCGTGTCATTTAGTGTAATATTAACGTTGCCTTTCAGCCATTGTCAGGGGGAGAAAGCCAACATCGGGGTTTGACTAGGAAGGCAATATCTTTCTCTGAAACAATAGGGCATATTTACCCAAGCCTTCCTTAAATTAAAATTATTATTATTATTTTAACAGTCTAAATAAAAATATGATATTTTGAGGTATAACCATCATGACACGATGAAACACTTTGGTGCTTTGCCTTTTCAGCTTCCAGCTGCATGTTTTCTTTTTATCAAAATTTCTTAAGATGCCTTTTGCTGCTCAAGCTCATGCAGCTTCAGCTTTTGCACATGCAATAGTGAGTACATTACTTGAAGATGAAGATTTAGAAGAACCAAACATTTCAGGCCTTGTTCTGTATGAAGGTGCCTGACTGTGACATGTTGATTTTGCGGTGCTTGTTGACTGTGTAGATACTGATGTATTGCTGTAGGCAGGTGGCTGTGCTGATACTGTAGAAGACCGTTGGGACTCTCACTGCTGCTTGAGGAAAATACACCTAATGGCCTCAAAAAAAAACTGTGTTTCCTACTGTTGGTGAAAGAAAAGTGTCCTGCTTGTTTATTTAAATGTGGTATGCTGGTAATAGCTTGAATTGGCTTTGTCAGTCCCCTCCGCCTTTTCACCATAGCACCCTCCTATGATTGGGTTTGATTTCTGTATGGAATGTGTTGGATCCCTTGTATTTATGGTTTTCTTAAGACTGGACAATATATACATTAATATGGAAGATTTGATTATCTGAACAATAATTGTCAGGAAGATCTTACTAACTAGCATGCAACTATGATGGGGCAGGCACATGTAAGTTCTAGTGCTTGGACCCTTAAATAAGGGCACTGCCAGGTGCTCATTGTCATGCATTTGCTGGTACATGCTTTTGGCTCCTTTATGTGTGACTGTGCACATCAAGTGGCAGCGTTGGCATCATACAGATTTCTTAGGCTGCATTCTGTCATTTGACCTGTTGCTTCCCTTCTTTGCACTTCTTTAGCGACCTAACTTCCTCCAAAGATCCCTGCAAGAAAGATATGTATGAAGATGTTGATGATTATTTAAAAAAAAAAATGCTTTGAGCAGGGGTGATTTAAGGTGTAATTAGGGTTTATCATTATCGGATTCTTTGCCTTTCTTTTACAAAAGTTTTATTAACAAGTAAAACATAACAAGAATATCCAAATGATTGCTGGTTACATTAGATATCAACAAAAGAGAAAAAAAAAAAGAAATCCCGCCAGCGGAATATTACATGTATAGCATGGTGTACATCAACATGAGTGCTGAAAAACGGTGAAAAACATAAACGCACCCAAAATGAACAATCACTTATAAGTAGATCAAAAGGACGTTATATAAGAGAGGAGAAAAAATGAAAATATAGTGCAATCTGTCGGGATTGACTATTTCCAACCATCATAACCAGCAAGACTAATGTGGGTCCTTCACAACCTAGGTCGGAGGAAGGAGTACACATATGGACAAGAGAAAGGAAGAAGTAGGTTAGAAGCAAAAGTCAGAAAGAGGGTAGAGAAGATAGATAGGAAAGACCAGAAGAAAAAGAGGGGAGAGAGTCCGTTCCACTAGGGGAGGGGGGGGGGGGGTGCACACAGAGCCCTTAGATTGACATCAAGCGACTATCAAATCTGGAGACCGGGTTACAAGATATCCAGGGACTCCAGGTTCTAAGAAATTTATTGTGTGTGTCGGAGGTTAAGGACGTTAGTTTCTCGTTAACCATGATGTCATTCATACGATTTTTAACTGCCTCAAAGCTGAGTACAGGAGTTTTCCAAGAGCGCGCAATGGTCAATTTTGTTGCATTAAAAAGATTTTGGGCTAGTTGGCGCTCTGGGCAAAGAAGCTCTTGGATAGGTTTACAAAGTAGGGCTTCATAGGGATCTCTTTTCAGGTTGGTATGAAACATATTTCGTAGCAGTGCATAGACCCTGACCCAGAGTCTGCAAACTTTTGGACACGTCCACCAAATATGTGCCATAGACCCTGTTATCGGGCAGCCCCTAAAACAATGAGGAGAATAAGAGGGGATAAATCTCGCTAGCCTGTCGGGCGTATAATACCACCTATAAAAGACTTTACATGCATTTTCAAGAATAAGAGCATTCCTTGAACTTTTCATGAGAGATAATGTCATAGTCTGCCAGTCCTCCGGGTCCAGCCGTCTCGCTAGGTCCTTCTCCCATTGAAGAAAATATTTGTTTACGGGGGGTTTACTAATAGAAATGATAGAAGAGTATAGTAGGGATATAGTCCCCGGGGAGTGAGGAGTAGCCCTACATATCTTTTCAAAGGAGGTCAAAGTGTACGGAGTAGGCTGGGCCCGAAGGAGTTGCTGGAGAAAGTGCTTAATTTGTAGGTAACTATAATGTTCCCGCAAGGGAATGTCATGGGAGGAACGAAGCGTTTCAAAGGAGATTATTTTCATAGGGGTAAGCAGTGAGTAAATATCTGTGAAGCCCTTATCCGCCCACCAAGAAAACTGACCTGGGTTGTCGCAACTAGGGGGGAACATTGGGCAGTGCGCAAGGCGTAGTAAAGGCAAATGAGGGGATATGAGACTCGCTGAATATTTTATCGAGTCCCAGAGGCGTAGCGAATGGACCATACACGGTCCAAGCCCCTTTGGGCGCTTCACGGGAGGAAGCCATGGTATAGACGAGATGGGTGTAGGGTGTGAGTCGACCAGGTCGATAGTGGCCCACAGTGGCATTTGGTAATTGTCGTGGAGGCGAGCGATTGGGGCGATATTCGCCGCCAGATAATACGCCCGAAGATTAGGGACCGACAGGCCCCCCTCAATCCGCCTGGCGTACAATGTCTGTTTGTTAATTCTAGGACGAGAGGACCCCCATATAAATTTCAGAAGTTTACGCTGATAGATTCGCAGTATGTGGGGGCAATTGGGATGGGCAGAACCCTAAAGAAATATAATAACTTAGGGAGATAGGTCATACGGACCGCTGTAATTCTGCCAAACCAGGAGATCGGACAGTGGGACCAGGAGGACAGCAATGCATCTAGTTTACGAAAAAGAGAAGGAAAATTGGCCTGGTACAAACCTTCATACTTAGGGGTGATATGAATTCCCAGATAGGGTAATGAGGGAAGCCATTGAAAAGGGAAATTTGCTTTTATAGAGGATAATTCTAGAGATGAGAGATTTACCGACATAGCTTTGGACTTAGTAGGGTTAACTCGTAGACCCGAAAGGGATGCAAAAGTCTCCTAGAGAGAAAACAAGTTAGGTAGGGAGAGTCTGGGTGAAGTCAGAGTTAACAGGATATCATCCGCAAATAGCGAAATTTTATGTGGAAAACCCGCCACTTCGATGCCCTTGATGTCAGGATGTGAACGGATCGACTCCGCTAGAGGTTCCATGGCCAAAACAAATAATAGAGGCGAAAGTGGGCAGCCCTGACGAGTGCCCCTTCGGATAGGGAATTTGGGTGATTCAAACCCATAGTATTCAACTTTGGCTTGAGGGGCGTCGTACAGTGCTGCCAACCAACGCAGGAATGAAGCTCCAAAGCCAAAGTGGCGGAGTACGGTCATAAGATACGGCCAGGATAGCGTGTCGAAAGCTTTGTTCACATCTAGCGACAAAAGCATAGATTCTAATGATCGGCTATGGCTCAATGTTCTGCAGTTGAATAATTCTCCGGATCGCGTCCCCAGCCTGTCGCATCGGAACAAAGCCTACTTGATCCTTTTTAATTAGGCGGGGAAGGAAAGAATTGAGACGATTAGCCAATATTTTTGTAAGAATTTTAATGTCTATATTAATTAGGGATATAGGACCGAAGTTCGCCCAGGAGATATGATCACGATCGTGCTTCGGTATCATCACTATGTTGGCTGTGAGTAACTCCGGAGAAAGGTTCTGCCCATTCTTAATGGAATTATACACAGCCGTCAATGGGGCTGCTACCACATCTACTAGCTTCCTATAGTAAAGGGCCGTAAAGCCATCCGGGCCAGGCCGCTTCCCAATTTTTAGATCTTTAATAAATTGCCTAACCTCGGATTCATGAATATCACAGTCCATAAGGTCCTTCTGGGCGCCTGTTAAGGAGGGAAGTGAGATTCGCTGGAGAAATTCTGTCCTATCTGGCTCCGATCCAGAGTCCTGGGCGGAGTATAGAACAGAAAGTCTATGGCGGAACTCATCCAGTATACGCACCGGGTTACTCGTGAGTTGGTTATGTCGAGTGCGCAAGGCTATAGGAGCTGGTTTAGAATCAAACGTCCGTAATCTCCTAGCCAGCATCGCAGTGGGTTTATTTGCTCTGACGTACCAGCGTTGGCGAGACCAGCGCAAGGTGCGTTCAGCTTGATCAGTCAGACAAAGGTCTAATTCCATGCGAGCCTGGTCCAGGAGCTTACGGTTAGCACGGGAAGGGGTATTTTTAAAAATAACAGAAGTAGAGTCCAGGCGGGACTCCAATTGTGTCTGCAATTTTTGTCTTTCTTTCTTGCGTTTCGATGCTAACTGAATAATATGGCCTCTTAGGACAGCTTTGTAGGCTTCCCATAGGGTCACTGGGGAAGAAACCGATGCAGAATTAAGGCGAAAGTACTCAATTAACGCTTCCGTTAAGTTGTCCTGAATATCTCGCAAAGATAATAACGAGTCATTCATGACCCAGGGGGAAGGTTGTGGATTATGCATTAAAGACCGGCAGACTACTAAAAGGGGATCATGGTCTGTCCAGGGAGCTGCCAAGATAGATACTGACTCCACTAAGGGAAGATGTTTTCTATACATGATGACATGATCAATTCTAGAGTGTGAATGGTGCGGATGGGAATAGTAGGTATAATCCCTGCTTGATGGATGGCATTCTCGCCAGAGGTCTACTAAATCATGGGAGCGTAAAGAGCGGGAAAACATTTTAGCTGCCGAGGAGGGCATTTATCTAAGGTTGGATTTAGGGCTACATTGGAATCTCCTGCTAGCAATAGGGTCCCTCTCTGGTGTAATGTCAACAGAGCACAGATATGGGACAGGAAAGGGCCTGGGTTAGAATTGGGGGCATAATAAGTCAAAATAGTAACCTCGGTGTCCTGAATATTCCATAAAAGCAGGAGGTATCTACCAGCAGGGTCGACTATCTGTCTATCACAGCGAAACGGGACTGTCTTGCGAAAAGCAATCAAAACTCCCCGTTGTTTGGTCTGACCATTGGCATGGAATACTTGGGGATACTGGGAATCAAAATATTTAGGATAGGAGGTAGAGGAAAAGTGAGTTTCCTGCAGACATGCTATGTCAATACGGTGTTTTCTAAGGTATTTAAATATTTTAACCCGTTTCTGTGGCGAGTTCATACCCTGCACATTCAAAGACAGCCAATGTAAAGTCATCTTGCGTAGGGAAAAGGAGGCTTAGTATAGGCTCTGTGCGCAACCCCCCTGGACTCTGGGAAAAGAGGAAAAGGAATAGAAATAGGAAAGCCTAGGAGGGCCAGAAAGGAACGGTAGAAGAAGAGAGAAAGCAGAGACAGAATAAAGCCGAGAGGAGCTCGGACAAGATATATAAAATGAAGCAGTAGTGCCACTAGGCGTGGACCGGTGGGTCCACCTAAAGATCGGTGGTTGGGCGGGACCATGATCCCACGCAAGTACCGACGTAGTGAGGGCGCAGTGGTCCACCAGGCCCACCCGGCATATCTAAAAAAGTTATAAATGAAACAAACATTAAACATAAGCACCAGGTTAATTCAGTTTAACTATTGACTCGAAAGCAGACAAAAAATAAATAAATAGCGCAAGACGTGTTATTTTGTCAGACACAAACAGTTGACACTTAAACCAGGCCTAGTAAACAAATAAGAAGAAAGAAAGAAAAAGGGAAAAAAAAAAATATAGAACAGTGCAATAATCGTGAACTCCGGTAGTTACAGGAACCCCTTGGCCATGAACCCGTCAGGAGAACCAGTAGGAACCAGGGGAAGTGACCGCCATCCGAAGACGGAGGTGACCCCAACCCCTAGTTTGCATCCATCTGTTGTATTGCTTTAATAAACTGTAAAGTGTTCCCTTGCACCTCAACGATGACAACCGGTGGGCCCCGGAGGAGCCCGGGGGGGGGGCCCTCACCTCACAAAAAAAAGGAAAAAAAAAAGGGGGGGCCACCCCTCGTCAAAGGGTACGATACCCATAACATGCCCTCACGGAATTGCTCCTGGAGCATAGGGCAAGATAGGTATTAACCGAATCTCCAAATTAAATTGGAACAAAGATGTGCAGAAAAATAAAAGTAAACTAAAATACGAAGCAACAAAACATTCTGTTCACAGTGCCAAGCAGAGGACCGACCCGGTCATAGGCAGAACAAATGTCATCCTGTGGGGACATCCTGGTAGCGTTGGGCCTGAAGCGATCGCAGGGCCTGGGATCCCTGCTGAGAAGCCTGTGAGGAATTGCGGGGGGGTGCCCCTGTCGGGTGCGGGAGGATGATACAGGCGGGTCACTCTGAGACAGAGGGAGATCCAACTGTAAGTCTTGGAAGTGGCGTTTCAGGTCGGACACAGAGGAAGCGTGAACTTGGTGTCCCCGATAAGTAAAGGACAACTTAAAGGGGAATCCCCATCTATATTTTATGCCTTGGTTTTGCAGAATCAGTAAGTAAGGTTTTAAAGCCCTTCTTTTGGCAATTGTAACTGGAGATAGGTCCGTAAACAGCTGAAGGGAAAGATTCTGGAAGCTAAGGTCTTGACGTTCCCTTGCTGCCTGTAGGAGCCTTTCTTTTGTGCGATAGTAATGCAACTTAATAATGACAACCCTAGGGGGGCCCTCTGTAGGTTTTGGGGCCAAGGACCTATGGATGCGGTCAAACTCCAGCCGATCGACAGGAATCTCCGGGGCCAGCTCTTGGAAAAAGGCCGTGGACATACCTTGTAGGTCTGTAATGGCCTTGGGAATCCCACAGATTCTCAAATTGTCCCTGCGGGCTCTATTTTCAGAGTCCTCCAACTTATCCCGCAGTCCCTCTAGCTCACCAGTCAGTCTTTCAATTTCCTCTTCATGGCCCTCTAGCACTGTTGTGGTTAAGTCCATTCTCTGCTCAAGCTGGTTGGTGCGATGGCCTATCTCTTTAAGACCTCGCATGAGGTCAGAGGAAAGTTTCCGTGAGGCTACTGAGATTTCATCTCTCACTATAGACCTGAACCTGGTTAGCATGTCCTCTGAGGTCTGTTGATCAGGGCTTACCAGATCCGAGGGATACTGTAGCAGACTGTCAGTGGGCGATGCAGGTGCTGCTGCAGAGAGCCTCGTGGTGTCATCTGGCTCGGGAGGCTCCGGCGCCATCTTGCCCTTCCCTGCAGCTGGAAACATCTTATGCTGTTTAGGGGTTTTCTGCCTACCCTTCTGCGAACAGTGCATTCCCGCGGGAGCCTGCCATTGTCCGGTGCCTGAGACGCTGATTTTCGGGTGTCTGACACGTAGCGGTGCTGTGCTAGCCGGGTGTAAAACGGCCGGTGGCGCGGAGCGCTGAGATCAAGCAGCCATCTCGGCGATCGCGCGCATGCGCCCCCAGGATTCTTTGCCTTTCTATGAGTCATGCTGAGCAAAAGAATATTCATGCTATATACAGTATATCTAGTTATGCTGATAGACATCCAGTTGTCCCACTCTTACCAATCTCTTAACCACCTCCACAAACCCCTCCTGCTTTGAGATACAGTTTCCCACACTAATACCCGCTTGCCTTACTGACAAGCAAGCCCCAAACTGACAACCACCCTCCTGTGACCTCCCTGCCTTTTCAATGATGCCTCCATTTTGTGTGTCTGCCCATGATGTATACAGTATATCCCAGCATAACCTTTATACACTGGATATTATAAACTGGAAGATTACAACTCCCACTACAGGCTAATTTTCATATGCTCTGTACTTCCATTCAGAGCCACTAGCCACTGGATTTTATTAATGACCTAGTCTTCCTCACACTTTAAATAGACACACATTTGTTTGAGTTATTGAATCAGGGTGACATTGTGTACTGGGTCATGTTATGGTTAAAACAATGACTGAAATTTATCACAGTGTAGAAATTGTCAAAATGTATAACAATATATTTACCTTTACATTAACTTTGCCATGAGTCAACCATTTTTTATATTCAGTTAAAAGTGATTACTGACCTGCATTGAGGATTATAGGTGTGATATATGTGTATTTGCTTTGTCTACGTGTGGAAGCATCCATGAACCTTCAGAATATAACTATTTAGGTTTCTGCTGGCCTATCCTAGACCAACCTGCCGCATCAGCCTTGATGGCTTTTTTTTTAAGCAACAAGCTATATAATAAATATCAAAGTGCCTTTGCAAGATTATTTACCACATCTATTCTTTCTTTGGTTATTAATGTACATGCTTTTTAATTAGAAATGGTAGTTACACTGAAGAAATAACACTTTGCTACAATGTAAAGTAGTGAGTGTACAGCTTGTATAACAGTGTAACAGTGACACGTTGGGCCCAATTTGGACATTTTCACTTCTGGGTCACTTTTGTTGCCAGCATATAATGGCTGTGTGTTGAGTTATTTTGAGGGGACAGCAAATTTACACTGTTATAAAAGCTGTACACTCACTACTTTACATTGTAGCAAAGTGCAATTTCATCAGTGTTGACACATGAAAAATGTGAGGGGTGTACTCACTTTTGTGAGATACTGTAAAGTAGTGCGTGTACAGCTTGTATAACAGTGTAAATTTGCTGTCCCCTCAAAATAACTCAACACACAGCCATTAATGTCTAAACCGCTGTCTAAACCATGCATGGATTAATCTTCACTGACCGACTCAGTACCAGGAGGCATGGGAGGTGAGGGAGGCACGGGTGGGACTGCAAAACTTGGAGGCAAACGTACAGGAGGCTTTCGCAAGTGCTCCTTAAGGCCGGGTTCACACCGCTGCGATGCGGGAACGCCGCAAATCCACGGCGTTTTACCGCATCCCATTACTCCCGCCGGCAGTTCACACTGCCCTATGCGGACGTCTGGGAGTGTCAATGATATGTTAATGACACCCCCAGATCCGTCCACATATCGCAGTGCGATCTCCCGACTTGCACAGGAATCGGATCGCATGGTGTGAACACCCATGCGATCCGATTCTGTTGCGGACCAAAAAAAGGGTCCCGTGCGAGTTTGCTGCGGGAGCGATGCGAATTCAGCCATACTATCTGTATGGCTGAACTCGCATCGCTACGGAGATCGGATGTGATTTGCGGTGCGAATCACATCCGGATCTCCCCCCGCAGCAGTGTGAACCCAGCCTAAAAGAGAGTCTTTCTCTGAGTCTGGAGTCAATGAGGATGGCAAACATGATCAACTTCTCCAGCTCAGTGGGTATAGCTCAAGCTTCTATCTCATCCTTGATGGAATCCTGGAGACCCTGAGAATCAGCCATGATGGCCTCATTGTTCCATGCAACCTCTGCTGCCAGAGTACGGAATTCAATGGCGTAGTCGGCAACAGCTCTCGTACTCTGTTTGATGTACATGAGGCACTTGGCAGCAGAAGCGGAGTGTGCGGGAATGTCAAATACCCTTTTAAAGAAGGCCATCAACTCAGGTTAACTCAAATCAATCAGGTTTTTGCATCTCCCATAGAGGGTTTGCCCAGGCCAAGGCTCTCTCAGAAAGCTAAGATATAACAAAACCTACTTTGCTTCTGTCCGTGGGGAAACACCTGGGGCAGCATCTCAAAGTATATCTCAACCTGGTTGAGAAACCCTCTGCATTAGACTGGAATGCCCCCAAATCGCTGGGGAAGCGGAGCGAAACCACACATACCTCTTATAGACGTAATACTAGAGGTGGGTGCCTGCACTCGAGGTGGGTGCAGCAGCAGGGATGGCCTGCAACACAGCTTGTACCGGAGCAGCCACAGTGGGAGATTCCAGGTGAGCCGTGCGACTCAGGAGTTTGTAACGTCATGGCAACCTGATCCATGTGGTGATCTTGCACATCCAATTTGGAAAAAATATTACAAACAAGTGGATTGACTGTATCTTCATGGCCTTGGCCTACTGTCAGAAACCATTAAATCAGACTGAGACGGAAGTACAGTTAAATCACACTTGTTTAATAATAAAAGTAAATAGAACAAATGTAGTCAATACATAGCCAGAGTTCAGGAACCCGGAATGGATAGTCAGACAAGCCAAACGTCAGGGAGTCAGAGATGGGGGTAGTAAAACTGCAAGCAGGATCTAGAGCCAGAAGGAATGTCAGCCAAACAAGTCTTTTAACAGGAATGAAGGAAAATGTCTCTGTGATATTGACTAAGGTGAAGGCAGAGATCCTCTGGGCTGGATGGCTTAAGTAGGCAGGACTGATGAGCAGGATATCATCAACAGCTGAGTAACTGTGGAGAGATAGGAGCTGGCAATTAGCCGACAGCTGAGCGGCCAGCTCAGAGAAGATATGGCTGAGCCCAGCCCTGGCACCTTGTCCATCCAATGTCACCAGCATAACGCCACCTAGCGACAGAAGAGAGAAGGTGCAGCAAGTGCAGAATTAGAGCGGAATCAGTGGATCTACTAACAATTAACCGGGGCAACTACTGCCTGGCAAACTAAATTTACTAGCAACCCTGCCTGAACACCAGGGTGCTACAATTCATTTTTTTTGCGTTTAAAATACAAAACAACAATAACAAAGAAAAGAAAGAAAAGCAGAAAAAAAGACGTACCTTCCATAAGCATATCTCACTAATGCATGTAAGAAAATTAACAAAGTATGTCAGTTCAGCCCCAAATGCCAGTATATGAAATCAAGCTGCATATCACAGCGCTGCATAAAAAACTTAAAAAAGAGCTCCAGAAACACATCTACATGAGTAGTTGCACAAACATAAAGTCTTAAAATTAGGTAATGGAATAAACCAGCAATGGATAAACAGCAAACCAGGGGGACCATATTTTATATTTTTGTACACAACCCCTATTTTGGTATGCTAATTTGTCTCTTTCAAGAGTTTTTTTAACCATTTTATGCCATTGAAGAAATGTTGGCGGGGTAAGGTCCATTGACCGCTTGCTAACCACCCTACAGCTGCTACAGGGTGCCAGCTGTGTGCAGGATGTGTGCGCGTCGCTACCGGGCCACTGTTGATGTGATAATTCAATTTGATTTCAGATGTGGGCTCTCAATGTCCCTGCCGATCATCAGCAACACACAGAGAACTGAGCTATGCCTATGTAAATAAGGCTTATCTCAGTTCTGACGGGGGATTGGTCCTGTGTTTCTGCAAAGAAGGGACAAAAATCAATCTCTTCCCCTAATGAAAGCAGCACTGTGTACACAACAACCCTAGATAGGCACACCGTTAACCCTTTGATCACCCTAGATGTTTAACTCCTTCCAGCCAGTGTCATTAGAGCAAGATCAGTATACGCTTATTGGGATTTGTTTTTCCAAAAACATGTAGCAGAGTACATATTGGCCTACATTTATGAAGAAATTCGATTTTTTTACTTTTTTATTGGATGTGTTTTATAACAGAAAGTAAAAATATA
The DNA here is from genome assembly GCF_037356315.1 of Lithobates pipiens. Taxonomy (NCBI): domain Eukaryota; kingdom Metazoa; phylum Chordata; class Amphibia; order Anura; family Ranidae; genus Lithobates; species Lithobates pipiens. Next base: position 22,130,337 of record NW_027507718.1, on the reverse strand, counting down.
GTTTTTTTTCAAAATTGTCGGTCTTTTTCTATAGCGAAAAAAATAAAGAACGCAGAGGTGATCCAATACCACCAAAATAAAGCTCTATTTGTGGGGGGAAAAATGACATAAATTTAATTTGGGTACAGTGTCACACGACTGCACAATTGGCAGTGCCATATCACAAAACATGGCCTGGTCATAAAGGTAGGGTAAATCTTCCAGAGGTCAAGTCTGTAAGCTAAGCATTAGGGATGACCTGTCCTCTGGTATAATACTTAGAAGTGAAATCTTAGGATCCATAGGTAAACTTATATGACCAATGTCATTAATCATATCACTCACCAATTTTAATTTTCAATGTTTCCCAAGAAACACAAACTCACTTTGGAAAACCCTGGCTGCAGGTGTATTGTTTGTAATTGCATCAATTCAGATTGAGACTTGCTCATTAGTACATGGAATGTTCCTCATCATCGTTTCTTAAACGTCATATAAAAAGGAAAAAACTCTATGAGCTGATACTGTACACACCATTAGCCTCCACCCCAATATTTAATCCATTAGGTTTTGGAGTATTCATATTAAAAATGAATTTTGTCCCTTTTTGTGAAACACTCCTTACACTATTTCCCTCCAATATGGCCACACACATTTAATCCCTCAAAATTGCAAGGTATGTGCATCCCTATTATGTATGTCCCTAAAGTTTATTGACATACTATGAGTTTTATATCCTATTTTAATGTTATAAATGTGTTCAGAAATGCATTTCCTCAGGGGTCATTTTGTGCAATGGCTATGCTTCTGTATGGTGTACTGAGGGTTAATAATAATCCAGTGTAGATCAGCATGCATATAAGAGGGATTTACACCACCCGCTCAACTTCTTGATAAAGTCATCATAATGATGAAACGCGTTGGGGCTTTGACTTTTCAGCTTCCAGCTGCATGTTTTCTTTTTTTAGCTGAATTTCTTATGATGCCTTTTGCTGCTCAAGCTCATGCAGCTTCAGCTTTTGCACATGTAATGGTGAGTACCTTACTTGAAGATGAAGATTTAGAAGAACCAAAGATTTCAGGCCTTGTTCTGTATGAAGGTGCCTGACTGTGACATGTTGCATTTGTGGTGGTTTTTGCCTGTGTAGATACTGCTGTATTGCTGTAGGCAGGTGGCTGTGCTGACAGAGTAGCAGGCCTTTGGGACCCTTTCTGCTGCTTGAGGAAAAAAAGACACCTAGTGGCCTCAAAACATTGTTTCCTTCTGTTGGTGACAGAAAAGTGTCCTGCTTGTTTATTTAAATGTGGTGTGCTGGTAATAACTTGAATTGGCTTTGGCAGTGCCCTCCGCCTTTTCACCACTGGATAATATATGCATTAATATGGAAGATTTGATTAAAGTATCTGAACAATAATTGTCAGGAAGATCTTACTAGCTAACATGCAACTATGATGGGGCAGGCACATGTAAGTTCCAGTGCTTGCTCCTTTCAATAAGGGCACTTCCAGGTGCTCATTGTCATGCATTTGCTGGTACATGCTTGTGGCTCATTTATGTGTGACTGTGCACATCAAGCGGCAGCGTTGGCATCATACAGTGGTCTTAGGTTGTATTCTGTCATTTGACCTGCTGCTTCCCTTCTTTAGCAACCTAACTTCCTCCAAAGATCCCTGCAAGAAAGATATGTAGGAAGATGTTTTATTTAAAAAAATATGCTTTGAGCGGGGGTGATTTAACTTCTTAAGCCCCGGACCAATTGTCAGCCTAAGGACCAGAGGTCTTTTTACAATTTCGCACTGCACTGCTTTAACTGGTAATTGCGCGGTCATGCAATGTTGTACCCAAAAGAAATTTGCGTCCTTTTCTTCCCACAAATAGAGCTTTCTTTTGATGGTATTTTATTCTATTTTAATTTTTTACGATATAAATGGAAAAAGGCTGAAAATTTTGAAAAAAAAAGATATTTTCTACTTTTTGTTATAAGAAAAATCTAATAAACTAAATTTTAGTCATACATTTAGGCCAAAATGTATTCAGCCACATGTCTTTAGTACAAAAAAAGTCAATAAGCGTATATTTATTGGTTTGTGCAAAAGTTATAGCGTCTACAAACTAGAGTACATTTTCTGGAATTTACACAGCTTTTAAGCTTTTAATTTATGACTGCCTATCTAATTTCTTGAGGTGCTAAAATAGCAGGGCAGTACAACCCCTCCTCCCTCAAATGACCCCATTTTGGAAAGTAGACACCCCAAGGAAATTGCTGAGAGGCATTTTGAGCCCATTGAATATTTTTATTTTTTTGTCCCAAGTGATTGAATAATGACAAAAAAAAAAGTTTACAAAAAGTTGTCACTAAATGATATATTGCTCACACATGCCATAGTTATACCCCAAAATATATTCTGCTGCTTCTCCTGAGTACGGGGATACCACATGTGTGGGACTTTTTGGGAGTCTAGCCGTGTACAGCACCCCGATAACCAATCACCGCCTTCAGGATTTAAATATAAAACGCTACCAAAAAAAACTGTTAGCGATCGCAGGGATCAGGCCTGACTCTGCGAACGCTGCAGTTATGTGTTTAGTGTTTGTAAGTGAGTGATCGATAGATACTGCACTTGAGTGGGCTGGGCTGGGCGGAGGCGCAAAACACAGGTGCTAGCAGGTATCTGGGCTGAACAATGTGTTTTATGGAACCCTAAACTGCTGGGGATGCTAGTATAGATCTGATCAGATCAGATATTGATCTGTTCAGATACTATACCACTATGGGAGGTGTATGCTTTGCGCGTGGGTGTTAGCGGTACTGGCACTAACCTAGCGCTGCCTGGGGTGACGCAGACCCTATCTGACCCTAAAACCTAATTGATATCACCCGCTGGGTGATCAGGGGGTTAAACCTTTATTGGGTAATAAATGGTGGGTGCCCTGATGCTATAAAAAGCAAACTAACTAACCAGCGTCACCCATAACACTTATACGGTGATCACTGGTGAAAGGGTTAACTAGGGGCAATCAGGGGGTTAAAACCTTTATTAGGGAGTATATGGGGGTCCCTGACGCTATATAAAAACCTGACGGGGAACCTAAATAACAAAATAACTAACTGGCTAACCAGCGTCACCAGTGACACTTATACAGTGATCACTGGTGAAAGGGTTAACTCTAGGGGCAATCAGGGGGTTAAAACCTTTATTAGGTTGTATATGGGGGTACCTAACGCTAAAAAAACCTGGCGGTGAACCTAAAAAATAATTAGCTACCTAGCGGCACCAGTGACACTAATGCAGTGATCATAAAAACTATTGCTTAGTGACACTGGCAAAAGGGGGTGAAAGGGTTACTTGGTGGGCAATCAGGGGGTTAAACCTTTATTGGGGGGGTAGGGGGCTACCCTGGACCTAACACTAACTGCCCTGACACTTTTTACAGTTACAACTGACACTAAATGCAGTGATCAGTAAATAAATGATCACTGCAATCAGTGACACTGTGACTGGGAGGGGGGGGGGGGGGCGGGGGTGGTCGGGGGGTGATCAGGGGCTGACTGGGAGTTAACGTGTGCCTATGTGTACCTACATGTCAGTGTAGTGTTGGTGCACTTACTAGGATGTCTTCTCTCCTCGCCGTCTGGTCAAAAAGACCGCCCCGAGGAGAGTGACATCACTTCCTCCTGCCTGTGTTTACACTACACAGGCAGGGGAAGCTTCTCATTCGCCAGGAGCGATCAAGAGGGGATGGTCAGAAACCAACAGCCATCCCCTCATCCCGGATCGCTCCTGAAGCGAAACGGACCGCCGCAGCCAGTGGGAGGGGGTCCCGCTGGAAGGCAGGCATGTACGGGTATGTGCTTGTGCCTGTCCGTGCCATTGTGCCGACGTATTTTTACATGCGGCGGTCCTAAAGTGGTTAAGGTGTAATTAGGGGTTATCATTATCGGATTCTTTGCCTTTCTATGAGTGATGCTGAGCAAAAGAATATTAATGCTATATACAGTATATCTAGTTATGCTGACAGACATCCAGATGTCCCACTCTTACCAACCTCTCAACCACCTCCACAAACCCCTCCTGCTTTGAGATACACTTTCCCACACTAATACCCACTTGCCTTACTGACAAGCAAGTCTCAAACTGACAACCACACTCCTGTGCCCTCCCTGCCTTTTCAATGATGCCTCCATTTTGTGTGTCTGCCCATGATGTATACAGTATATACCAGCATAACCTTTATACACTGGATATTATAAACTGGAAAATTACAACTCTCACTACAGGCTCTCTAATTTTCATATGCTCTGTACTTCCATTCAGAGTCACTGGCCACTTCATTTTAATAATAACCTAGTCTTCCTCACACTTTCAATAGACACACATTTGTCTCAGTTATTGAATCAGGTTGACATTGTTACTGGGTCACTAGAGAACATAAATTGTTATAGTTAAACCAATGACTGAAATTCATCACAGTGTAGCAATTGTTTTGTCAAAAATGTATAACAATATACTTACATGAAAAGAAGAAACTTTGCCAAGAAAGTAAGCTACAGCGCAACATTGTTTATATTCAGTTAAGTGTGATCATTAGCCTGCATTGAGGATTATAGGTGTGATATATGTGTATTCGCTTTGTCTACGTGTGGAAGCATCCATGAATCTTCAGAATATAACTATTTAGGTTTTTGTTGGCCTATCCTAGACCAACCTGCCACATTAGCCTTGATGTCCTTTTTTTAAGCGACAGGCTATATAATAAATATCAAAGTGCCCTTGCAATATTATTTATCTTTGGCCACGAATGTGCATGCTTTTTAATTGCAAATGGTAGTTACAAAATAGGTTTAATAGGTTTATAAAATAGGTTTATACTTAGATTCTGAAATTTGGTGTGCATCATAAACCATGAATTGGGTCATGTAGCACATTCATTTAGACTTGTTCATGTCTTGAATTGGAACTTTTAGTGTGTGTGTGTATGTATGTATGTATATGTGTGTACATATATATATATATATATATATATATATATATATATATATATATATATATATATGTATATACACACAGTATCTCACAAAAAGTACACCCCTCACATTTTTGTAAGAATGTTATTTATGTTATTTATATCTTTTTTTGTGACAACACTGAAGAAATTACACTTTGCTACAATGTAAAGTAGCGAGTGCACAGCTTGTATAACAGTGTAAATTTGCTGTCCCCTCAAAATAACTCAACACACAGCCATTAATATCTAAACCGCTTGCAACAAAAGTGAAAATGTCCAAATTGGGCCCAAAGTGCCAATATTTTGTGTGGCCGCCATTATTTTCCAGCACTGCCTTAACCCTCTTGGGCATGGAGTTCACCAGAGCTTCACAGGTTGCCACTGGAGTCCTCTTCTACTCCTCCATGACCACATCACAGAGCTGGTGGATGTTAGAGACCTTGTGCTCCTCCACTTTCTGTTTGAGGATGCCGACATCACAGAGGTAGTGGATGTTAGACCGGATGTCCCACAGATGCTCAATATGGTTTAGGTCGGGAGACATGCTTGGCCAGTCCATCCCCTTTACCCTCAGCTTCTTTAGCAAGGCAGTGGTAATCTTGGAGCTGTGTTTGGGGTCGTTATTATGTTGGAATACTGCCCTGCAGCCCAGTCTTCGAAGGGAGGGAATCATGCTCTGCTTCAGTATGTCACAGTACATGTTGGCATTCATGGTCCCCTCAATGAACTGTAGCTCCCCAGTGCCGGCAGTACTCATGCAGCCCCAAACCATGACACTCCCACCACCATGCTTGACTGTATGCAAGATACACTTACCTTTGTACTCCTCACCTGGTTGCCGCCCCACACGCTTGACACCATCTTAACCAAATAAGTCTATTTTGGTCTCATTAGACCACAAGACATTGTTCCAGTAATCCACGTCCTTAGTTTGCTTGTCTTCAGTAAACTGTTTGTGGGCTTTCTTGTGCATCATCTTTAGAAGAGGCTTCCTTCCGGGAAAACAGCCATGCAGACCAACTTGATGCAGCATGCGGCATATGGTCTGAGCAGTGACAGGCTGACCCCCCACCCCTTCAACCTCTGCAGCAATCCTAGCCGCACTCATACATCTATTTGCCAAAGACAACCTCTGGATATGATGCTGAGCACGTGCACTCATCTTCTTTGGTCGACCATGCCGAGGCCTGTTCTGAGTGGAACCTGTCCCGTTAAACTGCTGTATGGTCGTGTCCACTGTGCTGCAGCTCAGCTTCAGGGCCTAGGCAATCTTCTTATAGCCTAGGGCTGTGATGGCGAACCTTGGCTCCCCAGATGTATTGGAACTACATTTCCCATGATGCTCAACTACACTGCAGAGTGCATGAGCATCATGGGAAATGTAGTTCCAAAACCTCTGGGGTGCCAAGGTTCACCATCACTGGCCTAAGCCATCTTTATGTAGAGCAATAATTATTTTATTCAGATCCTCAGAGTTATTTGCCATGAGGTGCCATGTTGAACTTCCGGTGACCAGTATGAGAGAGTGAGAGCGATTAACATATCTGCTCCCCATTCACACCTCAGACCTTGTAACACTAACGAGTCACATGACACTGGGGAGAGAAAATGTCTAATTAGGCCAAATTTAGACATTTTCACTTAGGGGTGTACTCACTTTTGTTGCCAGCAGTTTAGACATTAATGGCCATGTGAGCTATTTTGAGGGGACAGCAAATTTACACTGTTATACAAGCTGTACACTCACTACTTTACATTGTAGCAAAGTGTCATTTCATCAGTGTTGTCACGTAAAGAGATATAATGAAATATTTACAAAAATTTGACATTTGTGAGTGTGTGTGTGTGTGTGTGTATATATATATATATATATATATATATATATATATATATATATATACACACACAGTGTATACAATTAACACCCAAAACAGGTATAGAGATACTCAAGGGTCTGTAGCCTTGAAACATGCAACATCTGGTGCTGCTCTACAAAGAAACCAATCAGTTTCCAGGTTTAATTGTCAAAGCTCAAGCAAACAAGCTAATTTTAGAAGCTGATCGGCTACCATACACAGCTGCACCAGCTTTTGCACTCTCCAGTTTTAGGAAGTCAACCCCATAGTGTCCAGTAGTGCTGAAAGTGTATTCTTATGGCCCATACTACAAGAGCTCTCTGTTCATTTAAATGACTTCTAAAAAAGACCCATTGTCTTCAGCCTTTCAGAGCCCATGATTTGGCAGAAATATGCTTAGGCTGGACACTGTACCAAGTTGCACTTCTGTTTGGGCGTACATGCATTCAGGGTCCGACACATGGGTATTCTGAGTTCCAGGCATACATTCCTGAATGCATAATGCCCTAAAGGTGCAGCATAAATACCCCTTGGTGGAGCATCCAGCCATATCCAACTGCAGCATATTTCAGTCTGCCTTAGACTGTGCTTTCTGGATGCATGAAAACAATTGGATTTTATGCACAGAGGCTAAACACCCAGGGGGTTATTTACTAAAGGCAAATCCACTTGTATTGAAAGTGCACTTGGAAGTGCAGTTGCTGTAGATCTGAGGGTGACATCTGAGGGTGACATGCAAGGAAAATAAAAAAACAGCATTTTAGCTTACACATGACTGGATGTTAAAATCAGCAGAGCTTCCCCTCATTTCAGCTCTTCCCCTCAGATCTACAGTGACTGTATTTTCAAGAGCACTTATAGTGCAGAGTGGAATTGCCTTTAGCAAATCAACCCCCCCCCCCCCCCCAGTGTCCATGACGCCTAAACTGGACTCTCAAACAATGCTATTAGGTGTGCCAGCTATCTTCAGTGAACTACAAAGAAATTACCCTGAATGTTATTAACCACTTGCTTACTGGGCACTTAAACCCCCCTCAGTCCCAGACCAATTTTCAGCTTTCAGCGCTGATGCACTTTGAATGACAATTGCGCGGGCAAACAACACTGTACCCAAATGAAATTTTTATCATTTTTTTCCCACAAATAGAGCTTTCTTTTGGTGGTATTTAATTACAGCTCAGAGTTTTATTTTTTGCTAAACAAACAAAAAAAGATGCAAAAAAAAAATCATGTTTAACCACTTAAGGACCGCCGTATTGCCATTGTACGTCATCACAATGGCACAGGCAGGCACAAGCACGTAGATGTACGTGCCTGCCTTCCAGCGGGTGGGGGGTCCGATCGGAGCCCCTCCCGCTGGATACGCCAGGTTTTTATATCGCTAGGTACCCCGATATACTACCCAATAATGGTTTTAACCCCCTGATTGCCCCTAGTTAACCCTTTCACCCCCTTTTGCCAGTGTCACTAAGCGATCATTTTTCTGATCGCTGCATTAGTGTCGCTAGGTAGCTAGTTATTTTTTTAGGTTCACCGCCAGGTTTTTATATCGCTAGGTACCCCGATATACTACCCAATAATGGTTTTAACCCCCTGATTGCCCCTAGTTAACCCTTTCACCCCCTTTTGCCACTGTCACTAAGCGATCATTTTTCTGATCGCTGCATTGGTGTCGCTAGTGTCGCTAGTGTCGCTAGTTATTTTTTTAGGTTCACCGCCAGGTTTTTATAGCGCTAGGTACCCCGATATACTACCCAATAATGGTTTTAACCCCCTGATTGCCCCTAGTTAACCCTTTCACCCCCTTTCGCCAGTGTCACTAAGCGATCATTTTTCTGATCGCTGCATCAGTGTTGCTAGTTTCGCTAGTGTCGCTAGGTAGCTAGTTTTTTTTTAGGTTCACCGCCAGGTTTTTATAGCGCTAGGTACCCCGATATACTACCCAATAATGGTTTTAACCCCCTGATTGCCCCTAGTTAACCCTTTCACCCCCTTTTGCCAGTGTCACTAAGCAATCGTTTTTCTGATCGCTGCATTAGTGTCACTAGTGTCGTTAGGTAGCTAGTTATTTTTTTAGGTTCACCGCCAGGTTTTTATAGCGTTAGGTACCCCCATATACTACCCAATAATGGTTTTAACCCCCTGATTGCCCCTAGTTAACCCTTTCACCAGCGATCACAGTATAAGTGTCACTGGTGACGCTGGTTAGCCAGTTGGTTATTTAGGTTCCCCATCAGGTTTTTATATAGCGCCAGGGTCCCCCATATACTACCTAATAAAAATTTGAACCCCCTGATTGCCCCTAGTTAACCCTTTCACCACTGATCACTGTATAAGTGTTACGGGTGACTCTGGTTAGTTTGCTTTTTATAGCATCAGGGCACCCACCATTTATTACCCAATAAAGGTTTAACCCCCTGATCACCCGGAGGGTGATATCAATTAGGTTTTAGGGTCAGGGTCTGCGTCGCCCCAGGCAGCGCTAGGTTAGTGCCAGTACCGCTAACACCCACACGCAAAGCATAAACCTCCCGTAGTGGTATAGAATCTGAACAGATCAATATCTGATCTGATCAGATCTATACTAGCGTCCCCAGCAGTTCAGGGTTCCAAAAAAACGCATTGTTAGCGGGATCAGCCCAGATACCTGCTGGCACCTGCGTTTTGCCCCTCTGCCCAGCCCACCCAAGTGCAGTATCGATCGATCACTGTCACTTACAAAACACTAAACACATAACTGCAGCGATCGCAGAGTCAGGCCTGATCCCTGCGATCGCTAACAGTTTTTTTTGGTAGCGTTTTATATTTAAATCCTGAAGGCGGTGATTGGTTATCGGGGTGCTGTACACGGCTAGACTCCCAAAAAGTCCCAAACATGTGGTATCCCCGTACTCGGGAGAAGCAGCAGAATTTATTTTGGGGTGTAATTTGACTTATGCCCATAGCATGTGTGAGCAATATATCATTTAGTGACAACTTTGTGCAAAAAAAATAAAGTTTGTAATATTCCCGCAACTTGTGGCAAACTATAAAATATTCCATGGACTCAACATGCCTCTCAGTAAATAGCTTGGGGTGTCTACTTTCCAAAATGGGGTAATTTTGGGGGGTTTTGTGCTATTTTGGCATTTTATGGGCTTCGAAACTGTGATAGGTAGTGAGGAGTAAATTCAAAAATTTGCACCCTTAGAAATCCTGAAGGTGGTGATTTTCGGGGTGCCGTGCGCGACTAGACTCCCAAAAGTCCCACACATGTGGTATCCCCATACTCAGGAGAAGTAGCGGAATATATTTTGGGGTGCAATTCCACATATAACCATGGCATGTGTGAGCAATATATAATTTAGTGACAACTTTTTGTAAATTTTTTATTTTTTTTGTCATTATTCAATCCCTTAGGACAAAAAAAATAAATATTCAATGGGCTCAACATACCCATCAGCAATTTCCTTGGGGTGTCTACTTTCCAAAATGGGGTCATTTGGGGGGGGGGGGTTTGTACTGCCCTGCCATTTTAGCACCTCAAGAAATGAGATAGGCAGTCATAAATTAAAAGCTGTGTAAATTCCAGAAAATGTATTCTAGTTTGTAGACGCTATAACTTTTGCGCAAACCAAAAAATATACGCTTATTGACATTTTTTTTACTAAAAACATGTGGCTGAATATATTTTGCCCTCAATGTATGACTAAAATGTAGTTTATTCGATTTTTCTTATAACAAAAAGAAGAAAATATCTCTTTTTTTCAAAATTTTCGCTTTTTCCATTTATATCGCAAAAAATTAAAATCGCAGAGGCAATCAAATACCATCAAAAGAAAGCTCTATTTGTGGGAAGAAAAGGACGCAAATTTCGTTTGGGTGCAATATTGCATGACCGCGCAATTACCAGTTAAAGCAGCGCAGTGCGAAATTGGAAAAAGACCTCTGGTCCTTAAGGTGTTTATTGGTCCGGGGCTGTAGTGGTTAATAGTTTGTTATAAAATTTTGCAAACAGGTCATTTTTCTCCTTCATTGAAGTGCGCTGATGAGGCGGCACTGATAGGCTGCACTGGTGGGCACTGATAGGCTGCATTGGTGGGCACTGATAGGCTGCACTGGTGGGCACTGATAGGCATAGTTAAGGCGGCACTAATAGGCACAGATAAGGTGGCACCGATAGGCACAGATAAGGCAGTACTGATGGGCACAGATAAGGCGGCACTGATGGGCAAAGATGGGCATGGATGGGTGGCACGGATGGGTGGCACGGATGGGTGGCACTGATGGGCGGCACTGCTGGGCACTGGTAGATGACACTGATGGGCACGGATATGTGGCACTGGGGTGCAGCACCGTTGTTGAGGCAGATTGTGGGCACTGTGGGTGGCCCTGTGGGTGTCACTGCTGGGTGGCACGGTGGGCACTGCTGGGTGGAACTGTGGGCACTGCTGGGTGGCACTGTGGGCACTGCTGGGTGGCACTGACTGGGGGCACTTATGTTTTATTAAGGTGGCACTGGCAGCGGGCAGGTGGGCACTGGCAGGGCTGGCCGTGATCGGGACTGATGTCCCGATCACGGCCGCCGGTGATCGGCTCTTTTTTTTTCTCCTTGCGCTGTCAGCGCGAGGAGGAATAATAGCCGATTACCGGCTCCGTTGCATCACATGATCAGCTGTCATTGGCTGACAGCTGATCACGTGATAAGGGGTCGGGATCGACCCCTTGCTTGGATCAGTGATCAGGCGAGTCTCATAGACTCGCCGATCACAGAGCGCGCCGCGCGCGCCCCTCAGGGGGCGCGCAGGCCGCTCGTGCACGGGACGACGTCAATAGACGTAGTCCCGGCAAAGGAGGTCCGCGCTGTAGCCGTCATTCGGCTATAGTGCGGATCTCAAGTGGTTAAAATTAGGAGAAGCGGAGGTGTTTGTAGCTCAAATCAGAAGAGAAGTCCTGCTGCTCCTCCATAGCTACAGTATAGAGCAAGCTTTTTTCTCAACCTCTTGAGCACAGATGAACCTTTCAAATACCTTTTCAATTTCAGGGAACCCCTGCCAAAAAGCACTATACCTACAACTTGTCATGATACATTAGTGTGATGATCAGTGGGAAGAATACCATACCTTACATTTGTGGTCCTTGGGATGAATTACCCTTGTACGGATAGATAAAAAGATTATTGCTGTCAGTGAGAACTTATCTGAGAAGCAGAAATAGCTCATTGCTCAAGGAACACCTAGTAACCTCTAAAGCAACCCTAGAGTTCCATGGAAGCCTGTTTGAGAAACCGTGGTATAGAGAGTGAACATTGTGACCCTAGGACACATACAGTGGTATTGGCAGAAACACCAGGGAAAACTAATGGGAAAAAAATCTAAAAAAAGGAAGTTAATGCAGCTACCATAACACACCAGTAAACTGCAATCTATAACATGTTTGTTTTTTGGGTTTAGGTACACATTTTTTGTGTTTGTAGCATGCTATGAAGCTTGTGGCAAATAATACATTTAAAGGTCACAGTACTCATCAATATTTAAGCTCCATCTATCAATAGACCAGCAGGTCATAACACTTCTGTAAATAGTGGTATTGGTATTCAGTTTCTTGATAATAATGCAGCGCAATCAAAAAATGTTGTGATTATGGCCAAAAATTATGAGTGGGGTTTTTTCGTTTGATTCTAATTTTGAATTCCCAGGATGGCTATCTACTCTAGGTAGGCCATTTTGCTCAAGAACTGGATCAGGTTTTCTAAGCGCATTGTCTCTGGGGATAGAGTTTCTGTTTGCAATACCTTTACAGTTACTGTTGTTTGAAGTGACTTCCAAGTTATAAAACGTTTGAATCTGTGCAATATAAGACGACGGCCTGGGGTCACTGTCTGAAGTGTAGAGACCACAGGACAGATTTCTGCATTTGAGTCTGCATCTACTAGCCACTCTCTATATGCCACTCTCAGATTGTGCAAAGACAATGGCAAAGTCCATAGTGGCCTAGAGTGTTGGTAGACATATTCTGAAATACCACTAAATTCCAGAGAGCCACTTTGTGTTGGTCTATCACATAAAATCCCAATGAAATACATTTATGTTTTTGGTTGTAAAATGAGAAAATGTGGAAAATTTCAAGGGGTATGAATACTTTTTCAAGGCCATGTATACCTGCAAAAGGGGGTAGCCTGAAATGATTTAGCAGGACTTAATTTTCTGACAAAAATTACTATAAAGATTATTTTTTGGCAGTACCTACCTGCGTGGCTAGGTATGTACCATATACAGGTCCTTCTCAAAAAATTAGCATATTGTGATAAAGTTCATTATTTTCTGTAATGTACTGATAAACATTAGACTTTCATATATTTTAGATTCATTACACACAACTGAAGTAGTTCAAGCCTTTTCTTGTTTTAATATTGATGATTTTGGCATACAGCTCATGAAAACCCAAAATTCCTATCTCAAAAAATTTGCATATCATGAAAAGGTTCTCTAAACAAGCTATTAACCTAATCATCTGAATCAACTAATTAACTCTAAACCACTGCAAAAGATTCCTGAGGCTTTTAAAAACTCCCAGCCTGGTTCATTACTCAAAGCCGCAATCATGGGTAAGACTGCCGACCTGACTGCTGTCCAGAAGGCCATCATTGACACCCTCAAGCAAGAGGGTAAGACACAGAAAGAAATTTCTGAACGAATAGGCTGTTCCCAGAGTGCTGTATCAAGGCACCTCATCGGGAAGTCTGTGGGAAGGAAAAAGTGTGGCAGAAAACGCTGCACAACCAGAAGGGGTGACCGGACCCTGAAGAAGATTGTGGAGAAGGACCGATTCCAGACCTTGGAGGACCTGCGGAAGCAGTGGACTGAGTCTGGAGTAGAAACATCCAGAACCACCGTGAACAGGCGTGTGCAGGAAATGGGCTACAGGTGCCGCATTCCCCAGGTCAAGCCACTTTTGAACCAGAAACAGCGGCAGAAGCGCCTGACCTGGGCTACAGAGAAGCAGCACTGGACTGTTGCTCAGTGGTCCAAAGTACTTTTTTCGGATGAAAGCAAATTTTGCATGTCATTCGGAAATCAAGGTGCCAGAGTCTGGAGGAAGACTGGGGAGAGGGAAATGCCAAAATGCCTGAGGTCCACTGTCATGTACCCACAGTCAGTGATGGTCTGGGGTGCCATGTCAGCTGCTGGTGTTGGTCCTCTGTGTTTTATCAAGGGCAGGGTCAATGCAGCTAGCTATCAGTATATTTTTTGGAGCACTTCATGCTTCCATCTGCTGAAAAGCTTTATGGAGATGAAGATTTCATTTTTCAGCACGATCTGGCACCTGCTCACAGTGCCAAAACCACTGGTAAATGGTTTACTGACCATGGTATTACTGTGCTCAATTGGCCTGCCAACTCTACTGACCTGAACCCCATAGAGAATCTGTGGGATATTGGGAAGAGAAAGTTGAGAGACGCAAGACCCAACACTCTGGATGAGCTTAAGGCCGCTATCGTAGCATCCTGGGCCTCCATAACACCTCAGCAGTGCCACAGGCTGGTTGCCTCCATGCCACGCCGCATTGAAGCAGTCATTTCTGCAAAAGGATTCCCGACCAAGTATTGAGTGCATAACTGAACATAATTATTTGAAGGTTGACTTTTTTGTATTAAAAACACTTTTCTTTTATTGGTCGGATGAAATATGCTAATTTTTTGAGATAGGATTTTGGGGTTTTCAGGAGCTGTATGCCAAAATCATCAATATTAAAACAAGAAAAGGCTTGAACTACTTCAGTTGTGTGTAATGAATCTAAAATATATGAAAGTCTAATGTTTATCAGTACATTACAGAAAATAATGAACTTTATCACAATATGCTAATTTTTTGAGAAGGACCTGTATATGTAACCATAAACCCACCAGGAAAAATTGAAAATTCTCCTTTCCTGGTGTCTATTCTTGGCAGCATACAGTTCCATTCCTTGTCTTGTTCATAGTTCTGAAAACTCTGAACCTGGGCAAGGGCTTAATCTTTTATAGAGTTACGATTAGTACTGTGGATTGAAGGGTCAGAGTTTCAACCATATGTATGCTTCCATGGATAGTCACCAGGAAAGGCAAATTATGGAAAATTATGCATTGAATTTTATGTTTTTAAAAATTGCATTCATGTGTTTTTTTGAGATTTTAGGGACTAGATTTATTTATTTATTACAGGTACTTCTACATTTTACATATATCTTGTACATTCAGACATTGTCACTTTACCTTTTCAGCCACATAACCTACCCTCCTGGGATGTCCATGGTTGAGGGGTGCAGCCATCACTGAAACAGGAAGGAACAGATAGCAAAACAAACATTGTCAGAAGTTCTATCCCTCCTCATCTACTACCACAATGTGTAAAAACATACAAAGCATATATTACCCTCTCATTCTATTCAAAATTTAAAACAAAAACAGTTTTGGCTGAAGTTAGGCTTTAACAGTAATCTTCTACCACTGGGAGAGAACTTTGACATGCAGTAATTCACCAGTTATGCCTGATGTTACAAACTATTAAATTCATGGTGAGTGCAGCCATGTTGAAAAATCAGTTATAACATGACTATATAGCTAAATAGTCAGTGGTTAGGAAACCAAAACTGTACAAAAACAGTGATTTATTTAAAAAAAGTAGGCAATAACTCTATTAAAAAGTAGTTAGAGCTTCAACCATCTGTATGCTTCCATTGATAGGCATCAGGAAAGGAAAAAATACAGAAAGGTATGTACTGAATTTTCTGTTTTTAAAAATTGCATTGGCATGGTAACGTTTTTTTTCGAGATTTTATAACATGACTATATAGCTAAATAGTCAGTGGTTAGAAAAAAACAGTACAAAAAAAGTGCTTCATTTAAAAAGTAAAAGTGATTTTTGCATTGTTTTAGTGTGTTCTACAGCGCCATGACTTTGTTTTGCCCAGCAAAGAATGGTTCTAAATGTCAGAATCCATAAATATGGAAGATTCTTCATACATAGTCTTTCCTACTTAAGTTCTTTACGAGAACATAATCCAGTATGTGTCTGATAACTCTTGCCAATAAATTAAACTCACAAGTCACCTTCATTTGGAAGAAGATAAATTAAGCCTCATTCAAGGTGATAAGGGGATAGGGGTGGGTACCATCATCCTTAAATATGGATATTGTAAATAGGGAAAGTGCCTGGAGCTGCTCCAAACATAATCTGTAGCACTAAAACGTTGAGGACTATCTCGGTACCCAAGGATTGAACCAGTTAAAAGGACTAATTAAACAATTTATTAGAAAATAGACAAGGTTAAAAACAGTTGTTACAGTACATAGATACATACACTGTGCACATAGTACCATGCACGGTAATGAAAACAAGTAATGGACACGTAGGTCCTAATACAAATAAACTTAGATGTGTATCCTGATGGAGTCCGCTACATTTTTCGTGTTATTCAACGCTTCTTCAGGAGGGGTCAGTCAAAAACATCTACAAGATTGAACAAATTTTCATAATTGAACAATTATACAAATTTCAAGAATTGGTAGATTTGAGTGCAACAGACACTTGAGTAACAATACATACTAAATTAATCTTGGAGAACCGTTAAAGTTATAGGTAGCTTACCAAAGACAGCCCTGGAGGCGCCACGCAGTACCAAAAGAGGTACCCGATAAGGGGTAGTCCTCCCCAGAAAAGATACAAATACAGAGAGCTAAGGTTTCTGCGTACCCCGAATAATATGATATGGGAAAGTTCCCCCAAAGGGGTTTTTTTAGCAGCAAAGTATGTAAGTATCAAAAAATTCTAAGAATTATTTATTTATTTTTTAGCATATAACATAACATGAAAGTTAAGACATGAGCTCAGCACGGGGTATACCCATGAGATACAAATATTAAAACATGAACTATACATAGCATTATACAGCAAACATGTCGATAAGGGCAAACACTGATGCATTTTCACCCAATTCATTAGGGTCTTCTTCAGAGGCTATATGCATACGGTGGGACCTCCCAACCGAGTTTTCCAAAGAACATGACTCCTTGTGAGTCGCATGAGGTGTGGTCCGCCTCCATCCTGGGATGCCCTCTGATCTGCTGGCGTGCGGAACTGTCTGTTGGTCCTCTTTGGAAAACTTGGTTGGGAGGTCCCACCGTATGCATATAGCCTCTGAAGAAGACCCTAATGAATCGGGTCAAAACGTGTCAGTGTTTGTCTTTATCGACATGTTCACTGAAAACAAGTAATGGACACGTAGGTCCTAATACAAATAAACTTAGATGTGTATCCTGATGGAGTCCGCTACATTTTCCGTGTTATTCAACGCTTCTTCAGGAGGGATCAGTCAAAAACATCTACAAGATTGAACAAATTTTCATAATTGAACAATTATACAAATTTCAAGAATTGGTAGATTTGAGTGCAACAGACACTTGAGTAACAATACATACTAAATTAATCTTGGAGAACCGTTAAAGTTATAGGTAGCTTACCAAAGACAGCCCTGGAGGCGCCACGCAGTACCAAAAGAGGTACCCGATAAGGGGTAGTCCTCCCCAGAAAAGATACAAATACAGAGAGCTAAGGTTTCTGCGCACCCCAAATAATATGATATGGGAAAGTTCCCCCAAAGGGGTTTTTTTTAGCAGCAAAGTATGTAAGTATCAAAAAATTCTAAGAATTATTTATTTATTTTTAAGCATATAACATAACATGAAAGTTAAGACATGAGCTCAGCACGGGGTATACCCATGAGATACAAATATTAAAACATGAACTATACATAGCATTATACAGCAAACATGTCGATAAGGGCAAACACTGATGCATTTTCACCCAATTCATTAGGGTCTTCTTCAGAGGCTATATGCATACGGTGGGACCTCCCAACCGAGTTTTCCAAAGAACGTGACTCCTTGTGAGTCGCATGAGGTGTGGTCCGCCTCCATCCTGGGATGCCCTCTGATCTGCTGGCGTGCGGAACTGTCTGTTGGTCCTCTTTGGAAAACTTGGTTGGGAGGTCCCACTGTATGCATATAGCCTCTGAAGAAGACCCTAATGAATCGGGTCAAAACGCGTCAGTGTTTGTCTTTATCGACATGTTTGCTGTATAATGCTATGTATATTTAATGTTTTAATATTTGTATCTCATGGGTATACCCCCGTCCTGAGCTCATGTCTTAACTTTCATGTTTTATTATACGCTAACAAATAAATACATTTTATTAAATACAATAATTCTTTGAATTTTTTGATACTTACATACTTTTCTGCTTAAAAATCCCCTTTGGGGGAACCTTCCTATATCAAAGGTAGTCCCCCCAAGGCAGACACAGGAGACGCTATGAGCACAAAAAAACCATAGTTGAAAAATGGTAAGGTGACAATGGGTTGGTGTAAATAACTACACATCAACAACACACACAATGACACAACAACAGGTGGGGAAGTATAAGAAGGGGGATGGAAAAGGAAGGGGGGGAGAAGTGAAAGGAAAAACAAACAAGGATTAAAGAGGAGGAGAAAGGAAGAGGGGGGAGGGTAAATAAAATGGGGAAATTGAAAGGGGGTGGAAGGGGGAAGGGAGATGGGATAGAAAGAAATAAGGGAGAAAGGGACAGAAGGGGGGAGAAAGGATGGAAGGTGGAGGAGAAGGAGAGGGTAGCCCCCCTTTTCTTTTCTTTTTTTCCCCCTCTCTTCTTTTTCCCTTTTCCCCCTTTCTTACCCCCTTCTCCTTTTCCTCCCCTTCCCTTTTCCTCCCTCTCACGTTCTTCCACCCCCCCTTCTGTCCCTTTCTTCTTTCTTCCTTATTACTTTCTATCGCATCTACCTTTCCCCCTCCCCCTCTTTCAATTTCCCCATTTTTGTTTGCCCTCCCTCCCCCCTTCTTTTTTCCTCCCCTTTATTCCTTGTTTCTTTTTCCTTTCACTTACCCCCTTCTTTCCACCTCTCCCTCCCCTCCCCCTTTTCTGTACTTCCCCAACTGTTGTGTCCATAACTATTAACACGGACCCATTGTCGCCTTACTATTTTTCAACTATGTTTTTTTGTGCTCATAGTGTCTCCCGTGTCCGCCCAGGGGGTCTACCCCTTATTGGGTGCCTCTTTTGGTACTGCGTGGCACCTCCAGGATCACCTTTGGTAAGCTACCTATAACTTTATAGATTCTCCAAGATTAATCTAGTATGTATTGTTCCTCAAGCATCTGTTATGCCGCGTACACACGATCAAACAAGCGGGTGGAAAAGTCCGGCAAACTCAAGTCCGCCAAACAATCCCCCCGTGTGTAGCCTCCGGCATACTTTTTTGACCCGAAAGTACGGCGGACTTAGAATGTAGTTTAAAGCCGCGTACACACGTAGCCGTCTGTCCGACGTACTTAGTCTGGCGGACTTACCGCCAGACTGTCCGTCGGACTTTCCGAACGGGCTACTTGCCCACACACGGTACTTTTTCAGTGGACTAGTACGGCATACTAAGTCCGCCGTACTATCCGCCCTACTTTTGAAATGAACGGACTCGCCCACACACGCGGAGTCCGCTCATTTCGAGCGGGTCTCCAGGTAGGCGGGGCCCGCGAAGGATGCGTCGCTGGCCCCGCCGCCTTGTTATGGACTTAAAGGGGAACCCCAACGCCAAAAAAAATCGGCGTGGGGGTCCCCCCAAAGTCCACAACAGACCCTTGTCCGAGCATGCTACCCGGCCGGCCAGGAAAGGAGGGGCGAGCGAGCGCACCCCCCTCCTGAGCCGTACCAGGCCGCTTGCCCTCAACATGGGGGGTGCCTTGGGGAAGGGGGGGGCGCGCGGCCCCCCCACCCCAAAGCACCTTGTCCCCATGTTGATGAGGACAAGGGCCTCTTCCCGACAACCCTGGGCGTTGGTTGTCGGGGTCTGCGGGCGGGGGGCTTATCGGAATCCGTGAGCCCCCTTTAATAAGGGGGCCCCCGGATACCGGCCCCCCACCTTATGTGAATGAGTATGGGGTACAATGTACCCTTACCCATTCACCTGTAAAATAAAGTACAAAAAAAAACACAACACACAAGATAAAATAGTTTATTGCACAGCTCTGGGGGTCTTCCGTCTTCGGGGGTCTTCTCGCCGGACTCCTCCGCTATCTTCTTGTAGCTCTTTTACTAGCGGAGGAGCCCCGCATTCTTCTTCGGCGGTGTCACATGGGTTGATGTCACATGGGTTGGCGACACATGGTGACCCCGCCCCCTTACGATGTCACAGTCCCAGAGGATGCTGGGACTGTCGCCATGTGACATCAACCCATGTGACCAACCCATGTGACATCAACCCATGTGACGAAGAAGAATGCTGGGCTCCTCCGCTAGTAAAAGAGCTACAAGAAGATAGCGGAGGAAGACCCCCGGAGCTGTGCAATAAATTATTTTATCTTGTGTGTTGTGTTTTTTTTGTACTTTATTTTACAGGTGAATGGGTAGGGGTACATTTTTACCCCATACTCATTCACATAGGGTGGGGGGCCGGTATCCGGGGGCCCCCTTATTAAAGGGGGCTCCCGGATTCCGATAAGCCCCCCGCCCGCAGACCCCGACAACCAACGGCCAGGGTTGTCGGGAAGAGGCCCTTGTCCTCATCAACATGGGGACAAGGTGCTTTGGGGTGGGGGTGCCGTGCGGCCCCCCCTTCCCCAAGGCACCCCCCATGTTGAGGGCACGCGGCCTGGTACGGCTCAGGAGGGGGGGGTGCTCGCTCACCCCTCCTTTCCTGGCCGGCCGGGTAGCGTGCTCGGACAAGGGTCTGTTGTGGACTTTGGGGGGACCCCCACGCCGATTTTATTTAAAGTCCATACCAGGCGGCGGGGCCAGCAACGTCTCCTTTGCGGGCCCCGCCTACCTGGAGACGCGCTTGAAATGAGCGGACTTTCTTCCGCGTGTGTGGGCGAGTCCGTTCATTTCAAAAGTAGGGCGGATAGTACGGCGGACTTAGTACGCCGTATTAGTCCGCTGAAAAAGTGCCGTGTGTGGGCAAGTAGCCCGTTCGGAAAGTCCGACGGACAGTCTGGCGGGAAGTCCGCCAGACTAAGTACGTCGGACAGACGGCTACGTGTGTACGCGGCTTTACACTCTAATCTACCAATTCTTGAAATGTGTATAATTGTTATGAAACTTTATTCACTCTTGTAGATGTTTTTGAGTGACTGACTGGATACCGCGAAACATGTAGAGGACACCGTCAGGATGCACTTCTAAATTTTCTTGTATTAGGACCTACGTGTCAATTACTTGCACGGTACTGTGTGCACAGTGTACCAACTGTTTTTAACCTTATCTATTTTCCAACAAATTGTTTAATTTTTCCTTTTAACTTGTTCAATCCTTGGGTACCAAGATAGTCCTCAACTTTTAAGTGCTATAGAGTATTTTTGGAGAAGAACCAGGCACTTTCCCTCTTTCTAATATTCATTTGGAAGAAGACTGTTTTTTCTCAATAAGCCGTGAGTGTTTTGTTGGCGTTTAATTGTGTCCTCAGTCTAATTAAAGTATCAGTTTCTACAGTGGGTCCACAGCTATGCACTTCATTGCACTTCATTACACGGATCAGTAGTTCCAAGCTCTCATTTGCTTGTCACAGGTGCCTTTTAACAATGTATTTATAGTAGATGGTGGAACAACATACTTTATAAAGGGGGAAAAAATTTGCAATGAAAAGGTCAGATTTACTGAAACAATGAAGACTTTGAGAATATTTCTAAGCTACACACCTGGGGATGAAAACATGATGAAAATAAATTGCATCAGAGTCTCCGTGATTTATTGTGTAATGCAAATTTTAATTTTAGACTTCTTTCAGATGGGACTTGGAACCCATCCTTCATGCAGGCTGCCTTTGTTTTTGCAGGTAGCTAAAGAGGTGGATTCAGACGCAACAGCTGCTCACCACAGCCCCATGTCAAAATTTGGCAGCCGAAAGCACACTGCCTTCATTGAGGAACATACACTTGCCCTTGAACAGCTGTCAAATTTTGACATGGGGCTGTGTCATTAGTATTTTTTTAATTAGATTAACTAAAAATAACTCAGCTACTTCCTGGTTTTCCTGAATGTACAGCTATTCAGCACATTACACCACAACCTTTCCCAGCTACCTGGATCATGCGAAGAGCCTGTGGGATACAGTAGAACTGCCAGGACTACATACTTATGAGGAGCATAACTCCCACTTATATCTTGTAAGTGTTTTTCATCGTAAGTTCCGTCACACAAAATTTGAGATCTGGTTCTCAAATTTTCCTACAACAAAATCCGTTTGTATAAATTCCGATTAAGTGTGCACAATTCTGACGTACAAAGTGCCACGCATGCTCAGAATAAATTATGAGACAGAAGCGCTCGGTCTGTTAAAACTAGCGCTCGTAATGGAGATAGCACATTCGTCACGCTGCAAATTTTTAAATCTTTTAATTCAGCGCATTCTCTTCTTTTTTTATAATGCTAGAAGAATGAAGTTGTTTTGCTGCTGATATTCACACAGAGTTCTCACAAACTGATTTCTTTATTATTTCTCGTGATCTCATGAATAATATAATTTTTTTTTTCGTCAGAGCTCCATAATAATGTTTTTTTTTAATATTTATTTTTTATCAAGATCTGCTTTTTTTTCTAGTGCTCTCCATAATATTATCTCTTGTTTTGTGTGTCAAGAAATGTGCCTGCCTACTCAAAGACACACTGGCCTTTTTGAAGTAAAAAACACAGGCAAGTATTTGTCAAAAAGAAATAGCCATTTATTCTGGGTCCTAACAAAATAGAGAGGAAGGCAATGCTGGAGAAACTGCTGAAACTGGCAAAGCCTTTGTACCCCAGGGCACACATCAATTATTTTACAGTCAAAATTGGTGGCCTGAGCAGTCCATATAATAATGAGCACAATCGGGTCCAGGACTACAAGAGATCAGGAACAGCAGCAGATGACATATCTGTCCCCAGGCTGTGGTCATACAACAGCCTGCATCTTTTGCCAGACCAGACTGAACTCAGGCCATCACTCTCTGGTCTTCTTTACACACTTCCTTCCAGGCTGTGGCTCTGGTGTTGGAGTTGTGGCAAGAGGTGGAGGAGGAGGAAGAGGACCATGGTTGAACTCACAAACGTAGCTTTGGCTTGTGAGTTCGCCCCTCAACCCCTTATTTAGGGCTTGCAAGATCAGTTCCTCACAGAAGAGGCATTGGCCCTCCTCCATTTCCAGCATTTTGCAGGCTGCCACGTAGGCATAGTCCTCTTGAACACTGGGGGAGGTTTCTGAGGGCTGCAGTAGCCTTCAGAAATAGGCCAATTGCTGCCTCCTTCAGGTTACTCCTCTTCCTGGCACTTTTTTGTGGAAGGCCAAAGGGAAGGACCTGCAATTCAGGCAAGCTAATGGGCCACCTCCTGCCTGCCACTTACACCCGCCACCTTCTGGCTGCCACTTACTCCCGCCACGCCCTGGCTGCCACTTGCCACGGCCTCCTCCTGACTGAGGCTTTCCTGTGTATGAAAAAAGGACATAGTTTTAGTTTTTGGTTCATCAATCACACACAATTTTCAGCTCATGACTGTTGCAAATTGAATGTTAATAAATAGAAAAGACTATCATTCTGACCACAGCATTTTTCATTCTTGTCCCAATCATTTGTGGTTACTACTGTCTATTGATATGTAAAACACTTTGTGAAATCAGAAATTAGTTATCAAAACTAACATATATTTAACATCATTAATTTGACAATGCTATACCTGACTTAAGCTGGGCTCCATCACATGTTGCTGCCTGGAAGGCCCAGGTTGGTTGTCGGAAGCCTCAGCTGGGGGGGGGGGGGGGGGGGGGCCTTGAAGGAAGATTGGAGAGTGCTGGCCTGGGTTGAGTCTGGCCTGGCAGAAAATGCAGTCTGTCATAGTACCAAAGCCTGGGTACATAAATGTCATCTGCTGCTCCTGATCTCAGGGAATCCTGCACCTTCTTGAGCTCCCTATTATAAGTGCTCCTCATGCCACCAATTAGGGCCTTCAAATTGGGGATGTCTGCCGTGGGGATCATCAGCTTCACAAATTCCAGCAATTGATCTAGCGCTGCCTTCCTCTTTGGTTTATTGTTATAAAAGGGGTGATTTACCTGCCACAGACAGGGCATCTCCCTGTACATATCAATGAATATGGGGATACAGTCCTCATCATTGAATAGATCCATTTCCTCTGCAAGACCCAAGACAAACTCTAATGTCAAGCAAAACTCTCCTAATCTTGACCCAATATAGGCCTCAATCAATAAGCAGTATAGACCACTGATGCAACAACTTAAAATTGTACCTTCGGTATAAAGATCATTGCTTCTGTTACTTCGCCCTCCACTCACAGTTCGTACGTACAACGCATGCGTGTTCCACTTTAAAAACACTGCGCATGCGTGGAACTCCACCCGCCCCTGACATTCTTTCTAGAGGAGAAATAAATAGAAGAGTGCCACTCAGTAAAAGGTGCTTTAATCAAGGATAAAACAGATTTATATCACTTACTTATAAAAAGCAGGAAGCTGTACTTGAGCAGAAGCTGCTGCTGCTGTCATAAGCATGTCCAAGAGTGCAGAAAATCTCTGTAGTAATGACCGCAAGACACTGGGGGGAACCCGGCTATGTCAAGCGCCTGAAAGACTGCAGAGCGTGTGTGTGACGTCAGCGATGCAAGGGAACACAACGCGTTTCAGAGCATCCGCAAAGTCCATGGAGCACATGCGCGCTCCTTTCTCAAGTGTAAGAATAGGGAAAGGACGGGAAGAAGGCTCTTAAATACCTAACCTCAATAGACATTGTAGCAATATGCATAATAAACCACAGGAGTTTAAATCAAGCTGGCAATACAGGATTGCTGTACCAATTGAATATAGTGGGCTGCTATAGACATTGTAGCAATATGCACAATAAACACACAGGAGTTTAAATGAAGCTGACAATACAGTATTAATGTACTGATAAATTATAATGGGCTGCTGTTAATAAAATAGAAAAAAAATATATAAAAAAAAATAAAAAAAATATTCAAAGAGAATTAATGAAATAAATTAGATCAATATTAGATTAATACATGAATGGCTAACCTAGACAAAAAAGGAGACCTACTATCAGGGTCAAAAACTCTAGCTTCATAACAAAAAATATAAACATTATAACACATACACATAATACAAGATAATATAGAAGGGTCTATATCAAATAGATACTTAAAGTATATAGTATTCTACAAAAAGAGCAGCCTCTAAAAAATATATATATAAAAAGTAAATATAAAAATATATATACAGAAATTCATTATATAAAATAGCAGTTAAAGATTATCTGTATATGTAAAAAAGTACGCACATGTACCTAAATGTAAATGACACACTAGGGCAAACAAATGACTATATTATCAGAAAATATCACAGACTCAAAGGATGGTATGCATCTCGATCTCCTCATTGAGGCCCTTGAGGTGAACAGTGTCCAAAGTGAAAATCCAGAACATTTCACATTCACATAGTTTTGAGAAACGTTCTGCTTCGGAAATGCCGCCGGCTATGGATTCGATCACCCACACTCGGAGGCCCACCGTGGACTGATTCTGGAACTCTAGAAAATGTTGTGGCACACTATGTTTGTCGCAACCCAGTTCTGTAAGCGACAATGCTTGCCAAATCATTGTCTAAGTGGACAAATAGTGCGGCCTACATATAACATTTTACATGGGCACGTCAGACAATAAACAACATAATTGCTGGAGCAATTATGGAATTGGTTAAATCGGTAAGTTATTCCTTTGTGAGTGAAGTTTTTTTGGCCATGATTAACAAAAAAGCAGGTTTTACAAAGGGGCTTATTGCACCTATACATCCCTATGAGTGGAATAAGACACAATAATCAAATTGAGGGAGCATGATCAGTACAGAAGAATCAAGAGTGTGCTGCAAAAAAGTAAGTATTTTGTAGTGTGTTCATATTCTTCTTCTTAAAGTTTGTGCTGCTCCATGTGCTTTTTTTACTGTTGTGCATTTTAGGCCGGGTTCACACTGCTGCGGGGGGAGATCCGGATGTGATTCGTACCGCACTGCAGTGCAAATCACATCCGATCTCCGTAGCAATGCGAGTTCAGCCATACAGATAGTATGGCTGAATTCGCATCGCTCCCGCAGCAAACTCGCACAGGACCCTTTTTTTGGTCCGCAGCAGAATCGGATCGCATGGGTGTTCACACCATGCGATCCGATTCCTGTGCGAGTCTGCAGATCGCACTGCGATATGCGGACGGATCTGGGGGTGTCATTAACATTTCATTGACACTCCCAGCCGTTCGCATAGGGCAGTGTGAACTGCCGGCGGGAGTCATGCGATGCGGGAAAACGCTGCGGATTCGCGGCGTTCCCGCATCGCTGTGGTGTGAACCTAGCCTTAGGTTCACACCACAGCGATGCGGGAACGCCGCAAATCCGCGGCGTTTTCCCGCATCGCATGACTCCCGCCGGCAGTTCACACTGCCCTATGCGAACGGCTGGGAGTGTCAATGAAATGTTAATGACACCCCCAGATCCGTCCGCATATCGCAGTGCGATCTGCAGACTCGCACAGGAATCGGATCGCATGGTGTGAACACCCATGCGATCCGATTCTGCTGCGGACCAAAAAAAGGGTCCTGTGCGAGTTTGCTGCGGGAGCGATGCGAATTCAGCCATACTATCTGTATGGCTGAACTCGCATCGCTACGGAGATCGGATGTGATTTGTACTGCAGTGCGGTGCGAATCACATCCGGATCTCCCCCCGCAGCAGTGTGAACCCGGCCTAAAGTGGCAACTTTCATGTTCATGGGCACAGTAATCAGTCGTAGGAAACATCGTTCGTTCACCCATTATAAGATGTTTTAGGCAGATAGAGGTTAACTACATTTGTTAATGCCTATTTGTATTAAAATAAGTTTGTTGTCTAGATGGATTTGTAACTAGAATGAAATGCAAACTTGATTTAGTGTAAGGAGAGGACACTCAGCAGCTGTTTACACATCTGGACGCAGGAGCACTATTGTGGGACACCAGAATCAAACTTTTTGGGGTGTCCCACACAGGTACTCCAGTGGATACTATAAGGGTGTCTACATGTGTGATACTTTAACAAAAAAGGTAAGTATTCCAGCTTTAGAAAGGAAATAAAATGTTCTTCAGCTTGGAACTGCCAAAATAGACAATTGTACGACACTTCAAAGCAATGTTTCATATTCTTATTTCTGCCCTCCAATATCTGTGTGCTAAGTATACCGTATTTATCGGTGTATAAAACGCACCCCAAGTTTAGGAGGGAATTTTAAAGAAAAAAACGTTTAGGAGGGAAGTTTAAGGAAAAAAAACTTACATTTAAATGCCCATCAATGCAGCCTTATCAGTGTCCATCTGAATCCTTGTCAGTGTCATATGCAGTCTTGTCATGCAGCCTGTCCATCATTGCAGCCTTGTCAGTGTCATATGCAGCCTTGTCATGCAGCTTGTCCATCATTGCAGCCTGTCTATCATTGCAGCCTCTCTATCATTGCAGCTTTGTAATGCAGCCTTGTCCCCTTGTCAGTGTTATTTTCAGGTTCTATTTTTAAAAATGGTACCGCCGAGATGTCCTGTGTATTTCGGCGGCGCCCAGTAGTCCTTGGCCACCTTCGGCCCTTATCGGCGGCTTCAGGCCACCTTTGACCCTTCTCGGCGGCTTTCGGCCGCTCTCGGCCATTCTCGCCGGTTTTCGGCCGCCGAGAAGGGCCAAAAGCTGCCAAGAAGGGCCGAAGGTGCCAAAAGTGTCCGAAAGTGACCGAAAGCCACCGAGAAGGGCCGAAGGCAGCTGAAAGCTGCCCAGAGGCTCAAAAATCGCAGAGGATCGCCGTATAACACGTACTCGCGATTTTCCCCAGATTTTAAGGCGGAAAAAGTGCGTGTTATACGCCGATAAATATGGTACCTATTTTTTATTCACATAGGAGAGAAAAGACTCAGGACATCTAAGGACACCAGGGATTCCCCACCCCCTAAAGAAGGGGAAATCCCCACACCACCAGCAGAGGATGAGGAGGGAGAGGTTTATGAAGTGGGCAAAATTGTCACCACAACAGGTGAGTGCCTGAGACCACAGTTTCAGGTAAGATATCTGTTCCTGCATATTTCTAATACATGGTGTGTTTTTTTCTTTTAGGTGATCTGGATGTTGTGGAAGAAGATCCTCATCAGGGAGAGAATGGGGTACAATCTTGATTTAGAAAATATAAAGGAAAACATCAATGATGTTAAAAAAAATATAAGAACATCATTGCATCATTGATGCTTTAGGCACACAAAGATTGTACAGTATTCTTGTGTATTTTTGAATAAAAAAAAAAACTTTTAAAGTATTTTAAAAGCCAAATTTTGAAGATGCACACAGTGTGTCCATATGTGCTATCTGCCATCACGGGATAACAATGTATGCATTTTGTGGGTGCAACCCCTTCCTCCCAACTCAATTAGGTGAGAGGAATGGGTTGCACCCCCAAAACACGTCCATTAATCCCCCATGATGGGAGCTAGCACATGTTCACATTAGGCATGGGATCAGGAGGGAAATACCCAGTTTGAATCCCAATTTGTGTGCATCTTCAAAATTTGGCTTTTACAGGGGTGACATCACCCCATCTGATGAAGGCAAGATGAACACAGTTTGGACATACTCATGTCTGATATTGCCTTAACTTTGAACTTTGAACTTTGTAAGTTCCTGAGTTGTGTATGTTATGCTTTGAAACCTGTTTAACCAAAAAAAGGATAGTTACAATGTGAAACAAAAAAATATATATACCAAAGATGTTGGTTTATTCCAAAAACCTTTTCTAATGCACATGTGAATGTGCTTTGAGTAAAATGTTGTCTACTCAACAATGTGTGGCTTCTTCTTTCAATGCTCAGTAGCAATTTTTGTAGTAAGTTGGTGTTTACAGTGACAATGGGGTTATTTACTAAAGGCAACTCCACTTTGCAGTACAAGTACAGTTTCAGTGCAGTTTCATGTGCACTTTTAAGTGCACTTGGAGTGCAAAGTGGGATTTCCTTTAGTAAATACCCTGTTTCCCCTAAAATAAGACCTAGCGTGATTGTCGTTGTTGGCTGCAATATAAGCCCTACCACCCAAATAAGCCCTACTCTTTTTCCTCAAAAATAAGCCCTACCCTGAAAAGAAGACCTACAAGGACTTTAACTAGGGCTTATTTGGGGTTAGGGCTTTTATTGCAGCTATCACCGACAATCACACTAGGTCTTATTTTAGGGGAAACAGGGTAACTTCCACAGTGCTTTCTAATTTGCCACAATCATGCCATTTTCATGACTTCCCAAAATTCGTTCATGGTGCTGAAAAGGGTGAATATTTTTGTCAGTAATGCATTACATACATTAACAACAAATACAAGGTGTGTATGTTGCAGACCCACAACATAATAATAGTTTGCCAAAGAAGAGATTGTCACCTCATATATCAAATAAATTAAATTTGCACTATTGAAGAAAATGTCCAAAAAGAAAAGCCCACTGGGGAACCTAGGAGACAGCTAAAAGAAACCCAAGCAGTAAATCAAAGGAAATCTTCTTTCGGTTTAAATTCAAAAATTTTGAATAAAATGTTTCTTAAACAGTTTGTGGCATATCAATGCCCCCCCCCCCCCCACCTGTAAAGTACTTGACATACTTCTGTCTTACGTTGCAGGCGCTTTGGGGAGGTAAGCCAGGACAGACAACTTCAAGCGCCGTCAGGGTTTCTTGTAGAAGTATGGCCTCTGGCCCAACTGAGGCCACGTAGTTCATTGAATTTCTCCTTAAAGAGTTGTGTAGAATGCAGCATGCAAGGGTTATATGGTTAGGTTTATATTCCACCATGTTGATTGGCATAAGGAATAGGCAGAACCGGGTGGCCATTATCCCAAAAGCGTTCTCCACCACTCTTCTGGCTCTGTCCAGACAGTAGTTATAAACCCTCTGGTCTGGGGTGAGGGTCCTTGTGGCTTCAAAGCGGTCGGCTGGTCAGAACGAACTAACAGAAAGCACTGAAAAACAAAGGCCAGAGCTGAAAATCAGATACGGGTGGACAAGAACGCACTGAAAATCAAATATGCAATAGAAATACGAACGCACAAGCACAAACTGAAGACCAGTAATGATCGTAAAAGCAGGAGGCTGAAAAGCACAAATCGTCTGTCACTAAACTTCTACTAACACGAGATTAGCACAAGGAGCCCAAAGGGTGGCACACTTGGTATTGAACTTCCTCTTTCTAGTGCCGTCGTATGTTTGTACGTGACACGGCATTTTGGCGTTCGGAAATTCCCACAACTTCGTGCTTTTGTGTATATGCAAGTCAAGTTTGAGTCAACATCCGTCTGAAAAAATCCCATGGATTTTGTTGTCGGAATGTGCGATCGTGTGTACGTGGCATAAGAGAGGCGTCCACCCCCCCCCCCCACTGTTTCTTTTATACATTTAGGACCATGCAGTTTCCCTTGCACAGTTGTCAAATTCTGAAATGCGGCAGTTTCATTGGTATTTTTTAGTTAGATAAACTAAAAATAACTCGGCTGCTCAAAAATGCACCACATCTTCATATATCCTACTATCTAAAACCCAGATTATTTGATTGGATTTTACTGGTACAAATGGGACAAACAACTGAATGAATATATAAATGTTTAAACAAAGTTTATTATTATTAAAACCACATAAAAGAAAAAACCACAAGCTTTGATGGTCCCCTGTATATTGGAGGACCAATATTGCATACTGTTGCAAAATGATAAACCAAAAGAACAAAGAAGGGAGGTTGAAGTGTTTCACTTGAACTGCTTCCTCAGGACCCCGTGATCTTGGATAGGGTTGAGTAGTCTTACTGAGAAAATATAAACATAATCAATACAATGTAACATTTTCAACAATCTATAACAAAACAATACATTTCATCTATCATTGTTACAAAACTACTCTATGCACATGCAAAGAGAAACCCACATGCGAATTACATCCTGCCCCAGGGATATAGAGATTATTTTCTTAGTTACCAACCTGGAAAAAAAATGCAGATTAGGAGTTCTGATTTAACTACCTTTATTGTTCACATGACATGTAGATCCAGAGTCAGTGGGTACAGTATGTGACCCTCCTTCCACTAGTAGCTATCAGAGGTCCATCAGAGCTGGTAATAATTTATTCCTACTAGTGGGTACAGTATGTTGGACAGAAAGCTGGACCTGCCCGACAAGGACCTCCCAGCTTACACTTCATTCTGTGGATCTATGTTTCTTACACCTTCCCTGCTGCTTCCATAATATTATTTCACTGGTCTTAAAGTGGTAGTTAACCTAAATATTTAACAGTTTCAAAAAACAATTACATTTTCGGCACATGCCGGGAATGTAACTGTCACATTGGATGCGCTTTCAAGCAAACTGTCAAACCATCCATTGGCTGGTGTCATAGCTAAACACATGTGCAGCATCATGGCAGTTGAAGATTAAATAGAGGCCAAGATGGCAGATTCTTTGTCTGAAAACGATAGGAGGGTTTAATACCACTGTAAAATCACCAGAGTAAAGGTGTAGAGCAGGGATATGCAATTAGCAGACCTCCAGCTGTTGCCAAACTACAAGTCCCATCATGCCTCTGCCTCTGGGTGTGATGCTTGTGGCTGTCAGAGTCTTGCTATGCCTGATGGGACTTGTAGTTCTGCAACAGCTGGAGGTCCGCTAATTGCATATCCCTGGTGTAGAGTAAATAGGGTCAGATCTTAGTCCATTCTCAGAGAGCAGCTCTGACATGACAAAGCAAAGCCTTGTCCCTATATCAAGATGGCTGCCTCCATACATTGATACAGTGTGGAAAAAAAAACATGTAAAAATGAGGCACTGGATTAAAACTATCCTTAGATCAATCAGATCAGAGTTGAGCCACAGTGACTTCGGTAACTCTGCTCTCAACAAAAGCAGAGGACCTAGATATAAAGATTTATAGGCACAAAATCCAATGAGAGCACCAAACAAATAGCTCGGGAGTCCAAACGTTTTTAATATCAATATTTGCTCACAAGGAGACAACATGGAACAGCCAACACATTTTAGGGGCGAAAAGATCTCGTCATTGTTCAGGGCTTAAAATTGATGAAGTTAAGTGAAGGAAGGGGGAGATCGTTTAGTCCCCAAAAAATCCACTTGGACTCTCAGGCATTTTGTTTGGCACAGTTATTTGACTTTGTGCACAATGTGGACCAAGGTATGGTAAGGCTAGAAGGATTTTGCTAAAAAAAATTGTTTTTATAAACACTTATTCAATTTTCTAATTGTTATTGGGGTCAAATTAACGTACATTTTTGACCACAGTGATGAATAAATTCAAAGAGCAGGATGGAATGTTTTCTTGAGCAAAGTCCACTCATGCCAAAATTGACTACTACTTTCAAATGACATTCATGAAGACATACTGAGATTTTTTATTTTTATTTTTTATAATCTTTATTTAACATACCATTTTTTACAATTTTTTATACAACATTTACAAATTCACATATTACGTATTACTCTGCATGAATTGCTTTCTACTATCTTCATCAAATCATTAATCAATTCCCACATCACATTAACCTCTATTTATCTGTTATTATGTTTATTTTATTATTACATCCATATCTTCAACAATCCAGTATAGTCATTTATTACCCTCATTGCTCCTACATCTCACACCCATTCATTCCTCTCATACTACTTCATTCACCCATCTTATACACCTAACGTAGAGAAGAAAAAAAAAAAGAGGAGAGAAAAAACCTCCTCTCTCTCCCATACCTATACTTAAACCCTTTGTCCTATATCTCCCTCCACAGAACCTGTGAGGTACTAAATTCTTTCCATATCCACCATGTTGTTATTATCTGTTTTTTAATCCCTTTTCAATCTCCAATCTGTTTTTTTAATCCCTTTTCAATCTCCATCCTTTCCTCCAGGGAACACATCTCGCCCAACTCAGACTCCCATTCCTCTATATTTGGTATTTGTCTACTTTTCCATTTCCTGGCTATGATGGTTCTTGCTGCAGTTAGAAAATATTTTAGGATACCTTTTTTATATTCTTCACTGACCCTAGGATCATTGATAGTACTGATGTTAATATATCGGGCTGTAACTGTACCCCTGTCATTGCCGTATATATTTTATATATTTTTTCCCAAAAGGTCTGGACCCCAGTACAGTAATACCAGATTTGTGACATTGTGCATCTTGCCCCTTGACATCTCCAAATACTGTAAATTTTTAACACATTTTTATATGAATGCTTGTTCAAAAATGTATTAGTGTATGACCAGCTTAAATCAGTAATGGGGAAAAGATAAGCTTTTGGGATGCCACAGACAATGCTGGGCACTAGTCTTTTGTTCTCAACTTGCCTTTATGGGCACGGTTTCCTAGTTCAGCTCCTCTTTAAAAACTATTTTCAATTCAAATTCTCCATGCAACAGTCTGGATGGGCTACCTTACCTAAACTATTCTAAACCCTCATGCATCAAGTTACACAATGATGGTCTGTCTCTCTTTCCAGGTGTAGAGTGAATAGATCTTAGTCGATTCTCTTTTATGGCAGAAACATTCATACTATTACAGATACTGAGTGCATTTATGTCAGCTTTTCTAGTTTCCCTCAAATCAGAAAGGTAGCATCACTTTTTTTGTCACTGCAGACACGAAATTAGCATCTTGTGACTTACCACTGGACAAAATGTAAATATGTGAGTGGAGGTGATTTTGTAGTAGCAAATAATCAACATAGTCCCTCTTAATTTGTTGCCGCTAATGCCGCGTACACACGACTGAACTTTTTGACAGCAAAGGTCAGACGGAACTAGTCCGTCGGGCAATTCGATCGGGTGTGGGCTCCATCGTACCTTTGCTTGCCAAAAATCTGGCGGACTTTAGAAATAGAACATGTTTTACAATTTCCCACCGGAACTCCGCCGGACCGAGAAATCCGTTCGTGTGTATGCTAGTCTGACGGACAAAAAACGACACTAGGGCAGCTATTGGCTACTGGCTATGAACTTCCTTATTCTAGTCCGGTTGTACATCATCATGTTCAAATCCGTCGGAGTTTGGTGTGACTGTGTGTGGCCAAGTCCGTTCATTCGGAAAGTCAGTCGGAAATCTGTCGAAAGTCCGCCGGAAAGACCTAGTCCCTCGAAAAGTCCACTCGTGTGTACGCGGCATAAGTGTTTTTTCACAGCTACAGGTTTAACTTCTGCTACATCATTGCTTTACAATACTACACTATATAAATGCAAGAAATTGTGAACTGATAATGGTAATGTAAGGCTACATGCACACACAATTGTTTGGAGGCTTAAAAATATGCCTAGTATAAAATTCTGGCATGTTTCTGTGCCAGGGAAAGCCGTAGGTGGGGCATACAGCAAGCCCCAGAAGTGAAGTGGCTGTAGTATGCTGGCATGGTAAAGTAAACATCAATGCTTTAATTGCATTGGTGTAAACACACACATGTGCCTATGGCAAATTCCCACAAATGTCTGAGTTCAGTGAACACGTCATACATCATAAGATGAAAACATCAGCGTTTTACTGAGTACTGAAACATACTTCCATTGACTTCTATGGATCTTAGAATATTTTTAAGCCTCCAAAAGTCAATTTTTATAAGACCCAATGGTCGCTCAGATGTAAAACTAATTACTAACATCATAATATATCATTGCTTATTACTAAGCTTTAGACAACAGTTTACACCAGGGATGTCCAAACTTTTTTCAAAGAGGGCCAGATTTGATGAACTGAACATGCGAGAGGGCCGACCATTTTGCCTGACATTCTTTGAACCATTAAAATTCGGTCTAAGCGTGTCCATCCGAGCACTAATACACGGCCCAACAAGAATTCTCTTGCCTTTGTGGCTGTGTGTGGTGAATAGATGAACTCAAGTGTATTATTTGGATACACCATATTTATTGGCGTATAACACGCACCTTCACTTTAAGAGGGAAGCTTCAGGAAAAAAAAACTTAAAATTTTAAATAAAGAACTGTGAAGCAAAACAAAGGTCAGTGTCTATCTGCAGACCCACAATTGCTAGGAATGCAGCGCTCACCATTGCTAGGAATGCAGCGCCCACCATTGCCAGGGATGCACCCACCATTGCCAGGGAATTCACCCACCATTGCCAGGGAATTCACCCACCATTGCCGGGAATTCACTCACCATTGCCGGGAATGCAGCCACCATTACCAGGGATTCACTCACCATTGCCAGGAATGCAGCCACCATTGCCAGGAATTTCACCCACCATTGCCAGGAATTTCACCCACCATTGCCAGGAATGCACCCACCATTGCCAGGGATTCACCCGCCAATGCCAGGAATTCACTCACCATTGCCGGGAATGCTGCCACCATTGCCGGGAATGCTGCCACCATTGCCGGGAATGCAGCCACCATTGCCAGGAATGCAGCCACCATTGCCAGGAATGCAGCCACCATTGCCAGGAATTTCACCCACCATTGCCAGGAATTTCACCCACCATTGCCAGGAATGCAGCCACCATTGCTAGGAATTCACTCACCATTGCTAGGAATGCAGCGCCCACCATTGCCAGGGATGTACCCACTATTGCCAGGGAATTCACCCACCATTGCCAGGGAATTCACCCACCATTGCCAGGGAATTCACTCACCATTGCTGGGAATGCAGCCACCATTGCCGGGAATGCAACCACCATTGCCAGGGAATTCACTCACCATTGCCAGGGAATTCACTCACCATTGCCAGGGAATTCACTCACCATTGCCGAGAATGCAGCCACCATTGCCGGGAATGCAGCCACCATTGCCGGGAATGCAGCCATCATTGCCAGGGATTCACCCGCCATTGCCAGGAATTCACTCACCATTGCCGGGAATGCAGCCACCATTGCCAGGAATGCACTCACCATTGCCGGGAATGCTGCCACCATTGCCAGGAATGCAGCCACCATTGCCAGGAATGCAGCCACCATTGCTAGGTATTTCACCCACCATTGCCAGGAATGCTGCCACCATTGCCAGGAATGCTGCCACCATTGCCGGGAATGCAGCCACCATTGCCGGGAATGCAGCCACCATTGCCGGGAATGCTGCCACCATTGCCGGGAATGCAGCCACCATTGCCAGGAATGCAGCCACCATTGCCAGGAATGCAGCCACCATTGCCAGGTATTTCACCCACCATTGCCGGGAATGCAGCCACCATTGCCAGGGATTCACCCGCCATTGCTAGGAATTCACTCACCATTGCTGGGAATGCAGCCACCATTGCCAGGAATGCAGGCACCATTGCCAGGAATGCACCCACTATTGCCAGGAATGCACCCACCAATGCCAGAAATTCACTCACCATTGCCGGGAATGCTGCCACCATTGCCGGGAATGCTGCCACCATTGCCAGGAATGCAGCCACCATTGCCAGGAATTTCACCCACCATTGCCAGGAATTTCACCCACCATTGCCAGGAATGCAGCCACCATTGCTAGGAATTCACTCACCATTGCCAGGAATGAAGCTACCATTACCATCAGTGCAGCCATGGAGGGCAGGACGAGCGCCAAAGACATCTTACAGGAGAATCTCCTGTTTACACAACGGCCTCTTTAAGAGAAAGTCCCGCCTCCTTTGATGGACAGTACAGTCATCCAATGGCAGAGACGGGACTTCCTATTACAGCTGCCGTGTAAACAGGAAATTCTCCTCCTGTGTGCACAGCACTTGTCCCGTCTCCTCCCTCCGAGGCAGCCGGACTATATATCTTTTGTGGCCCCGGCGCTGGGAGATCGCCGGGGGCCACAAAAGATATATGTGTTTAAACAACCAGGCGGGCCGTTCAAAACCAGACCGCGGGCCGCGATTGACCCGCGGGCCGGACTTTGGACATGCCTGGTTTACACAGTACTTTACAATATAAAGGGAGACAATACAGTTACAATACACTACAATACAAAAGTGTTAAAGGGCCCTGCTCAGAGCTTACATAATAATAAGCTAAGTGCTTATTCGTGTTTCTGCTGTACATAAAGTTTGCTATTGGTAGGTGGTATTTGTCCATAACCTATTCTTTTTGCTTTACCCTCATAACAGAGGCTGCTTATCTGAGGAGCCTGTCTTCCTAAAAAAAAAAAAAGAAAAAAAAAACTTTATTTAGCATTTTATCTTCAAAGGAAAGGAAACCAGAGACTGCACTGATTGTTGGGATACATGAGAGGAGTCATTGTAATTACCAACTCAGCCAGTAAAAATGAAAATCTTTTAAAAGAGGTGGAATGTATTTTTTCTGTAGATTCACTGTTTTTAGTGCTGTCGATTCTGGATTTGTTTGAACATCCATATGGTCATCAATATTCTTGCTACACAGGTATTACAAGTTTTCAGAATCAGGGACAAATGACATGTGGTTATGTATACCATACATTATCTTTTCAACAAAATCCATTCCAGTAATTCCTGACATTTCTGACTAGTGATCCATCCATGTTGCTCTGCTGTAAGTTATGTGTCAGTGTGAAAGGAATATAATATATTTATTGTGATCTGTGTCTTCATTAACTGTGTCTCCAGGGAAATCTCCTTTCTGAAGTGACTGGTTGAGCATTTTAACCCCTTCATCCCTTCAAATTTGCATTCAGTGTATTGATGTCTGATGATTGGCCAAAGCATGCACCTGACCTGCATGCTTTGGCCAATCACAGAGCGCTCTGCTGTTAGAGCCATGATTGGCCAAAGCCAGGGTGCCTTTTGCCAATTATGGCTAAGGGGGCTAAGTCCAAGCCCCACACTATATAAGGCTGCTTACAAAGCGGGCGTATATATAGTGTTATCATAATCATTGAGAGAACGTTAGTAGGTTAGTTAGTAGCGTGTAGGCAGTTTTGTATATATATATGTGCATTTATACAGTGTAGTCAGTGTAGCATATACGTACTAATTTAGAAACAAAAAAAGAAAAAAATTCCTGTCCTAGGCTCCCCTTCATCCCTCAGTTTCATCCCTTCTCTAATAAAGTTAATAATATAGTTAAAAAACACTGATCCATATTAAAGCGGGAGTCCACCGGGACGCCGCGTTTTTTTTTTTTTTTAAAAGCCAGCAGCTACAAATACTGCAGCTGCTGACTTTTAAAATAGTGACACTTACCTGTCCAGCGCGCCCGCAATGTCGGCACCCGAAGCCGATCTCTAGATCGTCTGTAAGGTGCTGCCGCCGCCATCTTGGGTATGGGAATTAGGAAATGGAGCCTTTCGGCTTCATTTCCCGGTTCCCTACTGCGCATGTGCGAATCGCGCTGCGCAATAAGGACGGTCCCCGCTGCCTCTGGGATCTGTGTGTTTCCCAGCAGGCAGCGGGGCACTTGCGGAAAGGGGCGGGCACTTGCGGAAAGGGGCGTAATCTACGCCCCTTTCCGCAGAGAGCTATCCCGGAAGTGGGTGCAGAATACCTGTACTGTACAGGTATCTGCACCCCCCTCCCCCCTGAAAGGTGCCAATTGTGGCGCCGGAGGGGGGGAGGGTTCCGATGAGCGGAGGTCCCCTTTAGGGTGGACCTCCGCTTTAAGCAAAAAATTTTCCTTCTGTCTCTGAGTTTCGTTTCTCCCCTTTACCTTCATATCGCAAGGGTAGGACCATATACAATCGATTGGTAAGATCTGACCAGTATAGGGCAACCACTTCACGGGTTACTTTTTTGGGACCTCCTAATTATGGTTCATTTCCTTGCTTGTCATGTATTCAATGTTCTATCATGATTAAAGGGAAGTCCTTTAATTATCCGACTCAAGGTTATAATATCCCTATAAAAGATCATTTCACATGTCAATCTACATATGTCATATACATCATTAAATGTCCGTGTGGTTTGATCTACGTAGGTGAAACCACACAAAAAGTCAAAGACAGAATAGCTAGACATAAATATTCTGTTAGGGATAAAAATGATAAATTACCTCTCTCTAGACATTTTTTAGAAAGGAACCATTCGGTTTCTCAATTGAGATATATGGTAATTGATGGTATTCCAACTAATAGACGAGGGGGGAATAGAGAATTGGAATTGAGAAAAAGAGAAGTTTACTGGATAAATCGCTTAGACTCTTGATATCCTAAAGGGTTAAATACATATTTTGATCTTTATTTATTTTTGTGATTATAGGATGGTATAAGTCTCTATATGTGTTGACCGATCTGCCAGATATTGGCCGATACGATCCCACATTATGAGATTTCTTTGTTTGTTGTTTAGTTTTTTTCATGGTATGTGAATATACTAATTAATTTTGATGATTCATTTATTATGTTTTCTTAGTATATTTTTTTGGATGAACTACATGATTCAGCATACTATCATCAAGGGAAGGCGTCCTTTTGTCCCATTTTTTAGCTATTGTTCAGATATACCCATAGATATAAAAATGATGTATGAGAGATTCAAGGGTTGGTTTGTGGAGATTGATTCCAGCTGAATGTAATTAATTGATTAATGATAGATGTGAGCTATAAGCCTTTATATGGGAAGTTGGTTACAATTTTTATTGCAGGTATGTAGGAAGGGTGATATCATGCTTAGCCCGAAACGTCACCTGAATACCTGAATTATACCTGATGTGATGTAAATTTTATCAATAAATTTACTTTTGTTTGTGCAGCAATCTCCCTTCTGCTTTTTTATATCGAGTCTTTGGGACAGACTCGATTGCTGGTACACCTGTTTCACTGACTGTGTGTGCATCTCACCTACTACTTTTATCTATATATATACATATACATATATATATATATATATATATATATATATATATATATATATATATATATATAGTGTATGTGTGCATGCAGTCTAGTGCGTATATATATATATATATATATATATATATATATATATATATATATATATACAGTGTAGACAGTGTAGAATATATATACAGTGCAGGCAGTGTAAAATATCTATCTATCTATCTATCTATATATATATATATATACAGTGCAGTCAGTGTACAGTATATAATACAGTGTATTGAAGTGGTTAAGGGGAAACCTATGACAGAATTAAGAAAAAAAACAGCATGGCCCCCCCCCCCCCCCCCCAGTTCATACCAGGCCCTTTGGGTCTGGCATTGATTTTAAGGGGAATTCCACTCCAAAATGTTTTACAAAAATTGGCATGAGGTCCCCCCAAAATCCATACCATACCAGACCCTTATCCAAGCAAGCAGGCCAGGATAGGGGGAAG
Source organism: Lithobates pipiens (assembly GCF_037356315.1). NCBI lineage: Eukaryota > Metazoa > Chordata > Amphibia > Anura > Ranidae > Lithobates > Lithobates pipiens. Next base: position 22,090,188 of record NW_027507718.1, on the reverse strand, counting down.
AGCATGAAGCCCCCCTCCTGAACCATACCAGGCTGCTTGCCCTCAACATGGGCCTCGTCCCCAAAACCCTGGCCCAGTGGTTGTGGGGGTCTGTGGGTGGGGGGTTTATTGGAATCTGGAACCCGCCTTTGAAAAGGGGCCCCCAGATCCTGCCCCCCATGTGAATGGGTATGGGGTAGATTGTACCCCTACCCATTCACCTAAAAAAAGTGTCAAATGTAAAAGCCACAATAGACAGTTTTTGACAATTCCTTTCTTTATTATACTGGTAAGGTCCAGTGCCTCCATCCCTGTCTAAATGAATGGGGAAAAGGGCGGTGGGACTTTAAATGAAGCACATAGGTATAGAAAGATACATTTATTGATAACAATAATAATAACAGCAATAATCTGATATGTAACACATGATCTGCTATAGGAGCTTTTGCTCCCATTGCTTCCGGGAGCTGCGACGCGTGCTGAGGGATCTCCTCCTTCATTTCTGTCTAAATGAATGGGGAAAAGGGCGGTGGGACTTTAAATTAAGCACATAGGTATAGAAAGATACATTTATTGATAACAATAATAATAACAGCAATAATCTGATATGTAACACATGATCTGCTATTGGAGCTTTTGCTCCCATTGGTTCCGGGAGCTGCGACGCATGCTGGGGGATCTCCTCCTCCCCCTTCCTGGGGTGGGTGGATACCATCATGCGTCAATGTCACGGCATCCACACCGGACATGCGATGACACTGTCTGTGTCGTTGCTCTGTCGGCACTGTCCAGTCTACCTGGAGGCTGATTGGAGGAATTTACTTGGCGCGAATCTTGGACAGCTTGTCCATCCAATTGTTGGCACCTCCCTCCCCCAGCACATGCCTGCGTGACGTTGGTGGGTGTGGGGCGGGTATGTCCATATAGGCTCCATTCATGGGAGGTTGATTCACCCTGGTGGTTTTACTCATATAATCTCTATGGCGCACATTGCATCACTCCGGATTGGAAGCTTTTTATGGCTTAGTCTCAGGTAATTTGTACACCCTTCATTACCAATCCCTTTTCCTTGGCAGCGTCAGACCATATAGATATTTCCTCTACTATCACATACTACATACTCCAAGTCACATGTATGCTCCTGAAGATTGGATCAATCCATGAAACCCATAGAGCTGTCCAATGCCATGTCTCTACTTGTCATACTCTTCATAAATGCATCATGCCCATTTGTATGTGATGATTTGTTTTTATTTTCCATCATGCATTATAATTATTATTACATATAAGATTATTACTGTTATTATTATTGTTATCAATAAATGTATCTTTCTATACCTATGTGCCTCATTTAAAGTCCCACCACCCTTTTCCCAATTCATTTATAAAAAGTGTCCTGCGATGTCCACCCTATTCAATCACGACCCGAAAAATAGAAAAAAATAGAAAAAAATCCAAAATGTGAGTGTAAATCTTTCATTTTTAATAATATGCGGATTCACGTTGTTGGATTGAATGCATATAATACTTCTGGTATTTGTTCATGATTAAGATAGTCACTTAGCCTCAGTTGAATGAAGCACATGAAAGCTTTGTAATCAGAAGAACAATAGCTTATCTCAGACCCACCTGCTGTGATAGGTGTGATTGCAAGCTTCAAAGGGAATAAGATCTAGCTAGACGGCTCATCGTTAATAGAGACACTGATCATAGTGGACAATACAGCATGCTTCCTGAAGAATGGGCATACATGTGAAGGATTACCTCTTGGTGAAATCTATTGGATGGAAGGCAAATGGGGGTGGCTACGAGTGGGCGTGTATGTTTGAATGAAAAGGCTCACACACAGACAAGGCTCTCTCTCTGTTTGCTGCAAGAGCCTGCCATGTGTTTCTGCTGACCTGATGATTCGGCCTACTCTGGGCCATGGCTTCAGCCTAAACCTCATGGTGAAGGCCCTGTCCTGGTCTGAGCCTAGCCGATGCAGCAAAGCCTCACGGAGGACCGTATGATAAGTATCTTTCATATTCTTGTATTATATGTTCTGATTGTAAGCTTTGTGATATTGTAATGTCTTTTTAATACTTTATGTTAGCTTTCCTAATTTCTTGGGAAATAAATAAGATAGTGTTTTACTAGCAGCAATGTGTGTGTTTTCATAAGTAACTTTTTATCAGTGTGCCTAGTAGGGTTTTATAAACTAGATAACTATGGGAAGAGACAAGTTAATAACAGTTTGTAGAGTACATAATGTCCTTCAAATGGCACCCCAGATAGCATGTGGCAATCCTAAAAGCTGCATAGAACTTACAGGACAGAAGTGCTCAGATACAAGGCAGCTGATAATGCCACAATAAGTGTGGTGAGTCTTTACTATGGATAGGCAAAAGTTGAATTGTTTTGAATGATATCAGGTAAAAGTGGTAACGAATTAAGAATATTGAATGCTAGAAGAGCGATTTGTTTTTTTTTTGTGAGTTGTAAGAGCTAACGATAATTGAGTTTGGTTTAGTACTCAATGCAGTGTTGGAACGTTAGTACAAATAGAAGTGTGTATTGTGTGGATTGTATGGTTGTGAAATGGAATTTGTGTATACAAATGTTAAAAAGTATGCCTCTGCCAGTTATCATTCATGTGCAGATGAAACTCTTGAAAGCCAGTATAAGGTTCTATTATCTCAGTGTCAGCAGCATAATAGCAGATTATCGGGCAAACAGCTAAAAAAAAGTTAAGAAAGAAAAGTTGGCTAATGAAATTGCAGTTTTGCTCAGAATTAAAGTTATATCTGAGCAAATAGGGGGGAAGTGGGAAGTAGAGAGGAGACGTCTCGGTGAGGACATAGCAAAAGTCAGTGAAAAACTTCTAAAGATTGCTTTACAGGTACAGCATGGACTGTGATATGAAGAGCAAACTTTTATGCCGCGTACACACGATCAAACAAGCGGGTGGAAAAGTCCAGCAAACTCAAGTCCGCCAGACAATCCCCCCGTGTGTAGCCTCCGGCATACTTTTTTGACCCGAAAGTACGGCGGACTTAGAAGGCAGTGTTGCACTCCAATCTTCCCGCCGGACTCACATTTCGGTGGACATTCCAGCCGTGTGTATGCCAGTCCGCCGTACTTTTGAAATGAGCGGACTTTTCCAGCGCGGAGAAAAGTCCGCTCATTTCGAGCGGGTCTGCAGGTAGGCGGGGCCCGCGAAGGAGACGCCGCTGGCATTGTCACCTGGTATGGACTTAAAGGGGAACCACAATGCCGAAAAAAATCGGCGTGGGGGTTCCCCCCAAGTCCACAACAGACCCTGGTCCGAGCACGCTACCCGGCCGGCCAGGAAAGGAGGGGCGAGCGAGCGCCCCCCCCCTTCTGAGCCATACCAGGCCACGTGCCCTCAACATGGGGGGTGCCTTGGGGAAGTGGGGGCCGCACAGCCCCCCCACCCCAAAGCACCTTGTCCCCATGTTGATGAGGACAAGGGCCTCTTCCCGACAACCCTGGCCGTTGGTTGTCAGGGTCTGCGGGCGGGGGGCTTATCAGAATCCGGGAGCCCCCTTTAATAAGGGGGCCCCGGATACCGGCCCCCCCACCCTATGTGAATGAGTATGGGGTACAATGTACCCCTACCCATTCACCTGTGAAAAAAAGTACAAAAAAAACACAACACAGGGTTAAAATATTTTATTGCACAGCTCCGGGGGTCTTCCGTCTTCGGGGGTCTTCTCGCCGGACTCCTCCGCTATCTTTTTGTAGCTCTTTTGCTAGCAGAGGAGCCCGGCTTTCTTCCTCGCCGCCGGCCTCTTCTTCCGACTTCGGGGGTCTTGTCCCCCTCTTCAGTTCTTCTGCCGGGCCACCACGCCTTCTTATAGCTTTTTACAGGCGGTGGCCCGGTCTTCTGTCGCCGCCGCCGCCTTCCGTTCTTCTGTTCTTGTCTTCTTCTTCTTCTTCAGATGTTGCCTCGCTGAGTCCTCGGCTCACAATGACGGGGAGCGGGCACGCGGCGACTTATATAGGGACAAGGGGCGGGGTCTTCGGTGGATGTCACATGGGTGGATGTCACATGGTGACCCCGCCCCCTTACGATGTCACATTCCCGGAGGATGCTGGGACTGTCGCCATGTGACATCAACCCATGTGACATCCACCCATGTGACATCCACCGAAGACTCCGCCCCTTGTCCCTATATAAGTCGCCGCGTGCCCGCTCCCCGTCATTGTGAGCGGAGGACTCGGCGAGGCAACATCTGAAGAAGAAGAAGAAGACAAGAACAGAAGAACGGAAGGCGGCGGCGGCGGCGACGACGGCGACAGAAGACCGGGCCACCGCCTGTAAAAGAGCTATAAGAAGGCGCGGTGGCCCGGCAGAAGAACCGAAGAGGGGGACAAGACCCCCGAAGTCGGAAGAAGTGGCCGCGGCGACGAAGAAGAATGCCGAGCTCCTCCGCTAGTAAAAGAGCTACAAGAAGATAGGAGTCCGGCGAGAAGACCCCCAAAGACGGAAGACCCCCCGGAGCTGTGCAATAAATTATTTTATCTTGTGTGTTGTGTTTTTTTTTTTGTACTTTATTTTACAGGTGAATGGGTAGGGGTACATTGTACCCCGTACTCATTCACATAGGGTGGGGGGCCGGTATCCGGGGGCCCCCTTATTAAAGGGGGCTCCCAGATTCCAATAAGCCCCCCGCCCGCAGACCCCGATAACCAACGGCCAGGGTTGTCAGGAAGAGGCCCTTGTCCTCATCAACATGGGGACAAGGTGCTTTGGGGTGGGGGGGCCGCGCGGCCCCCCCTTCCCCAAGGCACCCCCCATGTTGAGGGCACGCGGCCTGGTGCGGCTCAGGAGGGGGGGGGCGCTCGCTCGCCCCTCCTTTCCTGGCCGGCCGGGTAGCGTGCTCGGACAAGGGTCTGTTGTGGACTTGGGGGGACCCCCACGCCGATTTTTTTTCGGTGTTGGGGTTCCCCTTTAAGTTCATAGCAGGCGGCGGGGCCAGCGACGTCTCCTTCGCGGGCCCCGCCTACCTGGAGACGCGCTCGAAATGAGCGGACTTTCCTCCGCGTGTGCGGGCGAGTCCGTTCATTTCAAAAGTAGGGCGGATAGTACGGCGGACTTAGTACGCCGTATTAGTCCGCTGAAAAAGTGCCGTGTATGGGCAAGTAGCCCGTTCGGAAAGTCCGACGGACAGTCGGCTACGTGTGTACGCGGCTTTAGAGTCATTGCAAATAAAGTTGTCAGAGATGGAAGAGTTGGTTATGTCTTTAGAAAGAGAATTAGCAAATGTACGCTCCCAGCTTCTTACTACAGAGAAAGTTATGGTATCGCTCAATGAGCACAAAGGAACATGCCAATTGGCCGATATCTGCACAATCAATGAGGAGAAGGGCCGTGATGAAACAGTCTGCTATGGCACCTATAGCTTCAAGGCAGAATGAGAGTTTGATTACAATCCAAGAGAGACTTACTTTGTGCCTGATTTTGGGTGAATTGAATGCCCTGGAATCACCAATGAGTCTGTCCAATAAATTTGAAGCTCTAGTAGTTAAATTCCATTTGAGTAATGAGGATGCATGCTCTTTTCTGAAAGCATGGCTACCAGGACCTTTGGTAGGCCAGTTATCGGCACAAGTTAATGATAACTTGGCAGATGCAGAGGTGCGGAGGAAATAGTTGCAGTGTATTGTGGACAGTCGTGATAATGGTATGAGTGATTTGCAACAAATGAAATTTAGGAGAGGAGATGACCCAATTTTGTTCTGCAGTGAGTATCTTGCATTGTATATGAAAGTGTTCAACTGTCCTGACTTATTGGAGGACTATGCAAGTTTCATATACTCAATGGCCAATAAGTGTTATGCAAGCTATCCCACTAGAATGGCTCTGAGGAATGCTAGATCCTACCAAAATGTTGTCAATATCCTCCGAGACTTCTGTCAAGAGTCCAGGGAAAGGGAGTATGGGTCAAAGGCAGATGTATCCGTAATAAGCAGAGGCACAGGAAGGCAGAGAAAGTTCAGACATTGTAAATGGAATAGGCATAGACATAGATTTCATAAAGCCCTACTAGCATGGAACAGGAAACCCCAGAAGTACAGGTATCTACAATGAAAACAACACCCAGGACAGGGACAGCGTAACTCAAAGGCCTGATATGAAAGATAGCAGCCAGGACAGATTACACAGTTCTGAAGGAGAGATAAGAAATGACAGTTCACACCCTAAGCACAGCCAGCAACAAGACTGGATGAACATTCCAATATTTTTTTTTTTTTTTTATATATATTCTTTATTTAAACTTCAAGGAGGTCACAGAGTCAAATTACACACATCTTCATGGTTACATACAAGCATTCATCGGTTCTCAGCCCGTCTTAATCTTATTCTCTACCAAAAATACTGTTTCCCTGGTTTAAATAACTGAGAACCCTTTCTTATTTATCTCTGCTGTTATTAATTATTCCACTTTCCCTCCTTTTATTTTAGTTTTTCCCCCCTACCCTTCCCCCCTCCAAAAAAAAAAAAAAAAGAGAAGAACACCCATCCTGCCCCCCACGAATACAATTTACTTAATCCCACTACATGGTGGTTTCCTTATCTTTCCCTGTTCCCCAGCAGTTTCTTTCCCTCTTCTGAAGAGAGAAAAGCGTTCCATACCGCCCATACCCTGGCATACTGCTCACTTCTGTCCTGGGCCGAATATATTAAATCTTCCACAGCCCCCACCTTCCTCACTTTATTTAACCACATTGCTATTGTTGGTGGTTTAGAATCTTTCCAAGAACGGGCAATACATCCCTTGGCCTCATTAACCATCTGACACAGTACCGAGCTCTTATATTTTCTTATTGGGATATGTGAGAGGTGCAACAGAAAAAAAGCCGGGTCATCCAGTATTCGATATTCTGTAAATTTTTGCATAATTTTTTGCACGTCTCTCCAATACTGTTTGATCCTGGGACAGGTCCAGAAAATATGTAATAAAGTCCCCCGTCCCCCGTTGCACCTCCAACATTGATCTGAAGGGAAAAACCTCTGGAGCTTCGATGGAGTATAGTACCACCTCGTCAACAACTTGTAATTTAATTCCTGAATTCCAGTGCAGATTGATGAGTTTAACGAGAGGTATATCATCCTCTGACGTTGATCTAATGAGAATGTCCTGTCCAAGTCCCTTTCCCACTTTACAAAGCATGGCATCTCATAATTGTCTGGGGGGGCTATGAGCATTGTATATATCTTTGATATCGTTCGAGACAGAGGTTCCTTCTCTTCACAGTATATTTCAAATCTAGTTAGATCTCGTTTATAGTTTATTGCTGGACCTAGTGACTCAAAAAAGTGCCGAAGCTGCATTGCCTGCCAAACCTTCACTTCAAATTGGCCCCCCTGTTGAGTCAATATGGTCACTGTTGGCCAAGAATTCGATTGCAGAAAATGTGATACCTGCATATACCCCTTTTCCCGCAAGCTCTTAAAGTCCCTCCTCTCCATTCCTGGTTTAAAACTGGGGTTACCTAGTACCGGAACTAATGGGGAATGTGCTGACGAGAATTTAGGGTTCTGACTAATTCTAAACCCTATTTGCAATGTTGGGCCTATAAGAGGATGTTTTTTCATGGATTCCGGTAGTTTTGTATAGCACCAGATCGCTCTTCGGAGAGGTACTATACACATTTCTTGCTCTAATTCTATCCATATCTTAAATTCTGTATGTCGGCACCAGTCGATAATCCTCCCAATATGAACTGCCTTATAATATTTAAGTAAATCTGGTACTGCTAAGCCTCCGTCTCTTTTTAGCATGGTCATCCGGCTTCTACTGATCCTCGGTCGCTTACCTGCCCAAATAAATTTCGTAAACACCGTGTCTATTTTACGGAAGAAAGCAGGTGGGATTTCTATCGGTAGGGCCTGTAATATGTACAGAAATTTTGGCAAAATACTCATTTTAATGGAGTTGCAACGACCAAACCATGAATGCCGTCCCTGTTGCCATTTCTCTAACAATATTCTAACTGCCTTAAGGAGCGGGGGAAAGTTCATCTTAAATGTCTCCACTATCTTTACTGGGATCTGTGTGCCCAGGTATTTTAAGGCCGTCCCTACCCATTTAAATTTAAAATTGGGTTGTAACACTTGTTGTTTTTCCCGGGGAAGAGCTACCCCCATTGCCTCTGACTTTGAATAATTGATTTTAAAATTTGCTAATGCTCCATACTCTTCTATTTCCTTCATTAAATTTGGCAGTGAGATATGTGGACTAACCAGTGAAAACAGCAGATCATCTGCATAAGCAGAGATTTTATAGCTCCTATCTCCAACTTGTAGACCTCTAATATCTGGATTTAGCCTAATTTTATTCAGTAACGGTTCTATCGAAAGGGCAAACAGCATAGGAGAAAGTGGGCACCCTTGCCGTGTTCCATTTGAGATTTTAATCGGCTCTGAGAGTACCCCATTGACTTTAACCAGAGCTTGCGGGGAGGAGTATATTCCAGATATCCACTTTATCATATGCTCACCTAGTCCCATATGCCTCAGTACTTCAAACATAAACCCCCAGTTCACCCTATCAAATGCTTTTTCTGCATCTGTACTTAAAAAAATAGAGGATGTTCTAGTTTGATTGGCATAGTGGACCAGGTTGAGTACCTTAACCATGTTGTCTCTCGCCTCCCTAGTAGGGATAAACCCTACTTGGTCTCGATGTACCAGTTGGTTTAATAATGGTTGGAGGCGAGAGGACAACAGTTTGGTAAAAAGCTTCAAGTCACAGTTTAGCAATGAGATAGGCCTGTAACTCCCACAATCCGCAGGATCCTTCCCTTCCTTTGGAATTACCAAGATGTGCGTTCTAAGTGCATCCTGGGGGAGGGCCGCGGCTTGGCCGATCGCATTAAAGGCCTTTAACATATGCGTACCTAAGGTTGGGAGGAAACTCTTATAATACTGGATTGAAAATCCATCCGGCCCCGGTGCTTTCCCCTGTTTAACTGTTTTCATTACTACATTTAATTCCTCTATCGTTATAGGGGCTTCCAGTCTACTACGTTCCGTGGAAGAGAGCCTACACAGGCCTGCTGCTGATAAATACTCCTCCATTTTAGCCTGGGGTACTCGGGGTAGTGACAAGTTGTATAACGAAGAGTAGTTTTCTCCAAATCTCTTAGCTATCTCACTGGGTCGGGAAATCAGACGTCCATTTTCCCCTTTAATATGAGGGACATAAACCATCTTCCCCTTTTCTTTAAGTTTCCCTGCTAATGCTTTGCTACACTTATCCCCTAGTTCATACGTTATTTTCCTACCGAACTGGATTGCCGCCTTCGCTTTACATTGGAGGAGATCGGTCAGCTGTCTCCTCAGATGTGCCAACTCATTTCCTATAGATGTAGTTTGTATATTCTTGTGAAGAGTCTCCAACTTCTGAATTTCGTCTGCTAGTTTTACCATCTGTTCTTCTCGTATTTTTTTTAATCGAGAGCCATGTTTAATCAGCACTCCTCTCATTACCGCCTTATGTGCCTCCCATATCATGCCCGGGTCGCTCCCCGGGGTGTCGTTTATCTGGAAGTACACTTCCATTTCTTTCCCTACATCTTCCCGTATTTCGGGAATCTGCAACAAACTTTCATTTAGCCGCCATTGACGCCCCTTGGATAGAGCCAGGCCCGACATGGATATCTGTAGTGTCACTGGTGCGTGATCTGACCAAGTTATATTTCCTATCTCTACTTTCTGTACTGATGGCAATAAGTAATGGGGTATCAGAAAGAGATCAATGCGGGAGTAAAGTTGATGAGGGTTTGAGAAGAATGTATAATCTCTCTCTCCTTCATGTAACAAGCTCCATACATCCACCAAATGCATCTCTTGCAGCTTCCGCACTATCTTCCCTCTGACACCCTTAGGGACTGATGAGACTCCCGATGACGTATCTTCCTTAGGGTTTAGTGGTATATTAAAATCTCCACCTAAGATCACTTTCCCTTCTGCAAATTCCATTAATTTAGTCAGAGTTTTACTTATAAAATTATCTTGATGCACATTTGGCGCATATACAGTGGCTAACGTAACTTTTGCCCCCCCCCCTATTTGTCCCTTTATAAAAAGGAAGCGTCCATCTACATCTTTCCGCATATCCAGAAGAGCCCAGGGTACCCGGTTCGAAATTAAGATGGACACTCCCTTAGACTTCGATACTTGATTATGTACATGGTATGCACAGGGGAAGAATCTATTCTGGAGATACGGAAGGTCGCTCTTTTTAAAGTGTGTTTCTTGTATGAACGCCACGTCCGTACTGGATCGTTTTAATTCATTAAGGAGTATTTTCCGTTTCTCCGGTATATTCAATCCTTTTGCATTTATGGAGGTTACCCTTATCCCTTCCATCTTTCAGAGGGATATAAAAAGGCAGTAGTGGGCAGAAAAAAAAAAAAAAAACCCAATCTTTTCTAATCTAAGTCTAACCCCCCTCCTATCCTATCAACCCCTAAGAGAGGCACCCCGCTCTGAACCTCCAATTATATGGTTCGCGTGGGTGCAGACCTATTTAGGGGGTTGGCTTGAATCGGCCAGAGTGCTCTACTCCTATACCCTCCATCCAGTCTCCCACTTTCTCAACCTTTACTTTCTTCAACTGCACAACACATTTTATTTCCATATTGGGAGTAATTCCCATCATTTACTATCGTAGTCCCCCTCTCTCTCTTCTCCATCTTTCCTCCTCCTCTCTCTTCTATTCCTCTAATCTTTTTCCCCCTTTTCCCCCCCTCCCTTCCCCTTCCTTCCCCTTCCTTCCCCCTCCTTCTCGTTCCTGGGCCTCCCTCTATCCTCTCATACTCTTTTATCTTTTCCCCTGTCCCTTCTATATTTTCTCTTCCCTTGGCTTCTATTTCCTCTCTCTCCACCGCCCCTCCTCTCCCCCCCCCCCAAAACCCCCCTCCAACTTTTCCTTCTTTTTTTTTCCCCTAGAATTTTACTTCTTTCTTACTGCATCCCTTTCTTTAACTTCACTCCTCTTATTACCTCTGACTCCTATTCCTTCTATTCAATTACTCCGCAGGTCCTCCCCGTCATATGAACCTACCAAACCTACCCAACCCACCCTTACAGTGACAACGTGAATTAGAGTGCCCTTACCCCCCACCCCCCACCCCCTTCCCCCCTTCACTATCTTCTACTTTACTTCTCCCCCCCCTCCTCTTTACCCCACCTCCCACTATTTCTCTTACTCACCGCTATCCTCCTACTTTACTAAGTGCCCGTGTTGTTTCCTTTTTTTCTCCCCCCTCTTTCCCCTTCCTTCTTCCCTTCCCCCTCCCTCTTCCTCCTATCCTATTTGTGTTGTTACCTTATCCTTTCTTGTGTTTCATTTTCACTTTCATAATTTCATAGACAGTAAAATGACTAAATACCCAGACCCCCGGAAAAAAAAAAAAAAAAAGGAGGGAGTTTTTAGATCCCTCTGCGGTATGATGGAATTGAGTGGTGAAGTTTTCTGAAGGGGTTTATCTCATTCATCAATCAACTTATTGCCTATTTCCAGTTTTTGAAGTTTATTGAAGAAGAGCTTTTTTTTTTGGGGGGGGGGGGGGGCAACTGGGGAGGGGAAGGACCATCATTCCCTACTTCACTAATTTACAGAGGGATTTAAACCTTTTTTTCCCTATTTCTTTATTGCCTTATATATATTAATATTATATTTCCTTCCCCCCTTTTTCCCCTTTTCCCCTTTTCTTCCCTTTCCCTCCCCCCCTTATAGACTTTTATACATTTATAACCCCCTCAATCTAGGCCCCCCCCTGCCTAAAAAAAAAGAGGGGGACCAACCCCCATTAGTGCCAATATTCCCATTATTACTCCCAATACTACCCAGATGTATTCACGTGTATTCTCATAAAAAAGCTGTGACAGGAAAAAAAAAAAAAAAGTAAATAATTAAATAAAATTATATATTATATCTCCCCCCCCCCCCCCCTATTAACTCCCTTAGAGAGGAGTGGGCGGAGAGCACCCCATTTTTTTTTTTTTTGGGTGTTCCCGCCGAACTTCTCTTTCTTCTCTACACACCAAAAAAAAAATAATTAATCAAATAGAAAAACATTTTCCCTTTCTTTACCCCTTCAAACCAAAATCAAAACCAAATGTGCAACTACACCACTCTCTCAATAACCACACAGTAGTCTCCGTGTTTCTAAAAAAAAAAAAAAAGTTCTCCCCCCCCTCCCTCTCCCTCTCCTTCTGAAAAAAAAAAAAAACCAGGGAAGGAAAAAAAAAAAGGACCCTCTACTAGTTTTCATTTAAGGGAAATGAGGAGACCCCCAAAAAAAAAAAAGGGGGGGAGGGGAAATCAAAACATTTGTTCTAATAAAAAAAAAAGGGGGCCAAACAGGGGTAGATATTTTTCAAGAGAGTCCTGAAAAGATGGTCCCTAGCAGAGTCTCACCCCACCTCCCCCCCATTAATCCGCTGAAATTACTATCTAGTTTCTCCTCTTCTCTGGGGGTTTAAGTCCATCCCCCCTCGAGAGGTCTTTACTTTTCAGGGGCCCTGTTATTGATTGGAGCCAGTTCGGTACCTCTAAAGCTTCTGTTCCTAGAAAGGAAAACAAATCCGGGAGTTCTGCCGGGTGTCGCAGATTAAAAGTCATCGCATCTTTTCTTACAGTCAACGCTATAGGGTATCCCCACTTATAGGCCCCTCCTATATGTTTAATTCTGTCCAAGAGTGGGCGCATCATTGCCCTTCGCTGCAGAGTAGCCCGGGATAAGTCAGGCAGTACTTTCACCTTTACTCCATCATATTCTATATCACCTGCCTCCCATGCTTTGCGACTTATTCACTCTTTCTGGGAAAAACGATAGAATCTGCATATAACATCTCTGGGTCTATTTACATTTATTGACGGGGGTCCTAGGGCTCTGTGCACTCTCTCAAACTCCCAATCCTGGGGGAGAGCAAGAGCTTGCAATTGTTGGCAGATAGCTTGTACCGTAAGCTGCAATGCGTCCCGTCCTACTGTCTCAGGGATCCCCCTGAATCTCAGATTCTGACGGCGGCTGCGGTCTTCCATTTCCTCTATTTGCAAATGCATATTAGAAACATATAAAACTTGTAAAGTCTGTACCTGTTCCAGCTGATGAACACGCTTCTCCAGGGATACCCTGTGGTCTTCCTCCCTTAGGAGCCTTTCTGATAGATGCTGCACTTCGGTTTGAACCAACTTCATCTCCCGTCTAAGTGTATCCTCAAACCTAGTCACCATTGTTTCAATATCTGCACGTGTGGGGAGCGCTTGAAACAGCGCTCTCAATTCTGGATTTTCCATAGATAGCTGTACATTTCCCTGGTATTCCTGGGGATTTTCACTCTCCTCCATTACCTCCTCTCTCTGTAGTCCCCGCATCTTACCCATCTGAACATTCCAATATTTGCGCCCTGGGCTAATCTACCATTTTGGCTTGTATGTAATTGGACGCACATTGCATTGACATTTTTATTGAGTAATATGGCAAAGTTTACCAATACTACAGCGTAGTATAGAAAGGTATGGCAACTATATTGCAATTAATGGGAAAGGCTTTGGGGACTTAAAAAGTAAATTGTCATGATAATTGTGTGTAATCACTGTCTTTGTGTTCCTTTTCCAGAGACCATGGAAGAAGTTAAACGGCTTTGGTTTCTAACATTTCTGTTTTGTTTGCAGGTCTGTCAAAGTGAGAGCAACAGTGGGAAAATATAGCAGAACAGGGGTTAGGTTATTGTAAATGCATAATCGATTATCACATGGTACCATGAGCTCATTAGTTAGTAATTGTTTGCAAACAATGAAAAATAATTAGTACTAAAGAGTTACAGTACAAATGAAGCCACAATGTTGTAATGAGATACATATGCTTTGTTTGTTTTTGTTTTTTTGTTTTTCCCCTAACTAATTGTCTTTCAGATCGGAATGAGCACTCTTCTCAGGAGAAAAGTCCATGGATTTGGTTAACTAAAAGTTGAGTGTTTGTCATTGTTTTATGGTGGTTGTCTTGTCATGTTGTTTGTGTGATAATGGCCAGATTTTTTTTTTTTTTCTAAATTTTTTGTTTGTGATATTTGTTTAGTCATCTATTTTATTTTTATTTTGGTTCAGGTGGAAAAATTTGTATGTTTAGTCCACCTGAAAGGGGGGTAATCGACAATGCCCTCAGTTAGCATCTGGAAACCATTCTAAACCGCTGGAGCTTTGTTCTTTTTTCTTTGTTTTATTTTTATTCAGGTGGAAAAGAGTTCCAAAAGGTTTAGGCTTTGTCCACCTGAAAGGGGGTAGTGCATACATCGTAAAGATACAGATAAATGCATTGTCTTTTTAGCTTGTAAAATTTTAATTTTTGAGAAGCAACATTGACATTCAGTTTTAAAAAATGTTTGATCATACCATGGGGATTCATTTTAGAGTGTGTTCAGCCTAAAGAGGTCATGAGAGTTTTGAAGGATTCAGATTAATACTTGTTTTTTCTTATGGACAATTTGGTGCTAATGCTGAATCTGAAAGACTGTGCCTAGCAAGAGAACTTGTGAAATATTTTTGCCGAAGTCTCTCCTGATGAATGCAAACATGTTATTAATGGTTGGAGGTTGGGGAAGAATTATGACACATCCAATCCGTCAAAACATGAAAATGTAAAATATGTGTTTTTTTTGTTGGAAGGAGGAATTGAAAGAAGAAAGGTTGTAATGTATGACATGTATTGATGTAACAGAGTTAATATGGTGCAGGTACCCAGGAGGCAGGCTGGCACTTATGCATAATAAGGTAGCTGTTGGCCAGACTAAAGGGTGCCAGGCGACACATCAATGGGGTGAAAACTTCCTCGTAGGGGTGGTGTCTCAATCCTAGCGGTCCTAGAGAGAAGCTTTCAGTTACTGGACATGCGGGACACCAGAACTAGACATGGGGAAGATACGCCTGGTTGGTGTCTCACCTGAGAGGTTGAAACCCTGCACAGATAATGCCAGTGAATACACACTGGAGCATGCTCCGTTAAAATAAAGGGAACAAACGCTGGCTACCAGGGTACCGTATGCCTTCACCACATGGTGCTGCAACATCTCACGGTGGTTGATAAAAACCCTATAAATCACCCTATGTGTGCTGAGTATACACTGAATCAAGTGCGGTCATTATACCAGTGACTTACTCCCAGAGATGTGCGAACACAGAATGAGGTCCATGCAGGATGCTTATTTCTGAGGAGTAACCCGAAAGAGGAGGGATGTATTCAGCACTATATTGGGGGGGAATAATAGCTGGGAAGGGTGTTGTTAATGGAGTGGACATCGGCCTCCTGAGGACAAACTCACAGCCATAGCTTCAGAGAAGGAGGGTGACTTGTTACCCAGAGAGATTGGTGGCATCCTTGATAACATTCAACGAAGTCACAGAAACACCCAGGTTAGAGTGGCTCCGGATTTTGTCAACCATGTTAAGAGGTTGGTAGAGAGTGTGATGATACAGGACAGAAATCTGTCATTGGTTCTGGCATGCACGCCGTGGCAGGTGGAAATATCAGCCAACATCAAGCTGATTGTACCGTCTCTGTATGAGGGGCAGTGGCCTGATGAGTTAGCATCACCGCTAAGTAAGATTTTGCCAAAACACGTCACTTAAACTAATCCAAAGTAGTGGCCGAATGCCTGGATGAGCTGTACTAATTTGGATTGTGAAAGGTGTTATGCTGTATGTTCCCATACACAGAAGTGCAGACTATATTTGGTGGCATCAATGGGCTTACTGACTGGGGATTCTATCTTGTTGCATTTGAGGCTACATCACACATGTGATCAGAGAAGATGGAAGCTGGAGGCAGGTTGATATTTCCCTCTGTCGGAAGCATGACCATGATGTCCTTCATAGGCCAGGTCAATACATGGGGATGAACGAATAATGTTGGGAAGTTATTTCTCTCTGTGTTCTGGATGGAGAGATCATTGCTGGGAAGGAAGCACCCGGGTATTATTTGGGACATAGGTGAGTTTGTTTCTTTGTCCTAAAGAATACCGGTGTAGTGTTAGTCATGGAACTAGAGGGTTCCTTGAACCTAACCATAGGTAGAGGTGCATGGTATACCATGGGTATGATCTCTGAAATCCAGGCACAGGGGTGGAATTGTGTGGGTTTGGTCATTGTTGTAAATCTATAGGTGTAGTTAAACTCGATATTTATCTAGACGGGTCTCCCATTTCTCTGTGCAAGTTGAGGGACGATTTGACGTTAAGGTCTCTGTGTACAAGTTAGAGACTTTGCGGCCAAGTCAGAGCCCTGCAATATCTTTGTGAGCAAGCCTGCCGAATCCCGACCCATATTTACAGTAAAGGGTTATAGGAGGTTGGGAGCGGGGTGCGTAATACATATATATGTATATATTGTGGTAATAAGTTGATTTATTTTGTGGTATAGCGTGACCTATGGGTATTGTAGGCTAGTAATATGGGCAAGAATGGCCCTCCTCAAGACTCGGTATTTAAAAGCTGGTTGATATGTTACTCTGAATGTGTGCTGGTGAATGGTGAATGAATGGACACCCCTTGCCTGTATTGCCGTCTTGAAGATACCGAAGATCCAGAATGGTGACATGGAAGCTGTCGCTGAAGAATGATGGTGGTGTGTCACTCAGTGGCAAAGCGGCACATGTTGGGAAGCACCACACGGTAAGACCATTATGGACTGTTCCACGGGAGCTGTTTCTGAAGCACATGTTGAAAACCACAACACGTTACACAGCTAAGGACTGTTCCATAGGTACTGGTTCGGAAACACATGTTGGAGAGCCACACACGTTAAGACAATTATGGACTGTTTAATAGGAGCTGTGTCTGAAGAAGGGTGGTATGCGCCTTTCAGGCGCAAAGCGCTATATGTTGGATTGAATTCCTATAATACTTCTGGTATTTGTTCATGATTGAGATAGTCACTTAGCCTCAGTTGAATGAAGCACGTGAAAGCTTTGTAATCAGAAGAACAATAGCTTATCTCAGACCCACCTGCTGTGATAGGTGTGATTGCAAGCTTCAAAGGGAATAAGATCTAGCTAGACGGCTTATCGTTAATAGAGACACTGATCATAGTGGACAATACAGCATGCTTCCTGAAGAATAGGCATACATGTGAAGGATTACCTCTTGGCAAAATCTATTGGATGGAAGGCAAATGGGGGTGGCTACGTGTGGGCGTGTATGTTTGAATGAAAAGGCTCACACACAGACAAGGCTCTCTCTCTGTTTGCTGCAAGAGCCTGCCATGTGTTTCTACTGACCTTATGATTCGGCCTACTCTGCGTAATGGCTCCGACCTAAACCTCATGGTGAAGGCCCTCTCCTGGTCTGAGCCTAGCCGATGCAGCAAAGCCTCACGGAGGACCATATGATAAGTATCTTTCATATTCTTGTATTATATGTTCTGATTGTAACCTTTGTGATATTGTAATGTCTTTTTAATACTTTATGTTAGCTTTCCTAATTTCTTGGGAAATAAATAAGATAGTGTTTTACTAGCAGCAATGTGTGTGTTTTCATAAGTAACTTTATATCAGTGTGCCTAGTAGGGTTTTATAAACTAGATAACTATGGGAACAAGTTAATAATAGTTTGTAGAGTACATAATGTCCTTCACACGTTATGTGTGTTTTTTGACCCTATATGTTTGAATCCACATGACGTTTTATATATCTTGGAGCTTCCTTTCTTGTTGACCGGAGGCCCTTGTGAGAAGATTATTTTATCCAATTGTATCAACGCCTATATCCATCCGGACTACTCTGAAGAATCACCAACAAGTCTGTTTGAATCACAGGGCATATGTCCTACTAAATCCATACTTTCCAGTAAGCCTCAGTATTATTGGTGGCAGTGCTCCATCTCCCCTTTTCATGCACGTTCAGTGGTGGCTTGAAAATTACCATTTGGAGTGTCAAGATACATAAGTTTTGGACATTTTCATTTCATCAAATACTCTTTCTCACTCAGTGGACTTTTACCTTTATTAATTTTTTCTATTATTGCTTTTGAGTTTATAATAAGTTGTTTGCGTATGGGTGACCCCGCCCCCCTCTGATGTAATGGAAACCTGCCTGTGTTACATCAGAGGGGTGCGGGGTCACCCATACGTCACAGGGAACCCCGGGTTTCCCCTTGCGTCAGAGGGGGCGGGGTCAGGTCACGGGTGGCCCCGCCCTCCGTATATAAGAAACGCCAGGCGCCGGAATCCTTGCAGTGTCTCCTCCGCGGAGACAGAAGAAGGATGTATTTGCTGCGCTGGATGAGATGAGCCATCACTGGAGAGATGGCCGTCCGTCGCTGGATAGCAAGAGTGGATTACCACGGCTGGAATCTTTTTTTTATTTTTTTTATTTTTAATAAAGGAATTTTTCAAAAGTGTGTTTGTCTTATTTAACAATTTTTTACACTTTCTTTGTGAAATGGTAGGGGTAATTTTGTACCCCCTTACCATTTCAAACAGGGGGGGGCGGGATCTGGGGGTCCCCTTGTTAAAGGGGGCTTCCAGATTCTGATAAGCCCCCCGCCCGCAGACCTCCACAACCACCGGCCACGGTTGTGGGGATGAGGCCCTTGTCCTCATCAACATGGGGACAAGGTGCTTTGAGGGGTCACAGACCCCCAAAGCATCCTCCCAATGTTGAGGGCATGTGGCCTGGTATGGTTCAGGAGGGAGGGGGGCCGCTCTCTCGTCCCCCCCTCTTTTCCTGCGGCCTGCCAGGTTGCGTGCTCGGATAAAGGGTCTGGTATGGATTTTTAGGGGGACCCCCACGTCAATTTTTTTTTTTAATTTGAGGCGGGGTTCCCCTTAATATCCATACCAGACCTGAAGGGCCTGGTAATTGAATTTGGGGGACCCCCATGCTTTTTTTTTTATTTATACATTTATTTTTTTTATCAATGACTTTCAATGAGTGTTCTCTGTATTACGGAGCCGACAATTCATAATAGCTGCGAGTGATTTTAAAATACTTTTTTTCCTGCATAAATGACACTTTGTGCAGGGACAGTTCTAAGCACCAGAAACATGCGCCCCTTCACAGGCATACTATAGACAACCCCCCCCCCCCCCCCCTACGAAATTTAGAGGAATATTACACTTTTATTGTTTCACTTTAATCATTATTAAAATCACTGCTCCTGAAAAAACTGCAGTTTTTAAAACTTTTTTTTGCATTGATACATGTTCCCTGGGGCAGGACCCGGGTCCCCAAACACTTTTTAGGACAGTAACTTGCAGAATCTTTTCTCTCTGTCAAATCTTTTTTCTCTGTCGAATATTTTCTCTATATAATCTTGGACTAATAGAGGTAAGGTTAGGCACATTCGACCACAGGTTCTATAGACAGATTGTTATTGTCAGAGTCATGTCGAATCTCCTATTCTATATCGAACTGTTGTAACAATGAAAACGAAAATAAAGCATTTATTTATGTCGGATCTTTCCTTTTTCGGATTTTGTGCTTTCGTTATCGTTTGTCAAAACGAAAACGAAAATAGCCGAAATTCGGACGAAAATGCATTCGGACGAAAACGAATGCACATGTCTACTGTTTTCTAGCTGGTCTAAAACCATTTTTGATGTAAAGGGACAGTTTTGGTTGCTATGGACAATCTCCAGTTTCCAGGCAGAAAGAACAATTTTTATCATATAAAACTGCATGCAGGACACTGGGCAGACCACTAGGGACAAAGGGGATTGTGAAATAATTACATACAGCAATGTAATCTGTAAGATTACATTATACTGTATGTAATGTGTGTGTTTTACTTTTTGAATTTGGCGCCGTTCTCCATCCCCGTGCATTGCAACGCTCGCAGGGAATGGAGCCCGGTGATGTGATACATCAAGGGGAGGACTGCTCGCTCAGACTGTGGAGGGGACATCCCCGGATCCATGGGACAAGGTAAGTAAACTCATCCTGGATCCAGCGATGCGGTCCCGAGTCTGGCTCGGGATTACCGCTAATGGTGCTGAATTTTCACCCCGAGCCAGACTCGGGAATACCACCAGGGGGTTAAAAAACTTTTTTTGCATTGATACATGTCCCCTGGGGCATATCCTGGGTCCAGATACACTTTTTATGGAAATAACTTATGTATATAAACCTTTAAAATGAGCACTTTTGATTTTTCATGTTCGCGTCCCAGGGTTCGCATGTTCGCACACATTTTTTGCCTGTTCACATGTTCTGGTGCGAACCGAACCAGTGGACTGGCCAAGCATGTCTCCAGACCTAAACCCTATTGAGCATCTGTGGGGCATCCTCAAATGAAAGGTGGAGGAGCACAAGGTCTCTAACATCCACCAGCTCTGTGATGTCATGGACGAGTGGAAGAGGACTCCACTGGCAACCTGTGAAGCTCTGGTGAACTCCATGCCCAAGAGGGTTAAGGCCATACTGGAAAATAATGGTGGCCACACAAAATATTGACACCTTGGACCCAATTTGGAAATTTTCAGATATTAATGGCTGTGTGTTGTTATTTTAAAGGGACAGCAAATTTACACTGTTATACAAGCTGTACACTTACTACTTTACAGTGTAATTTCTTCAGTGTTGTCACATGAAAAGATATAATAAAATATTTACAAAAATGTGAGGCGTGTACTCACTTTTGTGGGATACTGTACATACATGGTCTGGTCCCAGTTGCCTTATGTAGCTACATTTATCTGGTTATCCCTGTGCTGATTCCTGACAGTTTTGGCTGAAGTTGGAGTTTAATGGTAATCTCCTACAGAATTTAGACATGCAGTAGTTCATCAATTATGAATGAACTAGTTACATACTCATACTCTTAAATTCATAATGAGTGCAGCGCTTTTGAAAGATCAGTCATAACATGACTTTATAG
This sequence comes from Lithobates pipiens, assembly GCF_037356315.1. Taxonomy (NCBI): domain Eukaryota; kingdom Metazoa; phylum Chordata; class Amphibia; order Anura; family Ranidae; genus Lithobates; species Lithobates pipiens. Next base: position 22,069,316 of record NW_027507718.1, on the reverse strand, counting down.
CTAAATAATGGTTACAAAAAACTGTACAAAAACAGTGATTTATTTAACCACTTGGGATCCGCGCTATTGCCGAATGACGGCATTAGCGCGGACCTAGATTGCCGGGACTACGTCTATTGACGTCGTCCCGGTTACGAGCGGCCTGCGCGCCCCCTGAGGGGCGCGCGCGGCGCGCTCTGTGATCGGCGAGTCCGTGAGACTCGCCTGATCACCGATCCGTGTAAGGGGTCGATCCCGACCCCTTATCACGTGATCAGCTGTCAGCCAATGACAGCTGATCATGTGATAAAACGGAGCCGGTAATCGGCTAGTATTCCTCCTCGCGCTGACAGCGCGAGGAGAAAAAAAAAAAGCCGATCGCCGGCGGCCGTGTTCGGGACATCAGTCCCGATCACGGCCAACAATTCAAGCGGACACCTGCCCCCTGCCAGTGCCCACCTGCCACCCGCAGTGCCATCCTGAAATAAAGTAAGTGCCCCCCTGTCAGTGCCACCCAGCAGTGCCCATAGTGCCCACAGTGCCACCCAGCAGTGCCCACAGTGCCACCCAGCAGTGCCCACAGTGCCACCCACAGTGCCACCCAGCAGTGCCACCCACAGTGCCACCCAAAATCTGCCTCAAAGGTGCTGCACCCCAGTGCCGCCCATCAGTGCCCAGCAGTGCCGCCCATCAGTGCCCAGCAGTGCCACCTATCAGAGCCACCTATCAGTGCCACCTATCAGTGCTCATCAGTCCCATCTATCTGTGGTACCTATCAGTGCCCATCCGTGCCACCCATCCGTGCCACTTATCCGTGCCACCCATCCGTGCCATCTTATCTGTGCCCATCTTTGCCCATCAGTGCCGCCTTATCTGTGCCCATCGGTGCCGCCTTATCTGTGCCTATTAGTGCCGCCTTAACTATGCCTATCAGTGCCCACCAGTGCAGCCTATCAGTGCCCACCAATGCAGCCCATCAGTGCCCACCAATGCAGCCCATCAGTGCCCACCAATGCAGCCTATCAGTGCCGCCTAATCAGCGCACTTCAATGAAGGAGAAAAATGACCCGTTTGCAAAATTTTATAACAAACTATTAAAACATGATTTTTTTTTTTTTTTTTTTTGCATCTTTTTTTGTTTGTTTAGCAAAAAATAAAACTCCGAGCTGTAACTAAATACCACCAAAAGAAAGCTCTATTTGTGGGAAAAAAATGATAAAAATTTCATTTGGGTACAGTGTTGTATGACCGCGCAATTGTCACTCAAAGTGCATCAGCGCTGAAAGCTGAAAATTGGTCTGGGACTGAGGGGGGTTTAAGTGCCCAGTAAGCAAGTGGTTAAAAAGTAAAAGTGATTTAAAATTTGTTTTAGTCTGTTCTACAGCACCACGACTTAGTTTTGCCCACGAGAGATTTGTTCTATATGTCAGAAACCATAAATACAGCATGTTCTTCATACACAGTCCTTTCTATTCATTGGAGAAGTAGGGCCAAAGCTCTTTGGCCCTACTTCTCCTGTGGGTCATAGGAGTGCATTTAGTTCTGCAGTGTTGTCACAGAGCAGGTCCAGGTTCTGGAGGGATCTTGACTTTAATGTTGGGATCCACCCAGATTCCTAACCGGCAGCTGACTGAGCATCTCAGTGCGCCACTGAGAGTCTAAGCCAGCCACTCCCACCTCTACCAAAGTATGGCACGCCGGTGAGTGCTGGAGGGGCAGATAGTCACCGCTCTCTGCTCACTAAAGACCGAGAACCGAACAATTAGTAGTCTTTGATTGCTCAGTGAAGGACAGATGCAGCCATACTTCTCATTTTAGTCCTTTTATGGGAATATAAGCCAGTTTGTGTCTGATAACTCTTGCCAATAATTTAAAGTTGTTGTAAAGCCTCAAGAGTTATCACCTTAATGCATTCTATGCTTTAAGGTGAAAAACTTTCTGTGCTGCAGCTCCCCCCAGACCCCCCTTTTTCTTACCTGAGCCCGAACCAATCCAGTGATGTGCACAAGCGCAGCAGCTCGAGCCGCTGTCTCTCTCCTCATTGGACAGATTGATTGCAGCAGGGGCTATTGGCTCCCGCTGCTGTCAATCAAATCCTGTGACACAGGAGCAGGGGTTGGGGCTATGTCCCGCTGTCTGTATCAATGGACACAGCAGCAGGACTTGGGAGTGAGCCCGCACGGGTGCCCCCATGGAAAGCAGCTCTCCATGGGGGCACCCGATAAGGAAGGAGGGCTTGGAGTGTCGTCGGGGGACCCCAGAAGAATAGGATCAGGCTGCTCTGTGCAAAATGATTGCCCAGAACAGGTCAATATAGGCATGTTTGTTATTTAAAAAAAAAAAAACTATTGGCTGTGAGTTTTTTGTTGGTGTTCAAGTGCATGCTCAGTCTAATTAAAGTATCCAGTTTCTACAGTGGGTCCACAGCTATGCATTTCATTATATATATATCAGTTGTTCCAAGCTCTCATTTATCTTTTCACAGGTGCCTTTTACAGTTCTTTGATAAACTATTCAAACCCCCTGAAATTTTCCACATTTTGTCATGTTACAACCAAAAAACTTAAATGTATTTTATTGGAATTTTATGTGATAGACCAACACAAAGTGACACATAATCGTGAAGTGGAAGGAAAATGATAAATGGTTTTCAAAATGTTTTACAAATAAATATGTGAAAAGTGTGGCGTGCATTTGTATTCAGCCCCCCTGAGCCCCCCTGAGTCAATACCCCCCTTTTTCTTCAGTTACAGCTGTAAGTCTTTTTGGAGATATCTCTACCACCTTGCACATCTAGAGAGTGACATTTGTGCATTATCTTCTTTGCAAAATAACTAAAGCTCTGTGAGATTGGATGGAGAGCATCTGTGAACAGCAATTTGCAAGTCTTGTCTCAATTGGATTTAGGTCTGGATGTTGCCTGGCCCATTCCAACACATGAATATGATTTGATCTAAACCATTCCATTGTAGCTCTAGCTGTATTAATGTTGTCCTACTAGAAGGTGAACCTTCGCCCCAGTCACAAGTCTTTTGCAGTCTTGCCGCGTACACGTGATCGGAATTCTCATCGGAAAAGGCTCTGATAGTTTTTCCGTCAGAATTCTGATGGAATTTCGTTCAAACTGTCTTGCCTACACACGGTCACACCAAATTCTGACGCTCAATAACACTGCGACATACAACACGTTCAACTCCACTATAAAAGGGAAGTTTAACCACTTGCCGACCGCCGCACGACGATATACGTCGGCAGAATGGCACGGGCAGGCATATTGGCGTATATATAAGTCCATGCCTGCCCGCGGGTGGGGGGCCCGATCGGGCCCCCCCCCGGTGCCTGCGGCGGTCGGCATTCGTTCGGGAGAGATCAGGGATGAGGGGACGGCCATTCATTCATGGCCACCCCCTCGCGATCTCTCTCGACGAATGGAAATCCCCCGTGACATCACTTCCTCTCCTGTAATGTAAACACAGGAGAGGAAGTGATGTATTCTCTCCTCCGTGTCGGTATTTTCCGTTCCGACACGGAGGAGAGCGGATCGGTGAGTTGCACCAACACTCTACACACACAGTAGAACATGCCAGGCACACTCACACCCCCCCTTTACCCCCCGATCACCCCCCCAATTACCCCTGCCCCCCAGTCACAGTGACACCAATGTCATTTTTTTTTTTTTTTTTTTTTTTTTTTGCATTGGTGTCATTTGTGACTGTAATAACTGTTAGGGCAGTTAGAGTTAGCCCCCTTTAGTTCTAATGTACCCCCCTAACCCCCCCAATAAAGGTTTAACCCCGTGATCACCCCCCGTCGCCAGTGTCACTAAGGCTGGGTTCACATTGCAGCGGTTTATGAGAACGAATGTGATTCGCACCGCACTGCAGTGCAAATCACATCCGATCTCTGTGCGATTCGAGTTCAGCCATTCGCCGCACCCGCCGCACCCGCCACACCCGCCGCACCCGCCGCAAATTCGCACGGGACCCTTTTTTTGGCCCGCAGCAGAATCGGATCGCATGGGTGTTCACACCATGCGATCCGAGTTTGCAGATCGCACTGCGATATGCGAACTGATCTGGGGGTGTCAGTAACATTTCACTGACACTCCCAGCAGTTCGCATAGGGCAGTGTGAACTGCCGCCGGGAGGCATGCGATGCGGGAACCCGCCGCGGATTCGCGGCGTTTCCGCATCGCTCCAGTGTGAACCCAGCCTAATAAGCGATCATTTTTCTGATCGCCGTATTAGTGTCACAGGTGACGCTAGTTAGGCAGGTAGGTATTTAGGTTCGCCGCAGCTTTTTATAGCGCCAGGGACCCCCATATACTACCGCATAAAGCCCCCTGATTGCCCCCTAGTTAACCCTTTCACCAGTGATCACCATATAACTGTTACAGGTGACGCTGGTTGGTTAGTTATTTTTTTATAGTTTCAGGGCACCCGCCATTTATTACCTAATAAAGGTTTAACCCCCTGATCACCCGGCGGGTGTCATTTGTGACTAATAACTGTTAGGGCAGTTAGGGTTAGCCCCCTTTAGTTCTAAGGTACCCCCCTAACCCCCCCAATAAAGGTTTAACCCCGTGATCACCCCCCGTCGCCAGTGTCACTAAGGCTGGGTTCAGATTGCAGCGGTTTGAGAACGGATGTGATTCGCACCGCACTGCAGTGCAAATCACATCCGATCTCTGTGCGATTCGAGTTCAGCCATTCGCCGCACCCGCCACACCCGCCGCACCCGCCGCAAATTCGCACGGGACCCTTTTTTTGGCCCGCAGCAGAATCGGATCGCATGGGTGTTCACACCATGCGATCCGAGTTTTCAGATCGCACTGCGATATGCGAACTGATCTGGGGGTGTCAGTAACATTTCACTGACACTCCCAGCAGTTCGCATAGGGCAGTGTGAACTGCCGCCGGGAGGCATGCGATGCGGGAACCCGCCGCGCATTCGTGGCGTTCCCGCATCGCTCCAGTGTGAACCCAGCCTAATAAGCGATCGTTTTTCTGATCGCTGTATTAGTGTCACAGGTGACGCTAGTTAGGCAAGTAGGTATTTAGGTTCGCCGCAGCTTTTTATAGCGCCAGGGACCCCCATATACTACCGCATAAAGCCCCCTGATTGCCCCCTAGTTAACCCTTTCACCAGTGATCACCATATAACTGTTACAGGTGACGCTGGTTGGTTAGTTATTTTTTTATAGTTTCAGGGCACCCGCCATTTATTACCTAGTCTCACTAGTGTACCCCTAAATTTAGGGGTGTCTACTTTCCAAAATGGGGTCATTTGGGGGGGGTTTGTGCCATCTTGGCATTTTATGGCCTTCAAAACTGTAACGCCCTTAGAAAGCCTGAAGGCGGTGCTTGGTTTTCGGGGCCCCGTACGCGGCTAGGCTCCCAAAAAGTCCCACATATGTGGTATCCCCGTACTCAGGAGAAGCAGCAGAATTTATTTTGGGGTGTCATTTCACATATGCCCATGGCATGCGTGAGCAATATATCATTTAGTGACAACTTTGTGAAAAAAAAAAAAAAAAAAAAAAAGTTTGTAATTTTCCCGCAACTTGTGGCAAAATATAAAATATTCCATGGACTCAACATGCCTCTCAGCAAATAGCTTGGGGTGTCTACTTTCTAAAATGGGGTCATTTGTGGGGGTTTTGTGCCATCTTGGCATTTTATGGCCTTCAAAACTGTAATAGGTAGTGAGGAGTGAAGTCAAATATTTACGCCCTTAGAAAGCCTGAAGGCGGTGCTTGGTTTTCGGGGCCCCGTACGCGGCTAGGCTCCCAAAAAGTCCCACATATGTGGTATCCCCGTACTCAGGAGAAGCAGCAGAATTTATTTTGGGGTGTCATTTCACATATGCCCATGGCATGTGTGAGCAATATATCATTTAGTGACAACTTTGTGAAAAAAAAAAAAAAAAAAAAAAAGTTTGTAATTTTCCCGCAACTTGTGGCAAAATATAAAATATTCCATGAACTCAACATGCCTCTCAGCAAATAGCTTGGGGTGTCTACTTTCTAAAATGGGGTCATTTGTGGGGGTTTTGTGCCATCTTGGCATTTTATGGCCTTCAAAACTGTAATAGGTAGTGAGAAGTGAACTCAAAAATTTACGCCCTTAGAAAGCCTGAAGGCGGTGCTTGGTTTTCGGGGCCCCGTACGCGGCTAGGCTCCCAAAAAGTCCCACATATGTGGTATCCCCGTACTCAGGAGAAGCAGCAGAATTTATTTTGGGGTGTCATTTCACATACGCCCATAGCATGTGTGAGCAATATATCATTTAGTGACAACTTTGTGTAAAAAAAAAAAAAAAATTTTTTTTTTGTCATTATTCAATCGCTTGAGGCAAAAAAATAAAATATTCAATGGGCTCAACATGCCTCTTATCAATTTCCTTAGGGGGTCTACTTTCCAAAATGGGGTCATTTGGGGGGGTTTTGTACTGCCCTGCCATTTTAGCACCTCAAGAAATGAGATAGGCAGTCGTAAACTAAAAGCTGCGTAAATTCCAGAAAACGTACCTTAGTTTGTAGATGTGACAACTTTTGCGCAAACCAATAAATATACAATTATTGACTTTTTTTTTACCAAAGACATGTGGCTGAATACATTTTGGCCTAAATGTATGACTAAAATTGAGTTTATTGGATTTTTCTAATAACAAAAAGTAGAAAATATCATTTTTTTTCAAAATTTGCGGTCTTTTTACGTTTATATCGCAAAAAATAAAAATCGCAGAGGCAATCAAATACCATCAAAAGAAAGCTCTATTTGTGGGAAGAAAAGGACGCAAATTTTGTTTGGGTACAACATTGCATGACCGCGCAATTACCAGTTAAAGCAGCGCAGTGCCAAAGTGTAAAAAGACCTCTGGTCATTTACCAGCAAAATGGTCCGGTCTTAAAGTGGTTAATGCTTCCAAATTGTTTCCGAGCATGCGTCGGAATTTTGACACACACGGTCGAAAAATCCGATAGAAAAGTTTTCCGTCTGAAAAATTAAGAAAAGCATCTCAATCTAGAGTCCGTCGGAAATGCCGACAGAAAAAGACCGACACGGTCGGAAAATCCGATGAAAAGCTCCCATCAGACTTTTTCCATCGTAAATTCCAGCCATGTGTATGCAGCATTACAGGTTTTCTCCTAAGATTATCCTGTATTTGGCTCCATCCATCTTCCCATCAACTTTGTCCAGCTTCCCTGTCCCTGCTGAAGAAAACCACCCCTACAACATGATGGCGACACCACCATGTTTCATGATGGGAATCGTGTGTTCAGAATCATGTGCAGTGTTAGTTTTTCACCACACATAGCATTTTGCTTTTAGGCCAAAAAGTTCAAATTTCAATTGAGCTGGTCCCTTATGTGAGCACACAGACATTTTTTTCTTTGACTCTTGGACATGGTAGCTGCATGTTCCTAATTTGAACAGACTAACACGGCGCATCCAATTGCGGTTGTCACATTGCTTAAATAATTCCTACAAAATAATCAGATGTTTTGGTCTCTGAGTTTCCCCTATGGGGGGCATACTAACCTGTGACCACTTGCAAGCCTCATGGGCCGGGGCTGTTCTCCCCTTGGGGCGGAGGTGAGCGCAATTCCCAAGCAGGGTTCGGGATCATCATTGGGGGAATTCTCTATTTTCTTCTGTGCTTTTTAACAAAGAATTCACTGGATAAGCGAGCCGTCTTGGTGGAAGGAAAATGTAAGAACTCCCTGAAGAAGACCACATCCCCTAAGGTCGAAATGCATTGGGGCATTTTATATACATCGTATAGTATAATTATAATTCATCAATAATGTGAGGGAGTACCCTCTGATGTGTATTGTTTATAAGTTATATCACATGGTACTATCTACTGTTTGCTTCCCCTTCTTAGTCCAAACTGTCTCACATTGTGTACACCAGAGCTCATATTTTAACTTTTGTATCATATTGATGTCCAATTGTCTCTTAATGAATACAATTAATATATTTTTTCTGGAAAAAATATTTTTTTGACTCCTATTTGCTGTTAAAAAGCCCCATGGGGAATTTTCCATTTCTGTTCAAACATTTTGTATCGGGGTGTGCAGCCTTATCAGACTCCCATACATGTGTCATTTATTGCAAAAGTTCAAATTTGATCTCATATGACCAGAGCACCTTCTTCCACATGTTTGCCGTGTCCCCCACATGGCTTCTCGCAAACTGCAAATGGAATGTCTTATGGTTTTCTTTCAACAATGGCTTCTTGCCACTCATCCATAATGGCCAGATTTGTGGCGTGCAAGACTTAGCCTTTGTACACACGGTCGGTCATTCCGATGGAAAATGTCCGATCGGACTGTGTTGTCGGATAATCCGACTGTGTGTGGGCTCCATCGGATATTCCGACAAAGTTTTAGAGCTGGGCTATAAAACTTTCCGACAACATGATCCGATCGGACTTTGTCCGATTGTGTGTAGAGAATTCTAATCGGACAAAGTGGCATGCATGCTCAGATCAAATTCCTAGACCAAAGCTATTGGCTACTAGCCTGAACGTAGTCCCGTCGTAGCAAAATAACGTCATCACGTTACGTACGTTCAGATTTTCCGACAACTTTGTCCGACCGTGTGTATGCAACACAAGTTTCGGACAAAATCCGTCAGACAAAATCCGACGGATTTTGTTGTCGGAATGTCCGACCGTGTGTGCAAGAGCTAATAGTTGTTCTGTGGACAGATTCTCCCACCTGAGCTGTGGATCTCTGCAGCTACTCCAGAGTTATCATGGACCTCTTGCCTGCTTCTCTGATTAATTCCTTTCAGTTTAGATGTCTTGGTAGGTTTGCATTTGTGCCATACTCTTTCCATTTTCAGATGATGGATTGAACAGTGCTCCGTGAGATGTTCAAAGCTTGAAATATTTTTTATAGCCTAACCCGTCTTTAAACTTCGCCACAACTTTATTTCTGACCTGTCTGTGGGTTCCTTGGTCGTTGTGATGCTGTTTGTTCACTAATGTTCCCTAACAAATCTCTGAGGGCTTTACAGAACAGCTGTATTTATACTGAGATTAAATTACACACAGGGGAACTGAATACAAATGCATGGCACCCTTTTCAGATATTTATTTGTAAAAAAAATGTAAAACCGTTTATCATTTTCCTTTCACTTTACAATTATTCTGCCACTTTGTGTTGGTCTATCACATAAAATCCCAATAAAATACATTTACATTTTTGGTTGCAACATAAAAAAAAATTGGAAAAATTCAAGGGGTATGAAATTTTTTAAGGCACTGTAACAATGTCTTTTATAGTAGATGGTTGAAAAACATACTTTAACCACTTGGCACCCATCCACCGTTAAAAGACGGAGGGATGGTGTGGCTCTCGTTCTGGGTGGACATCATATGATGACGCACGAGAATGGGCGCTCTCGAGCGACTGCAAGGACATGAAGTGCGGTGGCTGCACCATGTTGCTAGGACATGGCACAACCCTGATCTCTGTAAAGTGCTGCTGCCGCGGCTCTTCAAACATGTAATCGACTGTGTCCAATCACAGACGGTCATATGTAAATGCAGAAGTGCCATGAATCGCCTCTCCTCGCCTCACACTGACTGAGTGTGTGGCAAGGAGAGCCGATCAGTGGCATCTCCTTGCATGTAAGAACAGGGAAGGTAATCGGGCCACTGATCATCAATGCCCTGATTAGAGGAAAGCTGCAGCAATGCCACAAATCAGTGCCAGTGAGCGCCACCAATCAGTGCCCATCAGTGACACAAATCAATGCCCATTACTGGTGCTAGTCAGTGCTGCCTATTAGTGCCCATCAGTGCCTGCTCATCAGTGCTGCCCATAAATTCCTATCAGGGCTGCCCATCAGTGTTACCTATCAGTGCCCACCAGTGCCATCTATCATTGCTCATTGGTATGGCATAATAGTGGCACCTATCAGTGATCATCAGTGCGGCATAATAGTGCCTCCTCATCAGTGCCGCCTTATCAGTGCCCATAAGAGCTGCCTCATCAGTGCCCATAAGTGCTGCCTCATCAGAGCCGCCTCATCAGCGCATCTCAGTGAAGGAGTGAAATTTTTGGTCTTTTTTTTGTAAAAAATAAAAACCCAGCAGTGATTAAATACCACCAAAAGAAAAATTTAATTTTGTCATTAACTAACTGTCATTCAAAGTGCTACATTGCTGAAAGCTGAAAAATTGCCTGGGCAGGAAGGGGGGTAAAAAGAAAAGGTGAGATTTACTGAAACAGTGAAGACTTTGAAAACATTTCTTAGCTACACACCTGGGCATAACATGGTGTAAATAAGTTGCATTAGAGTCAGTGTGATCTATTGTGTAATGCAAATTTCATGAAAATCCCTTTGTTGTCTGTGCCTTAACCACAGCTTTTACAGAGCAGGACATAGAAAAGCAGCTAATGGGTGTGCCTTACACCTGTTATATAATTTATGTTACACCTTTACAGAAATATGTACCTACCCATTGCAGACTATGTTATAAAATCCATCCAACTCCCTGGATGCCATGTTATTTAAATACAGGGGCATACCTAGAGTATTTGGCACCCGGGAGTGATCCCCCTCTCAGGCACCCCCCCCCCCCCCAGGTGGGCGGTCGGCACACCGCACATTGACATCAAATTACGTCATGTGTAGCGCCTTCATGCTCTGTGGCCTGTGCTACTGCCAGTGGCGTTACTAGGGCTGGTGTCACCTGGTGCAGGAAAATATGGTGTCTCCCCCAAAAAATATATATTTTCCTGTTTGCTGAAAGTGCGCCAAAGATGCAGACTTTTGGTGCATTTTCAGAAAATGCAGAAAAAAAAATATTCAACCTAAGAGAAATCTACAGCACTGCATCCCTAACTGCTGGTAAAATGTAGGAAGACCCCCTTTACATTACACAGCCCCGTACCTCTGGACCCCTTCACATTACACAGCCCCCACACCTCTGGACCCCTTTAGGCCCCTTTCACACTGGGGTGGTGGGTGCGCCGGCGGTAAAAGGCCGTTGTTTTTAGCGGCGCTTTGCGGTCAATTTCGCTGCACTATTCGGCCACTAGTGGGGCGATTTTAACCCCCACTAACAGCCGAGAAAGGGTTAAAACCACTGCAAAACGCTGCTGCAGCAGCGTTATGCCGGCGGTATAGCCGCGCTGCCCCGTTGATTTCAATGGGCAGGAATGGTGTATACATCGCTCCAAAGATGCTGCTAGCAGGACTGCCCTGCCAGCGCAAAGCCCTCAGGGCTTTCACATTGGAGACACAGGAGTGGCTCTTTCAGTGCGAAAGGGGTCTTACATTGCATAGCCCCCATTTACACCAATGCTGTGGGGGTAATTATAACATCCACTGACATCATTGCTTGGGGTTATTAACAAATGTGCTTATTTTACTCCTGCTCTGCCTTGCTGCAAAAAAAAATTACATTTACAGCCTATTATGTATCTGTAGAACAGAAATAAAATAAAATTATGGAAGCATTGGAACTACTAAAATAAATACTGTTAAAATGTGAGTGATATCTGATTTGAAATATTTAAAGGGGTTTTAAACCTTTGCGTTTTTTCACTTTAATGCATTCTATGCATTAAGGTGAAAAAAAAAACACCTGGCAGTCACCGGCCCCCCAACCCCCCTTTTACTTACCTGAGCCCCTTCATATCCTCAGCGGGGACGCGCTGTCCTTCTCTCCACGGAGTCCGGCTTTGATTGGATAGATTGATAGCAGCGCAGCCATTGTCTCCCGCTGCTGTCAATCAAATCCAATGACGCGGGTGCTGGGGAAAGGGACCAAGTCATAAAGTTGACGCATATGGATGCCAAATGAATGAATCAGGCAGGGGCGGGCTGGGCCAGGGGGCAGGGATGCATTTGCCCTTCGGGCCGCTCTGATTCGCTGTATAATTTGGCTGGTGTCCAGCTCACAACTGTGCATGTGCAGTGTCTGAGCTGGCCGAGTGCAGCAGCTCCATCCACCAATGTGTTCTGTCACTGGGCTGAAACACTGTGTTACAGAGCGCAGCCCAGTCCAGCCCCTCCCTCCTCCATATGAATGGCTGGTAGATCTGCTCTTGCTTGCCCCGCCCACACTCCGGGCAGCCAGTGTGCTGTCTGTGAAGAGGATGTGTGGGCGGGAAAGTTAAAATCAAGCAGTCGGCTGAAATCCAGTGAGCATCCATGTAAGTGAGCTTCTCATCCCTTCCTTCTCTCTCTTCTCTTCTAATTTCTCTCTCATTTCTCTCTCTCCTCTCCTCTCTCTCTCCTTCTCTAAGCTAAAGAGTTTTCTTTCTGGCAGCCTGTGACTGTACCTTGCCCTAGGTGGTATGAAGAGGTTCACACTGACACTGGTATGCTGCAGAGCTGGTAGTCTTCCTGCATGTTACCCCTGGCCCCATAGACCACTATTAGGTTGAACATTTTTACTGCATGTTCTGAAGTGCACAAAAAAAGTCCTGCATGCTGCATCTTTGGGGCACTTTTAGAAAATGCAGCAAAAAATGTGCAACTTAAAAGATATCTGGGGGACTGTGGCTAAAGAAAACCACCAGTACACCAGCACTGCAGCCAAACAGCACACCAGTGTGAGCCCAAGGGCTATTCACTTGTCACAGGCACTGCCACTCCACTGAAAAGCGATTCATGCTCGGGTCACTTTTCTGAGGAATTTGACAGGCAGTGAGGAGGTATCATCCCATTTCCTCCCTGCCTGTTTTAACCTTCTAAATGCCAATCCCTCCAGCTAATGGCACGATTCACTTTGAACTCCACCTTATTTACATTACTCTCTCTTCAAGCAGTGTCAATCAGTCTCTTTCTTTCTGCAGGCAGTGTGAAGTGGTCTCTCTCTCTCTGTGCAGGCAGTATGAAGCGGTCTCTCTCTCTCTCTCTCTGTGCAGGCAGTATGAAGCGGTCTCTCTCTCTCTCTCTGTGCAGGCAGTATGAAGTGGTCTCTCTCTCTCTCTCTCTCTCTCTGTGCAGGCAGTATGAAGCGGTCTCTCTCTCTCTCTCTCTCTCTCTCTGTGCAGGCAGTATGAAGCGGTCTCTCTCTCTCTCTCTGTGCAGGCAGTATGAAGCGGTCTCTCTCTCTCTCTCTGTGCAGGCAGTATGAAGCGGTCTCTCTCTCTGTGCAGGCAGTATGAAGCGGTCTCTCTCTCTGTGCAGGCAGTATGAAGCGGTCTCTCTCTCTCTCTCTGTGCAGGCAGTATGAAGCGGTCTCTCTCTCTCTCTCTCTCTCTCTCTGTGCAGGCAGTATGAAGCGGTCTCTCTCTGTGCAGGCAGTATGAAGCGGTCTCTCTCTCTCTGTGCAGGCAGTATGAAGCGGTCTCTCTCTCTCTCTCTCTCTGTGCAGGCAGTATGAAGCGGTCTCTCTCTGTGCAGGCAGTGTGAAGCGGTCTCTCTCTCTCACTCTCTGTGCAGGCAGTGTGAAGAGGTCTCTCTCTCTCTCTGCAGGAAGCGTGAAGCGGTCTCTCTCTCTCTCTCTGTGCAGGCAGTGTGAATCGGTCTCTCTCTCTCTCTCTCTCTGTGCAGGCAGTGTGAAGCGGTCTCTCTCTCCCTCTCTGTGCAGGCAGTGTGAAGCGGTCTCTCTCTCCCTCTCTGTGCAGGCAGTGTGAAGCCGTCTCTCTCTCCCTCTCTGTGCAGGCAGTGTGAAGCCGTCTCTCTCTCCCTCTCTGTGCAGGCAGTGTGAAGCCGTCTCTCTCTCCCTCTCTGTGCAGGCAGTATGAAGCGGTCTCTCTCTCTCTGTGCAGGCAGTGTGAAGCGGTCTCTCTCTCTCTCTCCAGGAAGCGTGAAGCGGTCTCTCTCTCTCTCTCTCTGCAGGAGGCGTGAAGCGGTCTCTCTCTCTCTCTGTGCAGGCAGTGTGAAGCAGTCTCTCTCTCTCTCTGTGCAGGCAGTGTGAAGCAGTCTCTCTCTCTGTGCAGGCAGTGTGAAGCGGTCTCTCTCTCCCTCTCTGTGCAGGCAGTGTGAAGCGGTCTCTCTCTCCCTCTCTGTGCAGGCAGTGTGAAGCGGTCTCTCTCTCTCCCTCTCTGTGCAGGCAGTGTGAAGCGGTCTCTCTCTCCCTCTCTGTGCAGGCAGTGTGAAGCGGTCTCTCTCTCCCTTTCTGTGCAGGCAGTGTGAAGCGATCTCTCTCTCCCTCTCTGTGCAGGCTGTGTGAAGCGGTCTCTCTCTCCCTCTCTGTGCAGGCAGTGTGAAGCGGTCTCTCTCTCTCCCTCTCTGTGCAGGCAGTGTGAAGCGATCTCTCTCTCCCTCTCTGTGCAGGCAGTATGAAGCGGTCTCTCTCTCTCTGTGCAAGCAGTGTGAAGCGGTCTCTCTCTGTGCAGGCAGTGTGAAGCGGTCTCTCTCTCTGTGCAGGCAGTGTGAAGCGGTCTCTCACTCTCTCTCTCTGTGCAGGCAGTGTGAAGCGGTCTCTCTGTCTCTCTGTGCAGGCAGCGTGAAGCGGTCTCTCTCTCTCTCTGTGCAGGAAGCATGAAGCGGTCTCTCTTTCTCTGTGCAGGCAGTGTGAAGCGGTCTCTCTCTCCCTCTCTGTGCAGGCAGTGTGAAGCGGTCTCTCTCTCTCTCTCTGTGGAGGCAGTATGAAGCGGTCTCTCTCTCTCTCTGTGCAGGCAGTATGAAGCGGTCTCTCTCTCTCTCTCTCTCTCTGTGCAGGCAGTATGAAGCGGTCTCTCTCTCTCTCTCTCTATCTCTCTGTGCAGGCAGTATGAAGCGGTCTCTCTCTCTCTCTGTGCAGGCAGTGTGAAGCGGTCTCTCTCTCTCTCTCCAGGAAGCGTGAAGCGGTCTCTCTCTCTCTCTCTCTGCAGGAGGCGTGAAGCGGTCTCTCTCTCTGTGCAGGCAGTGTGAAGCGGTCTCTCTCTCCCTCTCTGTGCAGGCAGTGTGAAGCGGTCTCTCTCTCCCTCTCTGTGCAGGCAGTGTGAAGCGGTCTCTCTCTCTCCCTCTCTGTGCAGGCAGTGTGAAGCGGTCTCTCTCTCCCTCTCTGTGCAGGCAGTGTGAAGCGGTCTCTCTCTCCCTTTCTGTGCAGGCAGTGTGAAGCGATCTCTCTCTCCCTCTCTGTGCAGGCTGTGTGAAGCGGTCTCTCTCTCCCTCTCTGTGCAGGCAGTGTGAAGCGGTCTCTCTCTCTCCCTCTCTGTGCAGGCAGTGTGAAGCGATCTCTCTCTCCCTCTCTGTGCAGGCAGTATGAAGCGGTCTCTCTCTCTCTGTGCAAGCAGTGTGAAGCGGTCTCTCTCTGTGCAGGCAGTGTGAAGCGGTCTCTCTCTCTGTGCAGGCAGTGTGAAGCGGTCTCTCACTCTCTCTCTCTGTGCAGGCAGTGTGAAGCGGTCTCTCTGTCTCTCTGTGCAGGCAGCGTGAAGCGGTCTCTCTCTCTCTCTGTGCAGGAAGCATGAAGCGGTCTCTCTTTCTCTGTGCAGGCAGTGTGAAGCGGTCTCTCTCTCCCTCTCTGTGCAGGCAGTGTGAAGCGGTCTCTCTCTCTCTCTCTGTGGAGGCAGTATGAAGCGGTCTCTCTCTCTCTCTGTGCAGGCAGTATGAAGCGGTCTCTCTCTCTCTCTCTCTCTCTGTGCAGGCAGTATGAAGCGGTCTCTCTCTCTCTCTCTCTATCTCTCTGTGCAGGCAGTATGAAGCGGTCTCTCTCTCTCTGTGCAGGCAGTGTGAAGCGGTCTCTCTCTCTCTCTCCAGGAAGCGTGAAGCGGTCTCTCTCTCTCTCTCTCTGCAGGAGGCGTGAAGCGGTCTCTCTCTCTCTCTGTGCAGGCAGTGTGAAGCAGTCTCTCTCTCTCTCTGTGCAGGCAGTGTGAAGCAGTCTCTCTCTCTGTGCAGGCAGTGTGAAGCGGTCTCTCTCTCCCTCTCTGTGCAGGCAGTGTGAAGCGGTCTCTCTCTCCCTCTCTGTGCAGGCAGTGTGAAGCGGTCTCTCTCTCTCCCTCTCTGTGCAGGCAGTGTGAAGCGGTCTCTCTCTCCCTCTCTGTGCAGGCAGTGTGAAGCGGTCTCTCTCTCCCTTTCTGTGCAGGCAGTGTGAAGCGATCTCTCTCTCCCTCTCTGTGCAGGCTGTGTGAAGCGGTCTCTCTCTCCCTCTCTGTGCAGGCAGTGTGAAGCGGTCTCTCTCTCTCCCTCTCTGTGCAGGCAGTGTGAAGCGGTCTCTCTCTCTCCCTCTCTGTGCAGGCAGTGTGAAGCGATCTCTCTCTCCCTCTCTGTGCAGGCAGTATGAAGCGGTCTCTCTCTCTCTGTGCAAGCAGTGTGAAGCGGTCTCTCTCTGTGCAGGCAGTGTGAAGCGGTCTCTCTCTCTGTGCAGGCAGTGTGAAGCGGTCTCTCACTCTCTCTCTCTGTGCAGGCAGTGTGAAGCGGTCTCTCTGTCTCTCTGTGCAGGCAGCGTGAAGCGGTCTCTCTCTCTCTCTGTGCAGGAAGCATGAAGCGGTCTCTCTTTCTCTGTGCAGGCAGTGTGAAGCGGTCTCTCTCTCCCTCTCTGTGCAGGCAGTGTGAAGCGGTCTCTCTCTCTCTCTCTCTCTCTGTGCAGGCAGTATGAAGCGGTCTCTCTCTCTCTCTCTCTCTGTGCAGGCAGTATGAAGCGGTCTCTCTCTCTCTCTCTCTCTCTGTGCAGGCAGTATGAAGCGGTCTCTCTCTCTCTCTCTATCTCTCTCTGTGCAGGCAGTATGAAGCGGTCTCTCTCTGTGCAGGCAGTGTGAAGCAGTCTCTCTCTCTCTCTCTCTCTCTCTGTGCAGGCAGTGTGAAGAGGTCTCTCTCTCTCTCTCTCTCTCTCTCTGCAGGAAGCGTGAAGCGGTCTCTCTCTCTCTCTCTCTGTGCAGGCAGTGTGAAGCGGTCTCTCTCTCTCTCTGTGCAGGCAGTGTGAAGCGGTCTCTCTCTCTCTCTCTCTCTGTGCAGGCAGTGTGAAGCGGTCTCTCTCTCCCTCTCTGTGCAGGCAGTGTGAAGCGGTCTCTCTCTCCCTCTCTGTGCAGGCAGTGTGAAGCGGTCTCTCTCTCCCTCTCTGTGCAGGCAGTGTGAAGCGCTCTCTCTCTCCCTCTCTGTGCAGGCAGTGTGAAGCGCTCTCTCTCTCCCTCTCTGTGCAGGCAGTGTGAAGCGGTCTCTCTCTCCCTCTCTGTGCAGGCAGTATGAAGCAGTCTCTCTCTCTCTCTGTGCAGGCAGTGTGAAGCGGTCTCTCTCTGTGCAGGCAGTGTGAAGCGGTCTCTCTCTGTGCAGGCAGTGTGAAGCGGTCTCTCTCTCTCTCTCTCTCTCTCTGTGCAGGCAGTGTGAAGCGGTCTCTCTGTCTCTCTGTGCAGGCAGCGTGAAGCGGTCTCTCTGTCTCTCTGTGCAGGCAGCGTGAAGCGGTCTCTCTCTCTCTCTGTGCAGGAAGCGTGAAGCGGTCTCTCTCTCTCTGTGCAGGCAGTGTGAAGCGGTCTCTCTCTCCCTCTCTGTGCAGGCAGTGTGAAGTGGTCTCTCTCTCTCTCTCTGTGCAGGCAGTGTGAAGCGGTCTCTCTCTGTACAGGCAGTGTGAAGTGGTCTCTCTCTCTCTCTGTGCAAGCAGTGTGAAGCGGTCTCTCTCTCTCTGCAGGCAGTGTGAAGCGGTCTCTCTCTCTCTGTGCAGGCAGTGTGAAGCGGTCTCTCTCTCTGTGTGCAGGAAGCGTGAAGCGGTCTCTCTCTCTCTCTCTCTTTGTGCAGGAAGCGTGAAGTGGTCTCTCTCTCTCTGTGCAGGCAGTGTGAAGCGGTCTCTCTCTCTCTCTCTCTCTCTGTGCAGGCAGTGTGAAGCGGTCTCTCTCTGTGCAGGCAGTGTGAAGCGGTCTCTCTGTCTCTCTGTGCAGGCAGCGTGAAGCGGTCTCTCTCTCTCTGTGCAGGAAGCATGAAGCGGTCTCTCTTTCTCTGTGCAGGCAGTGTGAAGCGGTCTCTCTCTCCCTCTCTGTGCAGGCAGTGTGAAGCGGTCTCTCTCTCTCTCTCTCTCTCTCTCTCTCTCTGTGCAGGCAGTATGAAGTGGTCTCTCTCTCTCTCTCTCTCTGTGCAGGCAGTATGAAGTGGTCTCTCTCTCTCTCTCTCTCTCTCTCTCTCTGTGCAGGCAGTATGAAGCGGTCTCTCTCTCTCTCTCTCTGTGCAGGCAGTATGAAGCGGTCTCTCTCTCTCTCTCTATCTCTCTGTGCAGGCAGTATGAAGCGGTCTCTCTCTGTGCAGGCAGTGTGAAGCGGTCTCTCTCTCTCTCTCTGTGCAGGCAGTGTGAAGAGGTCTCTCTCTCTCTCTCTGCAGGAAGCGTGAAGCGGTCTCTCTCTCTCTCTCTCTGTGCAGGCAGTGTGAAGCGGTCTCTCTCTCTCTCTCTCTCTCTGTGCAGGCAGTGTGAAGCGGTCTCTCTCTCCCTCTCTGTGCAGGCAGTGTGAAGCGGTCTCTCTCTCCCTCTCTGTGCAGGCAGTGTGAAGCGCTCTCTCTCTCCCTCTCTGTGCAGGCAGTGTGAAGCGGTCTCTCTCTCCCTCTCTGTGCAGGCAGTGTGAAGTGGTCTCTCTCTCCCTCTCTGTGCAGGCAGTATGAAGCAGTCTCTCTCTCTCTCTGTGCAGGCAGTGTGAAGCGGTCTCTCTCTGTGCAGGCAGTGTGAAGCGGTCTCTCTCTGTGCAGGCAGTGTGAAGCGGTCTCTCTCTGTGCAGGCAGTGTGAAGCGGTCTCTCTCTTTCTCTCTCTCTCTGTGCAGGCAGTGTGAAGCGGTCTCTCTGTCTCTCTGTGCAGGCAGCGTGAAGCGGTCTCTCTCTCTCTCTGTGCAGGAAGCGTGAAGCGGTCTCTCTCTCTCTGTGCAGGCAGTGTGAAGCGGTCTCTCTCTCCCTCTCTGTGCAGGCAGTGTGAAGTGGTCTCTCTCTCTCTCTCTCTCTCTGTGCAGGCAGTGTGAAGCGGTCTCTCTCTGTGCAGGCAGTGTGAAGCGGTCTCTCTCTCTCTCTCTCTGTGCAAGCAGTGTGAAGCGGTCTCTCTCTCTCTGCAGGCAGTGTGAAGCGGTCTCTCTCTCTCTGCAGGCAGTGTGAAGCGGTCTCTCTCTCTCTCTGCAGGCAGTGTGAAGCGGTCTCTCTCTCTGTGTGCAGGAAGCGTGAAGCGGTCTCTCTCTCTCTCTGTGCAGGAAGCGTGAAGTGGTCTCTCTCTCTCTGTGCAGGCAGTGTGAAGCGGTCTCTCTCTCTCTCTCTCTCTCTGTGCAGGCAGTGTGAAGCGGTCTCTCTCTGTGCAGGCAGTGTGAAGCGGTCTCTCTCTCTGTGCAGGCAGTGTGAAGCGGTCTCTCTCTCTGTGCAGGCAGTGTGAAGCGGTCTCTCTCTCTGTGCAGGCAGTGTGAAGCGGTCTCTCTCTCTGTGCAGGCAGTGTGAAGCGGTCTCTCTCTCTGTGCAGGCAGTGTGAAGCGGTCTCTCTCTCTGTGCAGGCAGTGTGAAGCGGTCTCTCTCTCTCTGTGCAGGCAGTGTGAAGCGGTCTCTCTCTCTCTGTGCAGGCAGTGTGAAGCGGTCTCTCTCTCTCTGTGCGGGCAGTGTGAAGCGGTCTCTCTGTGCAGGCAGTGTGAAGCGGTCTCTCTGTGCAGGCAGTGTGAAGTGGTCTGTCTCTGTGCAGGCAGTGTGAAGCAGTCTCTCTCTCTCTCTCTGTGCAGGCAGTGTGAAGAGGTCTGTCTCTCTCCCTGTGCAGGCAGTGTGAAGCGGTCTCTCTCCCTGTGCAGGCAGTGTGAAGCGGTCTCTCTCCCTGTGCAGGCAGTGTGAAGCGGTCTCTCTCTCTGTGCAGGCAGTGTGAAGCGGTCTCTCTGTGCAGGCAGTGTGAAGCGGTCTCTCTGTGCAGGCAGTGTGAAGCGGTCTCTCTCTCTGTGCAGGCAGTGTGAAGCGGTCTCTCTCCTTGTGCAGGCAGTGTGGAGTGGTCGCTCTTTCTCTGGGGCAATGTGGAGCAGTCTCCCTCCCTCTCTCTCTCTCTCTCTCTCTGTGCGGGCAATGTGGTGCAGATGGATGGTGAGCTGATTAGGTGGTTCAATGGGCCATTTGACTGGACTTGCCCCCCAGGCCTAAGGCTGCCAACCCTCCCCTGGAATCAGGAGTCAGTCAGAGCGCTTCTCCTAGGGCGTTTTCTAATTCAGGGAGGAGACGCGAGAGCCACCGAGGGACCCCAGAAGATGAGGTTCAGGGTCACTCTGTGCAAAATGAGCTGGACAGTGGAGGTAAGTATGATATGTTTGTTATTTTTTTATTTTTTTTTAAACAAACCTTTAGTATCACTTTAAGGCTGGGTTCACACCGCTGCGGGGGGAGAACCGGATGTGATTCGCACAGCAAATCACATCCGATCTCCGTAGCGATGCGAGTTCAGCCATACAGATAGTATGGCTGAACTCGCAGCGGTCCCGCAGCAAACTCGCACGGGACCCTTTTTTGGGTCCGCAACGGAATCGGATCGCATGGGGGTTCACACCATGCGATCCGATTCCTGTGCGAGTCGGCAGATCGCACTGCGATATGCCGACGGATCTGGGGGTGTCATTAACATAACATTGACACCCCCAGCCGTCCGCATAGGGCAGTGTGAACTGCCGGCGGGAGGTATGCGATGCGGGAAAACGCCGCGGATTCGCGGCGTTCCCGCATCGCAGCGGTGTGAACCCAGCCTAAGGGCTCATTTATACCAGAAGGTGGTGCAGGAAATTCATGTCCTGTGTGTGTTTCCCACACTGCTTTCAAAACGCACTGGGTACATGGTCTCCTGCAGGTGTATATATATTTTTCTAAGGACACCTCTAACACAGATCACAATGGCAGTGCTTTTGCCTGCTCCAGATTTCATGGTACCATATTATCATGCAATTTGGTGCAGTACGCTTTTGAAAAAGTAGTGTGTGCATTACATTTTTGTGCGATTCAATGTGATTTCATCCCAGTTGCACTGCATGGAGACTGAGTTGCACGGAAATCCAGCAGACATTTTCAAAGCTGCATTGAAAAAACAACAAGCAAAATATGGAACAGCATGCACGTAAAGTCCAATCAAAAAATGACTCTCAGGCAAAATTTTATTGAAAACTATTGCACTCCAATCACTGAATCATCCTTTAAACTAAAAGCAGTGAGTTAGCACATTAGTAGGTGGCGGACACAGCAGCCTCCCCCCTTCCCCCTTATCAGACCAGGTCAGGGAGGCAGAAACAAACACCCCACCCTCTCCTCACAGCACGCCAGCTGAGGGCAGCGAACACCATGCCAACCCACACCCCCTTATCACAAGCTCACCTTGGAGGACACTGGCAGGGAGGGCAGCTGGCTCAGCCTCAGGTACACCAGGGCAGCAGCTAGGGAGGTCTGGAAAACACAGTGTGCTGTAGCAGCTGCGCCGCTCGGGTGGAGAATAGTAACAGGCTTGGCTCGGCAGCGAAGCAGTGGTGGGAGGAGCAAGGCGGAAAGCACAGACTAGACCATTGCTACCGCAGCGCGGGGGTGATCTGGCTGAAAAAAACAGCCATAGAGAGCTGCCAGGGCTCTCCCCACCCTTGGTAAGTGGTGTCACCCAACCGCACCCCCATTAGATACGCCACTGAGACCCTCCCAATGTGTGGCACCCGGGGCGGACCGCACCCCCCGCCCCACCGTTGGTACGCTCCTGTGTGCAGGCTGCCTTTGTTTTTGCAGGCAGCTTATAGAGGGGGATGCAAAAGCTGCAGTAGACACAGCCAAATGACAGTCAAAATTTGACAGTCAAAAACACGCTGCCGCCATTCAGGGCCATGCGGTTTCCCTTGCAGAGCTATCTGTGCAGTCACAGCATCTGCATTCACCTCTGCAGTGCTTCTGCATTCACTTCTGAACAAACATTAATATTGTCTTAGTTACTAACCTGGAACAAAACTACAGATTAGGACTTCTGATTTACTTACCTTCAATGGTCATATGACATATAGCTCATGAGTCAGTACACCGGGGGAAAAATTCTGAATAAAAATATTTTTCCTGAGGGTATGTTGGACAGAAAGCTGGACCTGCCTGGCAAGGATCTCCCTGCTTATGCTTCATTCATTCTGTGGATCTGTGCTTCCTCCGCCTTCACTGCTGTTTCCAAAATCTTTATACCACTGGCCTTGAGATCACCAGACATCAGAGGGCAGCTCTGACATGACAAAACAAAGCCCTGCCCCTCTATGAAGACAGCTGCCTCTACACTGCAATACGGTGTGGAAAAAAAAACATGTAAAAACGAGGCACTGGATTAAAACTATTATTAGATCAATCACATTGAGTTACGCCACACTGGCTCTGGCAAGGCGCTATTAACAAAAGCAGAGAACTCAGATTTGAATATTTACTTGCACAAAGTCCAACTAGAGCACCATACAAATGGTCTGAGAGTCCAAACACTTTTAAAATAAAGTTTGCTCACAAAGGGACAACACAGAACAGACAACATGCTTCAGGGGATTGACGTTCTCCTCATTCTTCAGGGCTTATGTTTGATGAAGTTTGAGTCCGCCAATCTCCCTGTCAAAATCAAGACCTGAAAAAGGGGGATATCTTTAAGTCTCCAGAAATGTGTTTGCTGTTCTTTGTTATCACTCTGTGAGCAAATGTTGCTTTTAAAAGCTTTTGAGCGCTCATTTTGTTTGGCACAGTCATTGGACTTTGTGCACAGTGTGGAGCAAGATATGTTAATAAATTATTAGAATGTCGCTCAAAATGGTTCATTTTAAAAACATTCATTCCATTTTCTAATTGTTAGTGAGGTCAAATCAACGTACATTTTTGATTGAAGTGATGAGAAAATTCAAAGGAGGAGAGAATTTTTTTATTGAACGAATAAACTTCTAACAGTGTATGCGGGTTTTGTTTGTCCACTCATTACAAAATTAAAGTGGCGTTCCAACAGTTTTTTTTGATGAATATTGTTAGTTTAAAAGTCACCTTTCTGGGATGTATCGCCGCCCCGATTGGAAGATATCTTATATTCCTCTTTCCTGGCAATTTCCATATTGCTTGTGGGCATGTGAAGCCCACAAGCACTATGTTCCAGGATCAGGTGCAGCTGAGCGAACCAGCATGCACCGCCCGTTCTCACGCATGTGCAGAAGGTATGGCTCGCAGCGCCGTACACTTCTCACATTGCCATCACAACAGGCTGCATCATCGGAAGTGCCCGCCCTGTTGTGATGGCAACGAAGCCTCAACACTGACTCCTAGGAAATGATGACACACATCTCCCCGGAGCACTAGCGAGCACAGGGGCAGATGGAAATGACGTCAGGCTCCAGGGAAAGGAAGAGGCAGATTACAAGGCACCCCTTAGCAACAGCCAGGAAAGAGTGAGTAAAAAAAAAAAATATTTCAAAATGTTGTCGCTTAGGTTTATTGAATACTGCAAAGTAAATTTTATGGGTGGAACACCGCTTTAAATGTTAAAAGCAAGGAAGTGCGTGGCCGGATGTGATCGCGGCAAGACGTGCTAGTACAGAGCTCCAGCTTCCATCCGACTTTAAATGCTGGTAGCGGCAGATAGACCGACGATCCATGGCCCAGACAGTAACAGTCAGCAAGCCGAGAAGCCCTGGTGGTGGGAAATGCAATTTTTGGCTATAAAGCAGCAGAGAAGACAACATTCCCAGCCACCGAAAGGTCAGAGAAGTCTCCGCTCGCAGGGAAGCATGGCGACTAGCTCCACCCACTCCTCCTCTGCCTCAGCTCACAGCTCCGCTGCACAGCGCACCAAAACTACAGCTGGAAGCATGGAACAACAAGGTGCAGCAATCCCAGAGGGATCGGTGGACTCATCCCACGCACAGCAGGAGATTGAGGTGCACACAGCTGCTATCACTGGCCCGATTCTGGAAGCTATTGCATCCTCAAAATTGCAGCTAATTGGGCGCATAGATTTTCTGGCATCAGAGTGTAATCTCATCCGCCATGATCTGGATAAAATTAGAGGCAGACTGGACATGGCGGAGGACCGTATTTGGGAAGTGGAGGACACCTCTCATGTACAGGGCTCCCAGTTGGCGGAACTAAAGGAGATGGTAGGCGCACTTCAACACAGAGCAGATGATGCCGAAGACCGCCAGAGAAGAAATAATGTGAGGGTGGTGGGGTTGCCGGATGGAGCTGAAGGTACTGCCACTACCATATTTGCTGAACAATTCTTTAAATCCCTGCTGGCACTAGGCGACCTCCCTCCCACTTATGTCGCTGAGAGCACATAGAGTCCCAACGAGAGCTAGACCATCGGGCACCCCACCACAGCCATTCCTGGTTCGGGTTCCAAAATTATAGAGACCGGGATATGTTGCTGGCGGAAGCAAGAAAGCATAAAGAATTAAAGTTTGAAAACACCCGCATTATGCTGTTTCTGGATTTCAGAAATGCAACAAAGACGTCATTCCTTTACAGAGGTAAAGAAAAGGCTCAGAGAAAAGGAACTGAAATACAGCATGCTGTATCCGAGTTGTCTCCATGTACAATACAAAGGTACTGTTAAATTTTTTGAAAACCCACAGGATGCCAGTGACTGGCTGTATCGCAACATGTGATTCTCAACTACTACCTTGGCGTGAAACAGCGGGTGACAATGGCTGTCTGCCCTCATGGTGAACCATCCTCTGCAGACCTGGTAATCTATACACGTTAGGTCAACTTAACAGGTAAAAGAGGGGGTGCAAATAGAATGCTGAATATTGCTCAAAAGTCAGTTTATCCACAATAGTCATTGCAGGCTAATAGTCCAGTTAAGGTCTATCTAGCTGTTCTTTTGCATAAAAAGACCAAGCATGGAGACTCATGTATATGGCAGGGACTATTTTTTCACCTTTTAATGCTGGACGGTAGACACACTTGGTCGAACTCTTTTTGTTTTTGTTTTTTTGTTACAGGGCACAAGCTGCATACTGGACAATTTTTCTCATTTGGAACTCTTCCTCTGCCCCAACTGCTAAGTCAACCGATACCAATCCTCTATCTGCTGACTTTGCTAAACCTATACACACTATATCTACCTCTTTTGTGGTCATATTTATGAATGAATTCACCAAAGCATGTAGTGCAACGGCCTGCCTGAATACTTTCAATTGGTACTCTTTAAAGTTTTGTTCTCCTAATATCTTGATAGGTAATTGCATAATGTAAAAATGTGCTTCGATTTGGACAGTGTGTATTCATATTTTTGGATTATGACACTTCTTACCTGTCCAGTGAGCTGCCAATAGTGTAAGTAAGGAGGGGCTGGCCAAAGTAACACACATTATTTAGGCATTCAGCTCTCATTGAAGTCGCGAGGGTTACCTGTCCAAAACAATCCCCTACAAAAATATTTTTTTACAATGGGCTATCAGAGGGGGTGAGGAATCTGATAAGTGTACCTCATACTTTTGTGTTTAAATACTCATTTCAATAAATGTTATACTTATGTTGGCCAAGAATGTTTGTATCTAATCTGCTTGCTTATGTGCAAAAGTACTAATTTGTATTTTTTTGTTTGACTCCACAGTTTCCTTCAACCCCACAGGAATGGCAGACTGTGGCCTCCTAGTTTGCCCAGCAGTGGGACTTTCCCAACTGCGGTGGGCCAATAGATGGGAAACACGTTCACATCATCCCATCCCCTAACTCGGGTCATACTATTATAATTATAAGGGGTATAGTAGTATTGTGTTGTTGGCCGTGGTGTCGGCGATGTATGAATTCCTCTATGTGGACATGGGGAAGAATGGTCGGATGTTGGAGTCATCGCCCAGATGGAGTTTTACAGATGGCTCCAGAATGGCAGCTTGAAGTTGCCACCTCCAGAAGACAACGTGGCGGGACTCCCAATCCTTTTCGTAGGGGATGAAGCATTTGCCCTGGGGGACCATCTTATGTGGGCATTCCCTATGAGGAGCCTCACCCCGGACCAGAGGGTTTTTAATTAGCGGCTGGCCAGAGACAGAAGAGTGGTTGAAAATGCCTTTGGCATAATGGCCAGCTGGTTCCGCCTATTCCTCACTGCAGTCAATATGGCGGAATATAAACAAAATCCCATTGTTCTTTCATGCTGCATTTTGCACAACTTTTTACGCAAAAATGCAGCCAACTATGTGGCCTCAGTTGCGACTGAGGCCGGCTCACTGGACTCAAACATGATGGCACATGAAGCTGGCCGTCCTGGCTTTCCCCTCTAAAGCGTCCGTGAAGTATGGCAAAGCTATATGGAGTACTTTGTGGGTAGTGGGCAATTGATATGTCAGATACAGTTTAAAAACTATGGAAAATAAATTTTTTAGAACTCATATTTCTTTTGATTTACTGCTTGTGTTTCTTTTATTTGTCTCATAGGTAGTGATGGACGAACTTCCGACGGGACGTTTCGCGAAAGCGAAATGCGAACGGACCCAAACGTTCGCGAAACCGAACGTTCGCCGCGGGCCCCATTGACTTCAATGGGAGGCGAACTTTGCAAACCTTCATGTCGAATTTGCGGCCACGTGGTAATTATTAGGGGGTAAAACGTAGTCCCACCATCTGGACAATGACATAATACATGTATGAGGTGAATTTGGGATCGATAACTACAAGCATTTTTATTTTATTTGGGAAATTGTTCTAACAATTCAGGACTATGGAGCTAATGAAGGCAATGGAGGAGAGGGAAGGTCAGGGACCAGGGTAGGCAAAGAAGAGGGTGCAGGAGATGATCACCAGCAGCGTGACATACCGGAATGACACATGCACCGTGATAGAGGCATCTGACAGCAGCACCGTAATACAGAGCACTGACAGCAGCACCGTGACATACAGCGCTGACAGCAGCACCGTGACATACAGCGCTGACAGCAGCACCGTGACATACAGCGCTGACAGCAGCACCGTGACATACAGCGCTGACAGCAGCACCGTGACATACAGCGCTGACAGCAGCACCGTGACATACAGCGCTGACAGCAGCACCGTGACATACAGCGCTGACAGCAGCACCGTGACATACAGCGCTGACAGCAGCACCGTGACATACAGCGCTGACAGCAGCACCGTGACATACAGCGCTGACAGCAGCACCGTGACATACAGCGCTGACAGCAGCACCGTAAGCAGCCCCAGGAGGAAGTCAGCACAGCACAGGGATGGTGTGATCCCCTCATAATAAGAACCCCCAGGAGGAAGTCAGCACAGCACAGGGATAGTGTGATCCCTTCATAATAAGAACCCCCAGGAGGAAGTCAGCACAGCACAGGGATATCATAAGCAGCCCCAGTAGAAATATGACACCGCTCAACCTCTTCAAAGAGGAGGGTAGGGGCATATAGTACGGTGTGCTTTTTTGGGTCAAGGAAGTGAGCCAAATGAATTAAGAAGGTCTGTGTGCTTGATTAAAAAAATAGTTTATAGACATATACATGGTCTACTGGTCACATGTGTTGAATTCCTCCGAGATCCATGCCTCATTCATTTTTAGAAATGTGAGGTAGTTAACACTGTGGTGAGCTAGGCGAGTACGCTTATCGGTCACAATCCCCCCTGCTGCGCTGAACGTCCTTTCGGACAGGACACTGGATGAGGGGCAAGCCAACAGTTCGATTGCAAATTGGGCAAGCTCTGGCCAGAGGTCAAGCCTGCCCACCCAGTAGTCTAGGGGTTCATCACTCCTCAGAGCGTCCACATCGGCCGTTAACCCAATGTAGTCGGACACCTGACGGTCTAGGCGTTCCCTGATGCTGGATCCGGATGACACCTGTCGATGGGTCGGCTGAAAGAATGACCTCATATCCGAAGTCACCAACACATCTTCAAACCGGCCTCTTCTTGCAGGCGCTGTTGGATTGGTACCCGCAAATCCTTCTCTGGGAGTGGGAATTGCTCCTCTGCCAGCGCACGCAAAAGCAGAATGCAGCATTTCTCGAAGCAAGGCCTGGAAGTGCTGCATTCTGACAGCCCTCTGCGACGGCGGTAACATTTCCGCCATTTTGTGTTTGTACCGGGGGTCTAAGTACGTTGCCACCCAGTACTGGTCCTTGACCCTCATGCTTTTTATACGGGGGTCCCTATTAAAACACTGGAGCATGAAGGCCCCCATTTGCACTAAAGTGGAAGCGGTGTGGTGGCCTGGCTCCTGCTCATCATCCAGGATAATGTCGTCCTCTTCATTCTCCTCTCCCCATCCTCGCACAACAGGGATCCCAGAAAGGTTTAAAGCATGCTCTTCTTGCTCCTGCTCATCCGCCCCGGCACCATCCTCCTCTGACTCCTCATCAGACTCCTGTTGTTGACTTGTCTCAGATAGAGTAGCCCCCCCTGGGAATTCATCCAGCATTGCGACTTCCTCATCTTCCCGCTCCTGCTCCTCCACAGCCTGATCAATGACACGACGCAATGCACGCTCCAGAAAGAAGGCATAAGGTACCATGTCACTGATGGCGCCATGGCTGCGACTGACCAGTTTGGTGATCTCCTCAAATGGCCGCAGAAGTCTGCATGTGTCGCGCATGAGCAGCCACTGGCGCGGTGAAAAAAAACCCAGCTCCCCAGAACCGTTTCTTTCGCAGAGTTCATACAGGTAGACGTTAACTGCACGTTTCTGCTGGAGCAGCCTATCAAGCATATAGAAGGTTGAGTTCCATCGCGTCGGGCAATCGCAAATAAGACGTCTGACCGGCAGATGGTGTCGCCGCTGAATGTCAGCAAGGCGAGCCATGGCCGTGTAAGATCTTCTGAAATGGGCCGAGATTTTCCTTGCCTGCCGCAAGATGTCCTGGACCCCAGGGTATTTGACAAGGAATCGCTGCACGACCAAGTTTAAGACGTGTGCCATGCACGGCACGTGCGTGATTTTGCCCTGTTTCAATGCGCTAAGCAGATTGGCACCGTTGTCACACACCACTTTACCAACTGTCAAATTGAGCGGTGTTAGCCACTCATCTGCCTGTGAACGCAAAGCTGAAAGGAGTGCCGGGCCAGTGTGGCTCTTTGCTTCCAGGCACAACAGACGCAGCACGGCATGGCAACGTCTCACCTGGCATGTGGAATAGGTTCTGGGGAGCTTGGGCGGTGCAGTGGAAGAGACGCTAGCAGCGGAAAAGGAGGAGGCAGCTGAGGAGGAGAGGGAGGAGGATGGAGTAGGAGGAGGAGAAGAAGAGTCAGGCCTGCATGCAATCCGTGGCGGTAAAACCAAATCTACACGGGTGCCACGGGTTACATGCTTGACGGCCGTCAGAAGGTTCACCCAGTGGGCAGTAAAACTGATATACCTTCCCTGCCCGTGTTTGCTAGACCACGTGTCTGTGGTCAGATGTATCTTGGCACCGACACTGTGTGCCAGAGATACATTCACTTGCCGCTGAACATGGCCATATAGCTCTGGGATGCCCTTCTCTGAGAAATACTTCCTTCCTGGGACCTTCCATTGTGGTGTTCCAATGGCCACAAATTTGCGAAAGGCCTCCGAGTCCACCAGTTTATATGGCAGTAGTTGGCGGGCTATGAGTTCTGACAAGCCAGCCGCCAACCGTTGGGCAAGAGGGTTATCCGGCGTCATCATTTTTTTACGCTCAAACATTAGGCCCACGGAAGCCTGCCTTTTTGCAGAAAAATGTGAGCTTGGCGTGATGGAAGGTGGAGTGGAGGACAATTGTGAGGAGAGAGGAGAAGGAGAAGTAGAAGACGAGGCTGGACGGTGAGAGCCTGCAGTGTGGCTTTGTGTGTTCCGTTGCTCCCACTGGGCTCGGTGATGGCTGCTCATGTGCCTTCTTAAGGCGGTCGTCCCTAGGTGAGTATTGGGCTTACCGCGACTAACGCGTTGACTGCAAAGATTGCAGATGGCAACGCTATTGTCAGCAGCGGACACGTTAAAAAAAGCCCACACTGCGGAGCCATGTGCCGGTGTCCTGGGAGCGCCAGATGTGACCGTACATGGTCGATGACTCGCTCCTGATACATTTGCAGTCTGCTTTGTCCCTGCTGTGCAATGTAAGTCATTGCTGCTTCTCCTCCCTATCTGCTGGTCCATATCTCCCTCTGAACTCCCCTCCTCTTCCTCTCTTGTGGGCACC
The DNA here is from genome assembly GCF_037356315.1 of Lithobates pipiens. Taxonomy (NCBI): domain Eukaryota; kingdom Metazoa; phylum Chordata; class Amphibia; order Anura; family Ranidae; genus Lithobates; species Lithobates pipiens. The sequence continues at coordinate 22,039,405 of NW_027507718.1, read as the reverse complement.
CACGTGACATCACTAGACACGTCATCATCAACGTCACCTTCCCCACCGCTATAAGTAGAGATCTCGGAGTAGGCAGCAACACCGGGGACCAACCTCCTCCTTGGGCTGATCTGGGTACTGGCGTCAGACTGCTGAGTAGCGCTTGTTGCTACCTCCTCTTCCTGATCCAATACCAAGAGTGGCTGCGCATCAGAAATGTCCTCTTGATATGGATCGGAAAATAATTCCAGTGACTCAAGCGGAAGGTATGTGGTGGTGGTGGTGGTGGTCGTGTTGTTGGTGGTAGTGTCTTTGGGGGTGCACATAGCAGAGAGTGAAGAAGAGGGTGCAGATCGAGAGGATGAGGAGGGTGCAGAAGAGTAAGGCTGAGCGAGCCACTCAACCAAGTCTGGTGCATCCTTTAAAGTAATTGAACGCACCTTCTGCAACTTCCCACTTTGGCTCAAGCCTGTTGCTCCTGCCCTACCCCTACCACCCCTGCGGAAGGGCCTGCCTCTTCCTCTGCCTGTCATTTTTTAAATGACCCTGTGACAAAACTCTTAGTCCCTATACCGATGAAGGACTGCTGCAGTATAGGGCAGCGGTCAGCAGTGGTGCACGTCAACCCTATCTATTGTGGACCGATAGCGGTCCTTACAGAACAGCAGACTGTACCGCACTCAAGCCTATGTACCGTAGCACCCTATACCAAGTTACCAGTCCTTATAAGAACTTTTGTGGACCAAGCAGGTTGTGTATTAGTGTTTAGCAGACTGTACGTCAGTCCCTATACCGCTGAAGGACTGCTGCAGTATAGGGCAGCGGTCAGCAGTGGTGCACGTCAACCCTATCTATTGTGGACCGATAGCGGTCCTTACAGAACAGCAGACTGTACCGCACTCAAGCCTATGTACCGTAGCACCCTATACCAAGTTACCAGTCCTTATAAGAACTTTTGTGGACCAAGCAGGTTGTGTATTAGTGTTTAGCAGACTGTACGTCAGTCCCTATACCGCTGAAGGACTGCTGCAGTATAGGGCAGCGGTCAGCAGTGGTGCACGTCAACCCTATCTATTGTGGACCGATAGCGGTCCTTACAGAACAGCAGACTGTACCGCACTCAAGCCTATGTACCGTAGCACCCTATACCAAGTTACCAGTCCTTATAAGAACTTTTGTGGAACAAGCAGGTTGTGTGTTAGTGATTAGCAGACTGTACGTCAGTCCCTATACCGCTGAAGGACTGCTGCAGTATAGGTGAGCGGTCAGCAGTGGTGCACGTCAACCCTATCTATTGTGGACCGATAGCGGTCCTTACAGAACAGCAGACTGTACCGCACTCAAGCCTATGTACCGTAGCACCCTATACCAAGTTACCAGTCCTTATAAGAACTTTTGTGGACCAAGCAGGTTGTGTATTAGTGTTTAGCAGACTGTACGTCAGTCCCTATACCGCTGAAGGACTGCTGCAGTATAGGGCAGCGGTCAGCAGTGGTGCACGTCAACCCTATCTATTGTGGACCGATAGCGGTCCTTACAGAACAGCAGACTGTACCGCACTCAAGCCTATGTACCGTAGCACCCTATACCAAGTTACCAGTCCTTATAAGAACTTTTGTGGACCAAGCAGGTTGTGTATTAGTGTTTAGCAGACTGTACGTCAGTCCCTATACCGCTGAAGGACTGCTGCAGTATAGGGCAGCGGTCAGCAGTGGTGCACGTCAACCCTATCTATTGTGGACCGATAGCGGTCCTTACAGAACAGCAGACTGTACCGCACTCAAGCCTATGTACCGTAGCACCCTATACCAAGTTACCAGTCCTTATAAGAACTTTTGTGGACCAAGCAGGTTGTGTATTAGTGTTTAGCAGACTGTACGTCAGTCCCTATACCGCTGAAGGACTGCTGCAGTATAGGGCAGCGGTCAGCAGTGGTGCACGTCAACCCTATCTATTGTGGACCGATAGCGGTCCTTACAGAACAGCAGACTGTACCGCACTCAAGCCTATGTACCGTAGCACCCTATACCAAGTTACCAGTCCTTATAAGAACTTTTGTGGAACAAGCAGGTTGTGTGTTAGTGATTAGCAGACTGTACGTCAGTCCCTATACCGCTGAAGGACTGCTGCAGTATAGGTGAGCGGTCAGCAGTGGTGCACGTCAACCCTATCTATTGTGGACCGATAGCGGTCCTTACAGAACAGCAGACTGTACCGCACTCAAGCCTATGTACCGTAGCACCCTATACCAAGTTACCAGTCCTTATAAGAACTTTTGTGGACCAAGCAGGTTGTGTATTAGTGTTTAGCAGACTGTACGTCAGTCCCTATACCGCTGAAGGACTGCTGCAGTATAGGGCAGCGGTCAGCAGTGGTGCACGTCAACCCTATCTATTGTGGACCGATAGCGGTCCTTACAGAACAGCAGACTGTACCGCACTCAAGCCTATGTACCGTAGCACCCTATACCAAGTTACCAGTCCTTATAAGAACTTTTGTGGAACAAGCAGGTTGTGTGTTAGTGATTAGCAGACTGTACGTCAGTCCCTATACCGCTGAAGGACTGCTGCAGTATAGGGCAGCGGTCAGCAGTGGTGCACGTCAACCCTATCTATTGTGGACCGATAGCGGTCCTTACAGAACAGCAGACTGTACCGCACTCAAGCCTATGTACCGTAGCACCCTATACCAAGTTACCAGTCCTTATAAGAACTTTTGTGGAACAAGTGAGTTGTGAATGTTTAGCAGACTGCAGCAGAAGGGCAGCAGTCAAGTATAATATCCTTTCTATATTTGGAAGAAAGAATATTATACATGTACAAGCCTATTACTGTACCACTGATACCAGTCCTGAAAAGAACCTTTGTGGAACTAATAATAACAGCAAGTCTTTAAAATTACCCTCACTGCCTGACAACACTGCTTCCTTCCTGTCCCTATACAAATTGGCAAAAAAAGAGAACGATTAGTGGTTACTGGAACAGCTCTTTTGTGGACCTTGATAGTAACAGCTAATGATGATGATGATGATGATGAAAGACTAATCTGGCTGTCCCTGTAGCATACACCGTCCTTTCCCTTTCTCTAAACTAACAAAAGACACTCAGGCTGCTGCAAGAATCAGCAGCACAGCAAACCTATCAACACCTAACACCTATACCAGTCCTGAAAAGAACTTTTGTGTACCAAATAGCTAGTGGTTTATCTCTCCCTACTCCACACAGGAACCTGTCCCTATCGTAACAGAAGAAAGAATGTAAAATGGCCACCGGATCGGGTGTATTTATAGGTTAGGGGGAATGTACAAGTGTCCATGTGCTGTCATGTCTCAATTGGCTGTCCTGTATCACATGATAAACGTGTCACCAAAGGTTAAAGTTCTTGTATACATTAAACACGTAAGTCCGCCGCGGCGAACGACGGAAAAAGCTGTTCGAACGTGCGGACCGCGAATGTCGGAAATTCGCCGCGAAACGACCGCCGGGCGAACCGTTCGGCCATCACTACTCATAGGTTCTCCAATGGTCTTTTTTTTTGGCCATTTTCTTCAATAGTGCAAAAGTTATTTATTTGATGCATGTGGTGACAATCTCTTCTTCAGCTAACTAATATGTTGTGCTATGGGTCTGCTACACACACACACACACAATGTTTTTGTTGTTAATATATGTAATGCATTAATGATAAAAATAATCATCCTTTTCAACCCCATGAATTAATTGTTTGGACTCCCTAAAATGGCCTTATTGGGGTAAATTTTAGAGCACTGTAGGGGTTATTTACTAAAGGCAAATCCACTTTGCACTACAAGTGTACATGAAAGTGCACTGAAAGTGCACTTGTAGTGCAAAGTGAATTTGCCTTTAGTAAATAACCCTCATTGTCACTGTTACTACACCAACTTACTCCAAAAACTGGTATTTAGAATTGAAAGAAGAAGCCATACATTGTTGAGTATAAAACATTTTACTCCAAGCACATTCACATGTGCATTATAAAAGTTTTTTTTTTTTAACATACCAACATTTTTGGTGTATAACATGTATTTGTGACAGTATATAGCCTTTTTGTGTCAACATAGGCATGTTTAAAACCATAACATCCACAACTCAGGAACTTACAAAGTTCAACTTTGATAAAGTGAAGGGAATATGAGACATTAGTATGTCAAAACAGGTGATTTTGCATCAGATGGGGTGATGTCACCCCTGTAAAAGCCACATTTTGAAGAAGTGCACAAATTGGGACTCAAAAGTGTGGATTTCCATCATGATTCCATGCCTAAATTGTGTGTCTTTTCCCTATATCTATTTTGATAGATAAACGGAAAAGACATATTGTGTGTCAACATGTGCTATCTGCCATCATGGGATATCAATGTACACGTTTTGTGGGTGCAACCCCTTCCTCGCAGCTAAAGTAGATGAGAGGAAGGGGTTGCACCCACAAAATGCGTACATTGTTATTCCATGATCACTGATAGCACATGACACACTGTGTGCATCTTCAAAATTTGGCTTTCAAATTACCTTAAAATTTTGATAAAAACATAAAATAAAATATTATATTTTGGCTAAAACATCAATGATTTTGGTGAGTCTTTTTTGCATACCATTATTTTGCTCATCAGGATCTGTGCACTTGCTGTGTTGAAGTACACGCCATGTATTATAAATATGCAGGCTTACATCTATTACTTGAAGCTGTGGTCTCAGACACTGATCTGTTGTGGTCACTATTATGCCCACTACCTGAACCTAGGAATCAACATCCTCGTGGTGTTTGGGGATTTCCCCTTCTGCAGGAGGTGTGGGGTTTGTGGTGTCATCAGATGTCCCAATTCTTTTCTCCCCTATGTGAATACAAAAAAGGTATACTTAGCACACATATATTTGAGGCAAGAAATAGTAATATGAAACATTGCTTGGAAGTGTTGTCCAATTGTCTGTTTTGGCCGAGTTCCAAGCTGAAGACATGATTTTTTCCCTTTCCAAAGCTAGAATACTTACCTGTTTTGTTAAAGTTTCACACATGGAGAGACCCCTAGTATCCACTGGAGCACCTGCATGGCACACCATAAAAAGGATGTTCTGGTGTCCCACACTAGTGCTCCTGCATCCAGATGTGTAAACAGCTGCTGAGTGTCCTCTCCTTACATTGAATTAAGTTTGCATTTCATTATAGTTAAAAACACATCTAGACAACAATGTACTAAACTTCTTTTCATAGAAATAGGCATGAACAAATGTAGTTAACCTGCATCTGCCAAAAACGTATTAGTGGTCAAACGAACTGTTAGGTCGCCCGTCTTCTCCTTATGGCCTAGGCTCTTAGAGATGGCTCAGTGGAGGTCCTCGCCGGCGGATAACCAATGACTCATCATACAGACACAATTGGTATGCTGAAATGGTTACATTCTTTAATTCTGGTTTTGCCGTTTTATACTATTTTTACAAGACTCTGCCCCAATTTTGGGGACCAATCAAAATTATACACATTAGCTCACATTGTTCATTAGCTCATTATTCTGTAATGTCTTGTGACCTTAACCTTAACCTCTGTATTTCAAAGCTTATTCCAGTTCAATAATTCCTTACTCTCTGTTACCGTCTGCTGACCGGCCACAACTTCCTAAAAACCAAATCTAGCCTGTTCATACCCAGTAACAGTGTACAGAGAGGAAAACCACATACAGATGCTTCCTGAAATGAAGACATTTAACAGAAATAGATAGACATGACCATGAGATAATTCAGTTATTAAGCAATACTGTCATGAGTTTGAATTAGATTCTCTAAATTGTATCAAGAAAAGTTTCTTTGAATCACTTAAGCAGATAAGCAGGATAAAAGCAATAATCAGAATCAACAATCAATAATGCAATGTATTATGGAATCTCCTTACAATCCTCCCTTTGACCATTCGATATTATCGAAATGGTCATTCTCTACCCTTTTCGTTAGGCCTCATGGATTCATATCCTCCGGCCTCATGTTCCTGACTCTCGTACCATACAGTGGGATCTCTGGAAATGGAAGTCAGCTTCATGGTTTCGGAACGTGCTTCGCTACCCTTCCTGCAGAGGCATTTGAGTAACATGAAGCATGCATACAAGAACAATAGGGGGTGTTCCATTCAGGAAAGGAGTGATGTTTAAGGGAATGGCCATTAATGGGATTCTGGCTGTACTAGGGTGGAGTTTGCTGCATATCCAACATTTCTCAAAACCAGACTTTTGTGCATAACTGTACTTAAACTTTAACAACAACATCCTGTCGGTGAAACCTGAAGGGGGTTCAGTGGGGTGTATACTTCTTTTATATTTTAAACTAGGTGGTGCATTGGCTGTCTGTGCTTTCCCACATACGCCTTCTAGTAGCCCTGAATCTTCTGGATGGTACACACAATTTGCTATTAACCAAACAGGTATGAATACTATCAGAATCAGACATGTCCAGAAGCATAATGTTTTTCCTGACACAAAAGTGGAAATCATTTTTGTCAGGTACTGTGTACAAAGTTCTGCTACTCGTTTCTTCCTGTGGGTGAGGGATTTGTCTTGTTGTTCAGAGAGATTTGCTTTATGCCTTCTTGAACGTCCTTCAAATCTGGTTGCTGTTCCTGGTCAGAGGAGTCCTGGGGTGCTGGAGGCGGGTCTGGGGTCTGGGGTTGCTGTGGACACTTCTTTAGCCGGCTGGCGTGGATCCAGGTGTTTCCTAGATCGGTCAGTACAGCAGTTCTGGAAACCTTCTCTATCTTCCAAGGTCCAGAGTAGATTGGTCCAATCCTCTTTTTGTGGGCCAGTTGCTTGACTAGCACTTGATCTCCTGGGATGAAGGGGTGTGTCGGCTCTGTGGAAAGAGGAGAAAAAGTGACAGAGACATGTTCGTTCATTTCCTGTAGCATACTTACCAGATTTTTCACGTACATTTCCTGTTGGGAATAGATGTTAATGTCAGTGTTTTGATCTAAGAGGGGCAGCTCTATGTTTGCAGGAACTCCCATCAAAATCTCAAAGGGCGAGAGTTTTGTTCTGGCATGTGGTGTTGTTCTGATCTGAAATAGGACAGAAGGAAGGTAATCCAACCATCCTTTCATGGTGCCCCCCGTAGCCTTTTTTAACTTGTCTTTAATGTTCCTGTTCATTCTTTCCACTACCCCTGCACTTTGTGGGTGGTAAGGGATGTGCAGTTTCCACTGTAAGCCTAGTAGCTTAGCTAAAGTCTGTGTAACAGAGGAGCTGAAGGCAGGTCCTCTGTCTGACCATATGGCCGTTGGTATTCCAAACCTACAAACCCAATGGTTCAGTATGCATTTGGCAGCAATTTTAGCAGTCTCACCTGTACACGGAATACTTTCAACCCAGCCTGACCACCTGCATACGATCACGCAAAGGCATCTCAAGTTGCCTCTTTGTTTGGGCATGTGTGTAAAGTCTATTTGTAAATCTGTTAGGGGACCTAGGGGTGGGGGCAGGTGGCCATGTAATCCATGATGTTTCCCTTGGACATTGTTTTGTGCACAGGTCATACAACTGCTGGTGAGGAGTTTTGCCTGTTTATTTAAGTTGTTTGTACAGAAAGACTTTGTGTATATGTTTGTTAGGGCGGTGGTACCTATATGTCCTGGACCATGGAGATAGGAAAGTATGAGAACACTGCTTGCTTCTGGTATGCCCAATATCTTCCCCTCTTTTGACCAAAGACCTTCTTGGTCCTTGGTCAAGCCATCCTTGACCCAAAAAGAAACATCCTCCTTTGTAGCTAATCCCTGTATTTGTGCCACAATGGTTTTAAAGTTGGGTGATGTAAAATGTTCTTTGAAGAACATTGTTGTGGGGGCTGGCTGACCAATGTATAGGGCAGCGGCCTTTTTTGCTTCTCTGTCTGCCAGCGCGTTTCCTTTGGAAATTCTGCTGTTATTTGATGAATGTGCCTTTACCTTGATGACCGCTATCCGCTTTGGGAGAAGAATCGCTTGCAAGAGTGCTTTAATTTGCGTAGAGTTAGCAATTGGCTTGTTGTCAGCAGTTTTAAATCCTCTATTTGCCCATATTATGCCATAGTCATGCGTGACCCCAAAAGCGTACCTACTATCTGTGTAGATGTTTACCTCCTGATCTGAGAAAAGTATGCAAGCTCTTGTGAGCGCCTCCAATTCTGCTACCTGTGCCGAGGAGGGTGGTAAAGCTTTTGCTTCCAACACCACATCAGGGAGTTGGACAATGGCGTACCCTGTCAGGAATGTTGCATCAGAGGGGCGGGAGCAGCTGCCGTCTATGAAGACGTCCTGTACTCCTGGCAGGGGAATATCAGTGAGATCTGGGCGAGGGCTGGTTATTGCTGCAACCTGTTCAACACAATTGTGTTTCTGATCAGGGTCTCGTGGCAGCCTGAGTAAAGAATGCAAAAGGCGGACAGTGGGATTACTTGGTGGTGTGTGTTTGAGGGTGAGGTTATCAGTATTCAGAAGTGTGATCTCATACCCACTAAGCCTTTGTGCTGTCATATGCTGCGTGTTCATGTTTTGCAGGAGGTGAGTCACTGAATGAGTAGTGTAGAGAGTCAGCTCATGGCCTAATACTGATTTGTTAGCTTCTTGAACTGCCATTGCACAAGCAGCAAGGTTTTGTAAACAAGATGGCATCCCTTGTACTTGGGTAGGCAACTTTTTTGAGAGATAGGAGACTGGCCGGTACCCGGTTCCATGTTGCTGTGTCAAAACCGCAGCAAAAGAATTTCTCGACACCACACAGTATAATTGAAAAGGTTTGCCATATTCTACCAATCCCAGGGCGGGGGCCTGAGTCAGACTTTTTAACAAGGCCTGAAAAGCATGGAGCCTTTCTGTTGTCCAATCTATTGTCTTTGGGGCGGTGGACAAGGTAGCCTCCCTCAGAATGCCATCATAATATGAACAATCTGGGATCCATTGGCGGCAATATACGATTGCGCCCAAGAATGACAGCAAGGTTGCTTTGTCTCTCGGAGGACTGAGAGCCTGCAGGGCTGCGGCACGTTTGGGGGATACTAGCCTGGTTCCCTCCTTCAAAATGCATCCCAGGTATTCTACCTGACTTTGACACCATTGTATCTTCTTCCGCGATGCTAGGTGGCCAGACCTGGCCAGGTGATGTAACAGAGATGTGGAATCGACCGCACAATCTTCAGCAGATCGACTGCACAGGAGCAAGTCGTCCACATACTGTATTAGTACCGACCCGCGCTCAGCAGTCCATGACTTAACTGTCTCATTAAGGACCATGGAGAAGGCTGCCGGACTGTCCACATACCCCTGCGGTAATCTTGACCAGGTCAACTGCTTTTTCCCCCATGAAAATGAGAACATGGGCAATACCCCTTCATCGATCGGGATGCTAAAAAATGCATTTGCCAGGTCCACTACTGTGTAGCAAAGGGAATCAGCAGGTATTTTCAAAAAGATGAAAGAAATATCTGCCACCAAAGGTGGCAGAGGTATAACCTGCTTGTTGACGGCCCTTAGGTCCTGTACAAGCCTCCACTCCCCATTCGCCTTTTTCACAGGGTAGATTGGTGTATTCCAGGGGCTTATAATGTGTTTCAGAATCCCTTTTGCTATGTAATCATCGATTAATGGTGTGATGCCTTCAATTTTTTCGAGTGGCAGGGGGTATTGCTTATGATATTGTACTTTGGCGTCTGGTCGCATTTGTGGTGTGTAAGGTGTACAGTTAATAAAACCCACACTCCCTTTGTTTTCTGCCCATATGGCATGTGTTTCTAGAGTGGGTGGTAATGATGCAAAGAGTCCCCTGTAAGTGTGTCTCTTTGGAGCATGTAAATCGCAAAATGGTGAGCTGGCAGTGAGGGAGCCCCCTCTGTCAAATTTAATGGTGATATTCAGTTTTGAGAGTAGGTCCCTCCCCATTAAAGATACTGGACAATCCACAAGGACAGCAAAACTCTGGGTACATAGTTCCTGCCCTTCTGGAGTAGCCACGGGCAATGGTGGAGTGATGGGGTGGGTAATTGATGTCCCATTTATACCAATAGAGTTTCCCTCAGTACAGTGCGGTGTGTCATATATGGCATCATTCAAACTACTGAATGTAGCCCCTGAATCTAATAATAGACATATCAGGTGATTGTCTACCCGCAATAGTACCTGCGGAAGACTTTTCCACGATGGATTATAACACACAAGGCTGAGGGACGGGACATTCTCTTGGCATCCCTATTGTGGGGTCCGCCGAGCGGATGGCCACTGCATCGGGATGCGTGGGGGTGGTCTATGAGGCTGAGGCTGGTATTGGGGTTGTGGTGGGTGAGGATACCTGATATCCTGAAGGCGATGTGGGGTGGTGTTTAGATTCCTACCTCTTCCTCTCTGAGCGTTTGTTCCAATTCTGTAGGGACATTGGGACTTCCAGTGTCCCAGTTCCCCACAGTTAAAGCATCCCTTGTCTGGTGGGTAAGCCTGATCTGGGGGATAAGATTGCATTGGTGGATAAGGTTGCATTGTCATTATGTGGGTGGGCGGAGTCTGGGTTGGTATCAGGGAGGGAAAAATGCCACCCTTCTGCTCAAATACCCCTGATGTTTCTCGTGATCTAGTATCCTTCATAAATTCATCTGGGGCTTGTTCTGCCCACTTTGGATTAGTGAATTTAAGCAGCTGTGTCACCTTCGTATCGCCACCAGCCATAATGGTGGAGGTGAACAATTGGGGGGTGGCGTTATCTATTGCTTTCCACAAGCCATACACCCGGGTACAAAATTCATAGAATTTTTCCTTTGGTCCCTGTTTTGCTAGGATAAGTTCCTGGAGTGCGGATGAACCCTTGTATATAGTAGACCAGTGATTCCCCATGCTTTTCCAAAAAGATACCCAATCTTTATCTTCCTTTATGTGGGCTGTCCATAAGGCCTCTACGGGATGCCCTTCTGGACTGTCAGGGTCAATTATACTAAGGATCCCTTTTATATCTTCCTTATCCAAGCTTGTCCCTGCACTGTATTTTGCAAGGAAAGCGCCAGCCTCCCTTGGGCTTTTCTTTGGGCTGGGGCATAATTCCTTTATTTTTGACAGTGTGCCTAAAGGTAGGGGAATATGGACTTCCGTCTCCCCTATATGCATAAGCGGTGCTTTAAAGGTGGCACCTAGACTTTCCTGTTCCACGTCTATTTCTTTCTCACCCTGCTCCCTTTCCTCCTGTGGGGGTTTCTGGCTTATGGCCGGTTTCGTTTGGCTTCTGAGTGTGGTGGATGGCTGTGAAATTATCTTTCCCTTGGCCTCCTCAATCCTTCTTGCCTCTTTCTCTAGTTTCCTTTCGTATGCCTCTAAATCTTCCCTTTTCCTCTGTATTCTTTCTTCCTCTTCCTGCTGTCTCTTATTAAATTCTTTCTGTTTCTCCTCCCATTCCTTTTCCCTGGGGCTCAACTTCCCGACTCCTTCCTCTTCCCCCTCTTTCAGGGTCTTTCCATCCCTTTCTTCCTTAGTTATCGCAGAATATTCTCTCATCTCACCTTCCCTCTTATCCAGCTCTCTTTTGTACTCTTCTAGCTCTTCCTCCCTTTTAGACATTTTCTGCTCTATTTCCTCCTTTCTTTCTCTAAGCTCTTTTAACCTCTCTTCTAATTCCCTTTCCATTTTTCTAATCCTCTCTTCTTCCCTACTTTGTATACCTTCTGCCCGGACTTCCTCTTTCCTGCTTCTACTTTCGTTTTCCCATCGTGTAACTTGTGCCTGATCAGCTGCCCCATACACTATGGTGGCCAACACTGCTGAGTCTAAAGATGGATACAGCTGAAGACATGGACCCAATGTTCCATCTTCCTGTTTAACCATCACATAAGGGGGGGGTGGTGGTGCCTCAGGTTGCTGAGATAGGGCGGGTGAGTTTACAGGCTTTACTGTGGGGACTTTAGTTACATACTTTGTTTTGTACTTGGCTAAGCATTTATTCCATGTTTTGTAACAATCTTTCATGTACTGGGTGTCTTCCCATTTCCCAGGTGGATAAGAGTGCTTGTGCACCTGACACACCTTGCTCACCTCTTTCCATTCATCCTCTGAACAGGGACCTAGTGGTCCTGGGTCATGTATTCCTAGCTGTTGGCACCGTTCTCTGACCTGTGTCCAAAAAGGTTCTACCTGTGGCCCCGGTAGTGTGTTTTTAACATACTCATAGGGGGATGGGTTGGCCGTGGTCTGGGTTGCTGCAGAATTCCCCATCTAATAACCTTGGTAGGGTGTGTCTAGTACAGGGACAGAGATGAAAGCAACCTGTTTGTGCTATAATCTGTTCCCTTACTTGGGAGTAAGTCCCCTCATCTGTTATTGCTGTGGGGCTGATATAGCTATGAAGGTTAACCCTCAGTACTCGGTATAGGAAACCCCTCCTCGTGGTAGGATATACTCCCCTTGCACCAAGTCGGTATGAGAACCCAGTTGGTCTAGTAGTTAGCAGGATCCACGTCCTGTCAACACTAAGGAACAGTAACCCAAAGGTGCAACGTGGGCAGGCGGGCGCTATCTCACTACAATCGGGTTCCTGATTTATGTTGTTCATTTAGTGCATATATGTGTAATGCCTTAATAAAACCCTTCAAATCAATACAGTACTTTACATTCAGTTGTCAGTCATACATATATATACCATACACTTATCTCTAATTCTCTATACACCCTAAATACTTACGGTGGTACCTAAAAGAAAAACAAGCAAAAAAATCTATATATATATATACAATGGCCAAACAAATTTACATTATATCAACATGTTATTATAAGTGCACTATATTTCCCCCAAAAAGATTGGGCGTCCACTCAGCCACTCCTTATACTGCGGGCGTATCCTATACTTCCCGAGTTTTAAACACACTTATTATATATACCTCTACCTCTACCTAACATACTCAATACAGTCAGACCAGCCTAGTCAGACTACTCTAAAAAAAAACAAAATACCTGCGAGCCCCTCTAACCTTCCAAGGGGCCAGCCTAGCCCGTTGCGAAGGCACAGTTATGTAAGTGGGTGGATATACAAGGTTATTTGAACAAGGCAAGCACCAACACCAGTTCACCAAAAATAGGTAAAAAGGAGCAGAATGTGTCTTACCTGTTCAAACAAACGCCAGACCCCACTCTCCTGGTACCAAAACTGTTAGGTCGCCCGTCTTCTCCTTATGGCCTAGGCTCTTAGAGATGGCTCAGTGGAGGTCCTCGCCGGCGGATAACCAATGACTCATCATACAGACACAATTGGTATGCTGAAATGGTTACATTCTTTAATTCTGGTTTTGCCGTTTTATACTATTTTTACAAGACTCTGCCCCAATTTTGGGGACCAATCAAAATTATACACATTAGCTCACATTGTTCATTAGCTCATTATTCTGTAATGTCTTGTGACCTTAACCTTAACCTCTGTATTTCAAAGCTTATTCCAGTTCAATAATTCCTTACTCTCTGTTACCGTCTGCTGACCGGCCACAACTTCCTAAAAACCAAATCTAGCCTGTTCATACCCAGTAACAGTGTACAGAGAGGAAAACCACATACAGATGCTTCCTGAAATGAAGACATTTAACAGAAATAGATAGACATGACCATGAGATAATTCAGTTATTAAGCAATACTGTCATGAGTTTGAATTAGATTCTCTAAATTGTATCAAGAAAAGTTTCTTTGAATCACTTAAGCAGATAAGCAGGATAAAAGCAATAATCAGAATCAACAATCAATAATGCAATGTATTATGGAATCTCCTTACACGAACAATGTTTAATATGAATGATTACTGTGCCCACGAACCTCAAACTTGCCATTTTAAACTGTACAACAGTAAAGAAAAGCACATGGAACAGTAATAATAATAATAATAATAGGAACACACAACAAATAATTTTTTTAGAAGCAGTTTCCTGATCCTTCTGTACTGATCATGCTCCCTCAATTTCAGGTCTGACCAGCATTTTTTAATTTGCTCCTTGGATCGTCGTACCACAAAATTCCTGTGCAGACTTCTCACAACTTTAGTCATGATCTTGGACTTTCTCACATTTGGGTTTGGGTAAGGTCCATACTTCCCATCATAGTCGGCCCTCTTCAAGATGTCCACCATCTCCACCATCTCTACAAAGGACATATTTGAGGCCTTATATCTCCACCTGGATCAGGGTGTTTTTTGCTCTGGGCTTTCCTCCTCGTTGCTGCTCTCTGCATGCACCTGCTGTCTCTCCACCATGTGCCCCGAAAGAGAAGGGGCAGGGAATACAGTAGAAAGGTCAGGGGTCAGGGGAAGAGTTTCACGCATGCGCAGTGTATATAAAGCATAACATGCATACGCCGTATGTACGATCTGTGAGTGGAGGACAGAGTAGCGAAAGAGCCGATCATGCAAACAAAGGTACAATTTTAACATGGGGAATCAGTGGTTAGTGGCCTATACTGACAAGATAATGAGAGTTTAGCCTGACATTAGGGTTTGTCTTGTGTTGTGTCTTGCAGAGAAAATGGATACATTTACTGACCCGGACTTTCTGCCAAACTTTATAGACAGGTACAGGGAGTTGCCCTATCTGTGGCAAGTCAAAAACAGAGAATACTCCAACAAGCTAAAGAGGAAGGCAGTGCTGGAGCAACTCTTGGAGTTGGTGAAGCCTGTGTATCCTGCGGCAGACATGAACTATTTGAAGGTCAAATTTGGTGGCCTGAGGAGCACATATAATAGGGAGCGCAAAAAGGTCAAGTATTCCATGAAATCAGGAGCAGCAGCAGATGACGTATATGTCCTCAGGCTCTGGTACTACGACAGACTGCGTTTTTTGTCAGACCAGAGTGAACCCAGGCCATTGCTCTCAACCCTTCCTTCAACACTTCCTTCCACTTCAGATGAGGCTTCAGAAGTCCAACCTGGGCCTTCCATCTAGAAAGAAGATGTGGAGGAGCCCAGCTTGAGCCAGGTATAGCATTGTTCAACATTAGGGATGAGCTTCGTGTTCGAGTCGAACATACGTTCGACTCGAACATTGGCTGTTCGTCCGTTCGGCGAAGTCCGAACATTTTGGTCCGTTCGTGCCAAATTCGTGTGGCGCTCACGGCCCACAATGCACTGCGATGGCGCAGTGCATTGCTGGCTCATGATTGGCCAAGCATGCACTGTGACCCCGCATGCTTGGCCAATCGCAGCGCCAGCAGCGAGGAGAGCCATGATTGGCCACAGGCAGGATGCCTGTGGCCAATCATAGCTCAGGCTGTGTAGTGCACGCCCCACACTATATAAGGCCGCCAGCGCGGCGGCCTTGTGTAGTGTGTTGGCGTCTGAAGCAGTGGGTGTTTTGTGTACCTTCAACACAGTACACACCGATCGTTTTCGGCCGATTTTCGATCTTGCTGTTGTGTAGTGGTTATTGTCTGCGTGCCCTGACCGCAGTATACACCGCTATATTCACCTCACCTATATAGCTAGTGATCTATCTTTTATAATAGAGCTTGCAGTCAGTAGTGTTAGGAGATAGAGCGTGCTGTCTGTGTGCTCTGTATCCAGTACATACCGCTATATCCACCTACATAGCTGTTCTCTATTTGAGACCACTTGCCATCTGCAGGAGTTATTGGAAGTTGTGTGTGCCTCCAGCACAGCACAGTATACATCTGTATATACCCCTTTATCTCTGGTGTTCTATAATAAAGGCATCTGCAGGAGTTAGTGGGTGTTGTGTGCCTCTAGCACAATATACACTACCCAACTGCTTTTTTACCCAACTCCCTTCAGGCCATTACCATGTCTGGAAGGCCAGCAAGGAGAGGCAGACAGGCGCGAGCCGATAAAAGAGGGCAAGCAGGCTCTGTGTCTAGAGACAACAGTGCTGGTCGTGGACGCGGTGCATTGTCATCAGCACGTGGCCATGGGACACGCTTGTCCTTCTTTTCGGCAGCTGGACATGTTGAACCGCAATATGCCAACGACTTGGTAGAGTGGATGACCAAGCCCTCTTCATCCTCCTCATCCTCTCTCACCCAGTCTCAGGGTACTAGCAAAGCAGCTGCCAACGCATCGTCTTCCCTCCTCTCAATGTCATCATCAGTGACTCCTTCCCTAGACCCACCACGTCCTCCTGAGGAGTCTCCTGAACTCTTTGAGCACAGTGTTGGGTACATGCTCCAGGAGGATGCCCAGTGTTTTGTGGGCTCTGATGTTGACACTCAGCTAGAGGAAGGCAGTAGCGTGAGCGCAGAGAGAGGGGATGCTCAAAAAGGACAGCAATCTGGCAGTCATGTTCCACAAGCTGCAGCATACTGTCAGGTTTGCTACAGCGATGAAGAGGGAGGGGATGATGAGGGCACTGACTCCACGTGGGTGCCTGGAAGGAGAGAGGAGGAGGAGGCACATGTCCAACGAGGCAGGATGCCCTCCGGGGGCCAGCTTAGGGGCAGCACACCGACTGAATCACACCGCAGAGCTCCGCCTGTGCAGAGCGTTGCCTCTGCGCGTTATTCTAAAAGTTCTTTGGTGTGGGCCTTTTTTGAGACGAGTGCATCAGATCGCACCGCTGCTATTTGCAACATATGTCTCAAGCGTATCTCACGTGGCCAAAACATCAGCCGTTTGGGCACCACATGCTTGACCAGACATATGTTGACCTGCCATGCAGCTCGTTGGCAAGCGTACCTCAAAGACCCACACCAAAGAACAAAGCGAACCTCTCCTTGCTCCTCATCAGCTGGCATCTCCAACCCCACTAGACCTTCAGTCCTCTCTGAAACCTGCTCTGAGAGGAATGAAGGTGTAGAATTAGGTGTGTCACAGCCAAGTGCTTCCGGGAACTCTGCTAGCGGTACACCCACGTCCGATTATAGCAGGCAAATGTCCCTGCCCCAGCTGCTGGACCGGCGAAAGAAGTTCACTCCCAGCCATCCACATGCCCAGCGGTTGAATGCTAGCTTGGCTAAATTGCTAGCACTTCAACTGCTGCCTTTTCAGTTGGTAGACTCGGCCCCCTTCCGTGAGTTTGTACAATGTGCAGTTCCTCAGTGGCAGGTCCCCAAACGCCACTTTTTCTCACGGAAGGCGATTCAGGCTCTCTACCGGCATGTGGAAGGCAATGTCCTTGCCTCGTTGGACAGGGCGGTTAGCGGTAAGGTGCATATTACCGCTGACTCATGGTCCAGCAGGCATGGACAGGGACGTTACCTGTCTTTCACGGCCCATTGGGTCACTCTTCTGGCAGCTGGGAAGGATGCAGGACAAGGTGCAGTAGTGTTGGAGGTTGTTCCGCCACCACGCCTCCAAAATGCTACTATTGGTTGTGACACACCTCTCTCCTCCACCCCCTCCTCTTCTTCTTCCTCCATGGCCTCTTCCAGTGCTCTGTCCTCAGAACCAGCGGTGCTCCGTAGGCATTCCAGGGGCTACGCAAGTACGCAGGCAAAACTATGCCATGCCGTGCTTGCGCTGGTTTGTTTGGGGGACAGGAGCCACACTGGGGCGGATGTTTTGTCAGCTCTGCAGGGGCAGGCCGAGAGGTGGTTGATGCCACGCCAGCTTAAGCCAGGAATGGTGGTTTGCGACAATGGCACCAACCTCCTCTCCGCCCTCCGACAGGGACAACTGACCCATGTGCCCTGTGTAGCTCACGTCCTTAACCTGGTGGTGCAGCGGTTCTTGGGCAGGTACCCCGGCTTACAGGATGTCCTGAAGCAGGCCAGGAAAGTCTGTGTGCATTTCCGCCGATCATTTAATGCCTGTGCTCGGCTGGCTGAGCTCCAAAAGGAGTTGAACCTGCCCAAGAACCGCCTTATATGTGACATGCCCACCAGATGGAACTCAACATTGGCCATACTGCAGCGGCTGCACACGCAGCAGAGGGCCATCAATGAGTACCTGTGCGACTACGGCACCAGGACAGGGTCAGGGGAGCTCGGTTTTTTCTCACCACGCCAGTGGGGCATGATCAGGGATGCATGCACTGTCCTGTCACCGTTTGAGGAGGCCACAAGGATGGTGAGCAGTGACAGTGCATGCATCAGTGACACTGTACCTCTTGTCCACCTCTTGGAGCATATGCTTCGTGGAATAATGGACAGGGCACTTGAGGAAGAACAGAGGCAGGAAGAGGAGGATTTCCTTGCCTCTCAAGGCCCCCTTTATCCAGACAGTGTTCCTGCTGTGCCACCCATCACACAGGAAGAGGATGAGGAGGAGGAAGAGGAGGAGGAGGATGATTGTGTCAGCATGGAGGTGGAGGCTGGCACTCAGCATCAGCAGAAGCAGAAGCAGCAGCAGTCTTGTAGGGATGATTTACAGTTCCAAGAAACACGTGGACTTGTACGTGGCTGGGAGGAGGTAGCTGCGGATCATGTTGTCCTTAGTGACCCAGAGGACTCCGGACCGAATGCCTCAGCTAACCTACGCTGCATGGCCTCCCTGATCCTGCAAAGCCTGCGGAAGGATCCTCGTATTCTTTGGATCAAGGAGAGGGACCATTACTGGCTGGCCACTCTCCTTGATCCACGGTACAAGGGTAAGGTTGCCGACCTTATCTTGCCTCGCAGAGGGAGCAGAGGATGAGACATCTCCGGGAGGCCTTGCAGAAAGGTCTGTGCAACGCGTTCCCAGAGACTGGGAGGTTACAAACTCCTGGTCCTGGACAACGTGTTGCTGAGGCATCGGTCAGAAGGAGCGGTGGAGAAGGTGGCCGTCTGACTGATGCTTTCAGACAATTTTTTAGTCCGCAGCCCCAAGGTATGATCGGTTCCAGCACCCATCGCCAGCGTCTGATTTACATGGTGCAGGAATACCTAGGGGCAAGGTCAGACTTGGACACCTTTCCCACCGAAAATCCTCTGGCTTACTGGGTCTTGAGGATGGATCACTGGCCAGAGCTTGCACAGTTGGAAGAACATTTCTGGTTCTGGTTGATGCCATCAGCCCAATTTTTCTGCCCCTGTTTAACAGGGGCGTTTAAGTACAATTTTTGATGCAATGCTTTGCAGCAGGGCTAATTCCTGCAATCAAACAAGAGTATATGGGAGAGGTTGCAGTGTGGTGGCACCAGGACCAGTGCCTAAGGCCCAATTTTTCTGCCCCTGTTTAACAGGGGCGTTTAATTACAATTTTTGATCCAATGCTTTGCAGCAGGGCTAATTCCTGCAATAAAACTAGAGTATATGGCAGAGGTTGCAGTGTGGTGGCACCAGCACCAGTGCCTAAGGCCCAATTTTTCTGCCCCTGTTTAACAGGGGCGTTTAATTACAATTTTTGATGCAATGCTTTGCAGCAGGGCTAATTCCTGCAATAAAACTAGAGTATATGGCAGAGGTTGCAGTGTGGTGGCACCAGCACCAGTGCCTAAGGCCCAATTTTTCTGCCCCTGTTTAACAGGGGCGTTTAATTACAATTTGTGATGCAATGCTTTGCCGCAGGGCTAATTCTTGCAATAAAACTAGAGTATATGGCAGAGGATGCAGTGTGGTGGCACCAGCACCAGTGCCTAAGGCCCAATTTTTCTGCCCCTGTTTAACAGGGGCGTTTAATTACAATTTTTGATGCAATGCTTTGCAGCAGGGCTAATTCCTGCAATAAAACTAGAGTATATGGCAGAGGTTGCAGTGTGGTGGCACCAGCACCAGTGCCTAAGGCCCAATTTTTCTGCCCCTGTTTAACAGGGGCGTTTAATTACAATTTTTGATGCAATGCTTTGCAGCAGGGCTAATTCCTGCAATAAAACTAGAGTATATGGCAGAGGTTGCAGTGTGGTGGCACCAGCACCAGTGCCTAAGGCCCAATTTTTCTGCCCCTGTTTAACAGGGGCGTTTAATTACAATTTGTGATGCAATGCTTTGCCGCAGGGCTAATTCTTGCAATAAAACTAGAGTATATGGCAGAGGATGCAGTGTGGTGGCACCAGCACCAGTGCCTAAGGCCCAATTTTTCTGCCCCTGTTTAACAGGGGCGTTTAATTACAATTTTTGATGCAATGCTTTGCAGCAGGGCTAATTCCTGCAATAAAACTAGAGTATATGGCAGAGGTTGCAGTGTGGTGGCACCAGCACCAGTGCCTAAGGCCCAATTTTTCTGCCCCTGTTTAACAGGGGCGTTTAATTACAATTTTTGATGCAATGCTTTGCCGCAGGGCTAATTCCTGCAATAAAACTAGAGTATATGGCAGAGGTTGCAGTGTGGTGGCACCAGCACCAGTGCCTAAGGCCCAATTTTTCTGCCCCTGTTTAACAGGGGCGTTTAATTAAAATTTTTGATGCAATGCTTTGCAGCAGGGCTAATTCCTGCAATAAAACTAGAGTATATGGAAGAGGTTGCAGTGTGGTGGCACCAGCAGCAGTGCCTAAGGCCAATTTTTTCTGCCCCTGTTTAACAGGGACATGTAATTACAATTCTTGATATAATATTTCACAGGAGGGCCCCTTCCTGTGCCCACCCAGAGTAACGGTGAGGACTTATAGTGTTGTGGCACCAGCACCACAACCACCAAAGGTCAATTTTTCTACCACTGTTCAACAATGGCATGTAATTACAATTCTTGATATAATCGTTCACAGCAGGGCGCTCCAGCACCCACCAATAGTCACTTTGAGGGCTTACAATGTTGTGGCAAAACCAACACCTTGTTCCGCCATTTCTGCAGAGCATATAGGGCAGGCCCCTACTTTCAAACATCCAATTTACAAACATCTCCTACTTGCAAACGGAAGGAGACAACAGCAAGTGAGATGAAAAAAGATGGACGACAAAACAAATTATACAGGGGTGATAACCCTTCCCTATGTTTTCCAAAAAGCTTAAAAATAGTTTTTTTGACTGGAGCTACACTTTAAAAATGTACCAGTTGAAAATTACAAACAGATTCAACTTAACACAACAAACCTACACAGTCCCTGTCTTGTTTGCACCGCCTGTATACTGCTGTTCTGAGTATATAGGGCCTGAGGGCCACACGCATTTCCTTTTTTTAATATGGGTACAGGGTTCCCCTTAATATGCGTACAAGACCCAAATAGGCTGGTAATGGGCAGGGAGGGCTACCCATGCCATTTTTCTCAATGATTTTCAACCATATTGCAGGAACCAGATATAACATTAAAACCGCAAGCAGTTTTAAATGGTGCTATTTCCGTTTAATGTCATTTTGTGCAGGGACTGTTCTAAACACGGGAAACACGTGGCACTTCACAGGCATACTACAGACACCCCCCAGGCACCATATTTAAAGGAATATTTCACTTTTTTTTTCACTTTAATCGTCATTAAAATCAGTGCTCCCGCCAAAACGGCCATTTTTAAAAACATTTTAGGCATTGACCCATGTCCCCTGGGGCAGGAGCCAGGTCCCCAAACCCTTTTTAGGACAGTATCTTGCATATTAGCCGTTAAAATTAGCACTTTTCATTTCGAACGTTCGAGTCCCATAGACTTCAATGGGGTTCTAAAGTTCGTTCGAATTTGGGGTCCGTTCGAAAGTTTTGGTGCGAACCGAACCGGGGGGTGTTTGGCTCATCCCTATTCAACATATATCTTGTCAAAAAATGAATGATGTTAACTAGATGTTATTGATCACTAAATGCTGATTTAACAAAGTGGTTTACATATCAATAGACAGTAGTAGCCAAAAATGATTGGGACAAGAATGAAAAATGCTGGGGTCAGTATTATAGTCTAGTCTTTTCTATTTGTTAACATTCAATTTTCAACAGTCATGAACTCAAAATTGTGTGATTACTGACCAAAAAACTAAAACTATGTCCCATTTTCATATACAGGAAAGTCTCAGCCAGGAGGAGGCCGTGGAAATTCTCAGCCAGGAGGTAGCTGTGGAAAGCAGCCTGACAGAATCCCACATTCCTCCCCTCTGCTTTCATCCAAAAAGGACGAGGAAGGCGAGGAACCTGGAGGATTCAGCAACTACTTTGATTCGGCAGGCTACTGCGGTCCTCACAACAACCCCTGGTGGCCCCGAGTCCTTTGGCTGTGTGACGGACAGTAAACAGGAAGGAATGGAGACGGGCCAACATTTCATCTGTGAGGAGGTAATACTTGAGGTCCTAAACAAGGGGATGAGGGGCCAACTCACAAATAAAAGCCACGTGTGTGTGTGTTGGACCATATTACTCCTCCACCACCTCCAGCAACAGCACCACCACCTCCAGCAACACCACCACCACAGCCACCCAACCCATGATAGTAGCCTGGAAGGAAGCATGGAAGGAAGTGTTGAGAGCGATGGCCTGTGTTTGGTGTGGCCTGGTAAAAGAAGCAGGCTGTTGTAAGACCACAGCTTGGGGACATTTATATGTAATCTGCTGCTGCTCCTGATATCTCAGAGTCCTATACTGTATTGTGCTCTCTATTAAATGGATTCCTTAGGTTACCAATTTGGCCTGTCAAATAATTGCTGCCCTGGGGTACAAAGGCTTCACCAATTCCAGCTGTTTCTCCAGAATTGCCTTCCTCTTTATTTTTTATGACCCCTAATAAATTTGAAATTTTTGTTTTGACAAAAACTTGGCTATGTGTTTTACTTGAAAAACGGACAGTTTGTTTGTGGGTAGGCAGGCACGCTTCAAAAATACAATGTCAAATTAACAAGGAACACCAACACCAACCAACCTATTTAAGGTAAAAAAAAATACAAGATAATAATGGTGTTGTGGTAACTCGACAAACAAAATGAAAAAATATATTATGGAGATCACTATAGAAAAAAAAGCTCACATCGAACATTTCCCGTTGGAAAGTCAGATCATGTGTACACGGCATTATAGTTTTAAAAAATGCTAATCTATAGATTCACCATTTTTAGTGCAGTTCTGGATTTGTTTGAGCACCCACATTGCCATCAATATTCTTGCCAAACAGGCATTGCAGGTATTTAAAATGAGTGACAAATGGCATGTGATTATGTATACCATACAACAGAAACAGTTTTGATGAAACTGAATTATTCTATAAACAAAATTTATTCTCGTAATTCCTGAACTTTCTGACCATTCTGATCTGCTGTAAATTCTGTATTAGTGTGACATGATAGAATATATTTATTTTGGCCTGTGTCTCCATTATTTGTGTCTCCGGGGTGAATTCCTTTCTGGAAAATTCTGAAAATGAAATTTGGAAAAAATGGTTTGAAATGATTGGTTAAACATTTTAAAGCAGAACTCTAGTCGTACCTTTCATCTTGCAAAGTTGTACAGGCTCCTCTTCTCTAAAAATTGCTCACTATGTTTTCATTGCACACTTCTTCTCACAGTGTGCATTAGAAGCTGCAGCAAGACAGATGGAACTGTTTTGCTTGCATCTATCTAGAAGGAAGCTGGAAGCAAGGAAGCTAAAACCTTTGCAGTGTGTAAATGTGCTTTTACTATGCATTGATGCTGTACATACAAAACAATTACAATATTAGGAATACAATATAAGACTGACAGATCTATAACAAGCAAAATGCCTAGCAAATAGCCTATGGTCTGTTACAGTAGAAATACACTTAAAAGTTACTTAGCTCCAGTTACTGTGTTTGTGATCTCTGTTGCTCCTGGAGATCAGGCACCTTCTTGTTCACTGATTAAAGACTTTAGTGTCCCTCGGTGTTAATCCATGTTGAGTGGGCTCCGCTACTGCTCCTTTTTTGGGGCTTTTGTTTACCATGATTACAAACTTGTCTTTCATAACAGCCTACTAACAGTCATTCTTTCAGTTTGAATAACCCTCTCTTACCTGTTTACTGTAGCTATAGAGAAAATAGCCTATTCAAACTGTCAACTGAATACAACAATGGTATCTACTTTCCCATTGTATCCAACAGCATTTGTTTGAGAAATATCTACTCAAGCCAAAACCTGACAGTAATCTGATTTCTATGACCAACTACTATTGTAATATTGTCCCATGTAATGTTATGTCTGATTAATATAAAAAAAACATATTTTAACAAAAGCAACACATTCTGCCCTTGATTTTTTTTTTTCTTTCAGACTCCATACAGAAAATCACTCAATTACTTTCTAACCATTAATTTTCCTTGAATGCAACCCCTCCCATATTTCTGTCATTGAAAAGGTGTTTCAGTCTTTGGCTATTAGTTCATTATAAAGTTTTTTAGAAACAAGTCCAGGCTTGTAATACAGCAAAGGCCTTGCTCTCCACAGCGTTCTCCCATCATTCTGTCCATCATGTAACCACTTGTCTTTGGTCTTCCTATGAATAAATTTGGAGACAGCCTGTGCAGTGGAAAACATAGCGGATTATCTGTTCCTTCTAATAATACATAAACAGTAGACCTCGGCCCTTCAGCTACAATCTCTCCTCTAACTAGCTTCTTGCCTGCATCTCTGACCAACACTTTGCCACCTGCTTGTATTCACTTCTGACCCTTCCAAAGAACATTAATAGGGAGGAAAGGAAATATACTGATATTTCACAGAAGATGTGTGCTGTTTATTTTGTAAGGTTTGATGTTATGTAGCCTCACTTTCCACTCTTGCTGAGAAGTATCGACTAACCAGTTAGAGTCTCAGTCACTGTCCTAAAACTCATCTGCCAATGCAAATACAACATCAAACCTTCCTGCCAGATTCCCTCTCATTCCTAGATAGCTTCAGATATGTCACTCTTGTGCAGTAATATGGTATCTGTTAAGCCCTGTTCTTTCAGGAACCTTACATAAATACTGAAATCTGCACTCCAGCTGTGGAATCTGTGCCCCAGCCCCTACCGTCCTCTCTTATGGTGTGCTTTTGGCTATTGGCCTAGAATTTAAAGCGGGAGTCCGCCGGGACTCCGCGTTTTTTTTTTTTTTAAAGTCAGCAGCTACAAATACTGCAGCTGCTGACTTTTAAAATAGTGACACTTACCTGTCCAGCGCGCCCGCGATGTCGGCACCCGAAGCCGATCTCTAGATCGACACTCGAGTGCTGCCGCCGCCATCTTGGGTATGGGAATCAGGAAATGGAGCCTTTCGGCTTCATTTCCCGGTTCCCTACTGCGCATGCGCGAGCCGCACTGCGCAATGAGGACGGTCCCCGCTGCCTCTGGGATCTGTGTGTTTCCCAGCAGGCAGCGGGGCACTTGCAGAAGGGGGCGGGCACTTGCGGAAAGGGGCGTAATGTACGCCCCTTTCCGCAGAGAGCTAGCCCGGAAGTGGGTGCAGTTACCTGGATTATCCAGGTAACTGCACCCCCCTCCCCCCTGAAAGGTGCCAATCGTAGCGCCGGAGGGGGGGAGGAATCCGATGAGCGGAAGGTCCATTTTAGGGTGGACCTCCGCTTTAACAACATAACTACCTGTGTGAGGATCCGATACCACCCGCTTAGTCTATGTGTTGGTGTAAGTTTGCATATCTGGTCCTTCAATAGCCCGTTTTATCTTTCAATCAAACCAGCTGCCTGTGGATCTTATGGGATATGGCACAACCAGTACACCGAATCTTTGGCTCACTGCTGTACTGTTGATCCGGTGAAGTGTAAGCCATTATCACTTTGGACTTGTCTTGGACAATCATAAGCAACGACAAGTTTCTGCAGCAGTTGAAGCATTGCAACTTGATCTGTACATTTGCAAGGATGAACAAGCATAAGTCCTGAATATGTGTCCACTGCAGTGCAAGAATATTTCAGTACATTGTTTCCCTGGGGCAAGGGACCAATGAAGTCAATCTTCCAGATCTCAGCAGGCCTCCCACCCCTCTTAATCGACCCGGCGGGATACTTTTGCAATGGCCATTGTCGCACTTCTCCACACACTGTACAGTTCCCTAGTACAGTCTTTATCATGTCCATGGATATAGCAATCCTCTCTGCTGTGCCCATTCATATGTTACTTTCTTCCCCATATGTCCAGATTGCTTGTGGACCCAGTTGGCCAAGTTCATCAAGACAGGATCGATTGGCACAACTGTCTTCACTTTGGTGATTTCATCTGCAACTCTGTTATAGTTCTCAAATTCTCCCCACACCACCTTTCCAATAATCATCCATTCTTTGGACTTCCACATGGGCATCAAAGTTGTCAGTCCATTAAAAAACTGCTTAGCTGTCAGTGTAGGTAGTGACATGGGAAGAAGGATCCTCCTGAAGAGTCATCACTACAGCTTTCAACGCTGCATACTGACTGGACCCTCCAATTCCAGTCTCCTGCAGGACTGTGTTTGTATTTGGGTTGTGGGCTGCTGTTGCCCATTTACGCCCAGACAAGGCGACTAAGGCCGAACCATCAGTGAACCACACTGACTCCTTCATGTATTCTGACAGAGACTCAAAGGGTGGAGTTTCTTGAATGGGGGATGACTGCAGCACAGGAATTTCTTCTTCTGGCTGGGTGCTGATAAAAGTAACAAGCCCTGACAACTGTTTTGAAATGTCTCTAACATCCCCAGCTGCAATGCCCCCTCTTTCTTGAAGGTAACACTTCCATTTCATCAGTGTCTGGTTCTGCTCTACAGCTGCCCTAGTGGTCAGTCCATTATCTCTCACCCATCCTGCTATTGGAAATGCAGTATGGATGGTGACTGTGTGCTTTCCTGTAATGGTCTGTACATGTTAAAGTGCTGTGTAGGCCACAAATAGGTACTTCTCTAGGGGCATGTATCTCTTCTGTACCCCTGTCAGTTGCTTGAACCAAAATCCAATGGGCATCTAATGGTCATCCAATGCTCTCAGTCCTTTCTTTTTCTTTTGGCTGCCACAGACTCCAAGATATGGTACCATTCTGCTCCACTACATTCAGCTGAAATGGTACTTCTTGTCTCATGGGTCCTAAGCCCTGATGCTGCAAAGTAGCTTCTTTAGCAGCCAGGAATGCGGTCTGAGGCTCTGAACTCCATGAGAACTCAGTCTTTTTTCTAGTGACATTATATATAGGCCTCAGAATCAGTCCAAGATGTGGGATGAACGATGTCCAGAACCCCACAACTCCAATGAACTTCTGTGCCTCCTCTTTGGTAGTAGGGGGTAACAGAGCCTGGATAGTTTGCACAACTGTCTCTGGAATTTTCCTCTGTGGCCCAGTCCACATCATTCTCAGGAATTTCTCTTCTGTGGCAAGTCCTTGGACTTTGTCTTTGTTGATAGCCCACCCTCTGTTCTCCATGTGCATTATCAGCAGGTGCAGTGCTTCAGTTACATCTTCTTTTGTTCCAGAGATCATGATGTCATCAATGTAGTGAAACACAGCGACTTGGTCTTGACACTCTGGGTCTATTAAAATCGAAAAGAAAAAAATAGCCAGGTCTATCACAGCATGATAATCTCCTGCCTCTTTAGCAATTTTCTCAACAATTGAGATCATATCAGGTACAGCTGACTTCAATGGAGGAGCCACTTTGTTTAGACCTCTGTAATCCACAGTCATTCTATATGTCCCATCAGGTTTCTTTACTGGGAACACCTGAGATGAGAATGGAATTACAACAGGTTTAAGGATCCCTACTCTCAACAGTTCTTGAATAGTCTCCACAATTTGTTTGTGGCCTCCAGGAAGTCTGTACTGCTTGAGACAGAGTGGCTTCTCTGGTGGAGGAAGGTAGACAGGGGTCCATTTTGCATGACCTCTGACCACAGCTTTAACCAGATACGCTTTATCAGGATACCCAAATGTGAATGTACCCCTTGCAGTCTGAATTGACTGACCTTGAAGTACATCCATCCCAAAAATATTTTTGGGTAACTCTACCAAAACATTTGTCATAAATCCTGATCCCTTGCCAATAGCCAATTTCACCCGTATCCTAACTGCTGATGTGGTTTGCCCTCCCAAACCTTCTAGATAAATAAATTCTCCTTTGTGATGGGAAGGATTTCCCTGCAAAAGTGTAACTTCAGCTCTAGTATCAACTAAAGCCATCACATAAAAAGGGGTAGGGTGAGGCTGCGCTACGGATTAAACTTGGGGTTAGAGCTGCCTCTATATTTTAATCCCCCCGCAGGCGGAACATGTATGTAATTAGAAAGCAAAGTAGAAGTGGTGCTGCCCCTATTAGTTCAAATAAAAAGAAATCTTCTCAACATACTGTGCAAGAACTATTTGATAAAAAAGTATATAAAATGTATTACTAAAGAAAATACAAATAAATAAAAATCAAAATGTGATAAAGCTCGTGTTAGAACCCCTGACGGGTATTGACTAATGATAAACCTGGTGCTATATTAAACTCAAGAGATTCTCTAAATACATTCAATCGACTTGTGTATCAAAAACCTGTGTAGTAGATGTTTACATCAAAAGATAACATCATAAAAACATTTTAAACAGACTCCGAAAAAAAAAAAACATTCAAAAGATATGAGCCTATATAGAGCTTGTGAAAAAGAGTGACTGCCAAAAAGTGATATACCTTAAATTTAAATGCAGTGTGTTACCCTCTATTCAACTGGTGGGTGATAGAAATCCTGAATAGTGCTATACCTTCTGTGGGGTGTTGAAAATCACTATATGGTGTGTGCTTAAATATAAAGAAAAAATAAAAATGGGGGGGGGGGGGGGGGGATCCCAATATATGAAATGTGGAAAATAGTAAAAAAAAAAAAAAAAAAAAAAATTATATAGAAATATAAAATTCTATTTGGGAGCTTATGTATGTACTATACCCTCAGTCGGGTGTTGGGGAGACCCGTGTGATGTGTGTCTCCAAACTTATCCCACACCAAAAAGATGCTGTTAATACATAATCTTAATAAAGATAAAACTATATTGCATATGTTAATAAATGTGTTTAAAGTCCATAAAAGATATATTGCATATGCTGGTGCATTAAACGTCCATAAGAATATGAGAGGTGACTCGTGCTCTGAAAGGTGCTGTAGTTATGCTGGTATAAAGGTGCCAGTGAGCTTGTCCATGCAGAAAGTGGTGATTTTGCACTCACCAGATGCTTTGCCCCAACAGGGGGGCAATGGCGCTTTCACAGTATAAACCCCTGTGTAGCTGTATGACGTTGTTCCCGGGACCTTTAATTTTTCAGCATATGTCAGCCTTCTCATTCATCTCAAGCATGTAGAAAAGAAGAGTAACATAGTGCAGTAACGTTTATAAAATCCACTTTATTTATTAAGAGATGTACTCACATTCAGTAAAAAAAAAAATGACAGGCAGTGATCGCTGCCAATTGGCGTGTTTACAATCGGCAATGAGAATCAAAAGTCATCACATGTTTAGGAGAAGACGACTCCCTCCACCATACAGTGACAGGTGCATATGGGCATCGGTCTCCTGCTGTCACTGCCCTCTCTGCTACTACAGGAGACTCACCTTCCTTTCATAAAGGATAAGGAACCTCCCAATCCCCTTTTCTGATTCTCTCTAACTCCTCCCCAGGATAAAGGGATTTGGGTTTGAGTTCATGTGCAGTGTTGGGAATTGGTTTGGGGCTAACAGGAGGGGTCTTTTCTGTTTTCTCTAAATCTAGGCCGATTTTATCTTCACTAGGAGTAGTGTTTCTAACCCTCACAGTTTCCCCCACTAAATGTGTCCACCTCTTCAACATTTCTGCAGTAGAAATCCCATCTATCTCATCTTAAGGTACTGCTGCCTTTAATAGGTCCACCCACATTTGTTTCCTAGCGATAACTAGCCTGGTTTTCTCTTCACCTCCTGTCTTCTCTCCCACATTCCCTTTCTTGTCTGTTCTTTTCTGCTTGTATTCTTCCTGTCTGGCCTTGAGCTTATCTACTGCCCTGACAGGTTAAGTTTTAGTCTCCTCTAGCTCCCCCAACTGGCTTAAAAGAGTAGTGGCTTCATGATTCTTGCTGTTTAATCCCAGGACTCCCAGCAAGGACAATAAAGGAGTCCAGAGATTAAATGGTGCAGACTTCATCAGTTTAGAACACAGAGCAGACATAAAAGGTTCCATATCTGGACCCATCCATTCTGGAAATGTATTTAATCCGGTTATTTTCTAGGTCAGTAGGACTAGAGTATATTTGGACTATTCTATCTCTCACGAGGTCTAACAGTGAAAAATTCACAGTAAACTCTCTGGCTTTTTGCATTGCCTGCCGCAATTGTGGATCATGGGTTAGCACTCCCATAGCCACTGCTTCCTTACCTGACAAAACAACTCCGTCCGCCCATTCATCCCATAAGCGTAGAAACCAACTTGATAGCAGCTCCTCAGACCTTTGTTTGTATTGTTTTGCCAGCTCATGGAGTTCAGTTTGTGTAAACTCCTGTACTTCTTAAAATTCAAACATCTCTGGGGTTGCGATAATGCACCTCCCCATCTGTCATATCCTCTCTATCACGTAGCCGTTTCCTATGCTTTCTTTCCCACTAGCAGATCATCCTGCTTTCAGGAAGCTTTGTACAGCACCCTGCAGGACCCTCCCACTAGCCACAGACAAAGTATGGAAAGGCTTTATTTAATAATTCATAAGATGTAATACAGGGGGGGAAAAGGACACCAGGAAAGGCAAAATATAAGCAGAATAAACTTCAGCAATAAATGTGGAACCAAGCAGGGTCGATCCTAGGGTCACAGATGCCTGGGTGCAGAAATATTTCTGGCGCCCCCACATGGGCATGGTCATCTTAGTAATTCCACTCCTTTAGAAGTATATGGCAACGACTGCCGCCTCATCAGTGCCCATCAATGCAGCTTCACCAGTGCCCATCAATGCAGCCTAATCAGTGCAGCCTAACCAGTGCCCATTTGCGCAGCCTTACTAGTGCTCATCAGCTCAGCCTCACCAATGCCAATCAGCGCAGACTCAACAGTGCTCATCAGCGCAGCCCCATTAGTGCCCTTCAATACAGCCTCACCAGTGCCCTTCAATACAGCCTCACCAGTGCCCTTCAATGCAGCCTTACCAGTGCCCATCAGTGCAGACTCATCAGTACCCATCAATGCAGCCTGAGAAGTGCCCATCAATGCAGCCTCATCAGTGCCTATCAATAGCAGCCTCGCCAGTGCCCATCAGAGCAGTTTCACCAGTGCCCATCAATGCTCATCAATGGAGCCTCACCAGTGCTCTTCAATGCAGCCTCACCTGTGTCCATCAGTGCAGCCTGACCAGTGCTGAGGTTCTGAGAGAAGAGAGGAAGAGGAGAGCCAGCCGGATCATCACACAGAGTGGAGATTGCTGCTGTGACAGCTTTGATTTGAATCGCTCTGTGTTCCTGGTGCTCGCAGTAACATAAAGTCCTGCTTCCTGGATCAGCTTCTATGATAGACTTCATACGTATCAGCATTGGACCAGTGGGCTGTCTATCAAAGGAGCTGATTCAGGAGGTGGAATTTTGTGTGACTGTCTGCGGGCACCGAGCAATTCAAATCAAAGCTGTCACAGCCCCCCCACCAGAACACACCGGTCAGCGCTCTCAGCCATTGGCTGAGAGTGCTGATCAGATGCTGATCAGCAGACCTTTTTTGGTCATGCCCCTTTGACAGAAGCCAGATGTTTGGCCGGCTTATGTCAGACAAGTTGAAGGTCAAATGGGCCCAATGTCAGAAAGTTTCTATTGAACTGGCTGATACCACCTGATATTCAACATGTACAGTGCTTTAGTCCCCCTGTAAATTCTCACAAACACCTGTTGATCCTGCTAGCGAAGGCCACCTAATGCAGCTTCTTAGAAATGCTTGGCAACAATTGTATATTTCTACCGAATTCAGAGCAGTGTTGCCACCCTCATTAAAGCTGGCTACACACACTATACAATTTTTATACAATTTTCTTGTACAGCTTTCCTTTAGATTTACCAAAACCATATAATAGGAGGTCAAACCTAAACACTTTCAAATTGTATGCAATCAGGTAGGCCCATGCACTACATAGTTGAAGATAAATCTAAAGGAAGTTGAACAACAAAAATTGTATCCAGCTTTAGGTACAAAGAAATTAAACAAATGTTGCAGATTACATGACTATCAGCATTTTCACGGTTGATTTACAAGCCTGTAGTTTGTCATTCAGTACCTAGCCTGTCATTCAGGACACCTAGTCCTGTCCAATGGCTGACTTCAGTGCCTAAGATGGGGAGCGTGTGAGGCACAAACAAAATAGAATTTGGCACAGAGAAGGATTTGGGACTTTTTTATACAGGAGACTTTAGATTTATTGTCTGGAAGAAAAGACTGGGTAATTGGGCTTTAACACCATGAATCCAGTCATTGAAACCGGAAAATTCAATGAGCCCTAATCACGTTGTGCACGTTACACATGGCTAAATAAACTAGAGTTTAAAAAACTCAATGCCAAAATCAACTAAAGCTTAATAACGTCATTGTAATTTCAGTTCTTGGGAATGAGCTTACATGAAAGAACATGAGAATATGTAACCTTTTCTTTTACTTTCCCCACCCTAAATCGTTGTCTTCCTTTCACTACCTGTACACAGCCTGTTGTCCTTATTATGTTCCCATAGTGTCTGATTACAAGTTTCCTTCTGTGTCATATTTATGACCTTTTTTTATCAATACAGATAATGTTAGAGATAAAGTCCTAATCTGAGATATTGTTCTCTGAGCTAATTGTACAGAATAGTTTTACAACTGCACAGCTTGTCTTCATGCCATAAAAGAAAATCAGTTCGGTGAGTCAGAACTTTAAGCCAGTAGACTGTCATGATAGCAAGCTACTTGTATTTTCAAAAGGAGGGGTCAGTAACGCCAATCTAACTATTGTTCCGGTACAGGTTTAGTAATGTTATCA